>NC_069078.1:18028636-18340865 GCF_025698485.1 Gossypium arboreum | reverse complement strand
ACATGAAAACAACCATTTATATCTTCCATTTTCTACCATGGCCGAAGGCTCAAGACACCACACCATTCCAATTTGGTCATGGGTTAAGCAAAGGACTTAATGACAAACTCAAAAATGTTAAAAAAAATCCATGAATCATCATTGAACTTACCTTAATCTAGAGAGCCACCATAGCCGAATTTCTCCAAGCTCTTTCTCTTCTAGTTAGGGCAATGAGGAGCAAAGATGGAGAAACTTTGGTTTCTCCTCCCACTAATTCAACATTCTTTTATTATCCATATTTTATTTTTAACACTAAAATATTAATCAACAAATAATTATTATATGTTTTAGTCCATAACATGGCCGGCCACCATCTAGGATTTGGTTAATTTGACATGCAAACCCATCATTTTTATAACATGCATTAATAGATACTTATAGATTAACCTATCACATTTCAAAAGTGTCACACATAAGTCCTATTAACTAAATTCACATGCAATCAACTAAATCGAAGCTTAAAACTTTCACACATTCATATTCACATATTTTAGACAATGAATATCCTATTCAAATACTTCAGTGACTCGGTTTAGCGGTCCTGAAACCACTTTTCGACTAGGGTCAATTTAGGGCTTTCACAAATAAGCCTTCCACCTAATGCTCAGGGTCCTTTAGAAAAAAATGCAAAATTTTACTAAAGCCCTGGATCGAACCCAGGACTTTTTCCACACTACCAACCCTTCCTAAATCACTTAACAATTAGACTAAACATGCAATTATAAAATACTTAAACACATTTCATTTATTTAAGCCACCTTCTAACCGATCCCAAACTCAAGGCCCATTACTTCTAGGCCCAAAATTTAGGATGTTACAGACACGGCCTGGGATCACTGGCATGTGGCCTGGCTGTGTGGTTCAATTTATTTGCTGACATCATAAACAGAGAGTGGCACGGCCTGAAGGCACGTGCGTGTTGATGGCACACGAGCATGCCCCTATGTCCACACGGGCGTGTGACCCTGTTTCATGAGAAAAATTTTTAAGTTTTTCCCAAAGCTTTTCAAAGTTCTCGGTTTGGTCCTGAACCCTTTCTAAAGTATGTTTTAGGCTTCATAAACCCAAATAAGGGATTATGTGTATATGATAGAATTATTTAAAATATGAATAAAATTTTATGGCCCAATTTGCATGATTGTTTGTGTTTAAGTCCGATAATGCCTCGTACCCTATCCCAGCGTAGGACACGGGTAAGGGGTGTTACATCCTTGAAGCATGATCTACCTATTTCTAGCCTTTATTTGAGTTTAAAAATTGACCCATGTGTGACATGCATGCATTTTGATGTTTAATGGAGGAATATGAAAGTTCGATGTACGATAAACATCTTTTACTAAGTGGTTTTTCATGAAAACACCTAAAAAGGACTTATTTGTAAAGTTTGGAAAATGAGTAATAATATGTATGATTTGATGAGAAATGTGGGTTGTTATGAGCATGTTATAAGTTTGACTAGGCTTGGGTAACAAAGAAAATGAGTACATTTCATTTTACGAGCCTAGAGACTAATTTGTAATTATGTGAAAGTTTAAGGGCAAAACTATAATTTTTCCAAAGTATGATTTATGGGCTGTTTTGAACAATTTGATAATTAAATAAGTGAAATTGCTATTACAGATTAAGAAAAATAGAGTCTGGACCTAAACCGAGGAAAGAACAAGGTTGTGGACTAAATCGAATAATTAGCCATATTTTGGTACCAAGGTAAGTTCATGTGTAAATAATGTAATGTTACATCATGTTTTAATGTTTTATTAATGTATGAGTCTCTATGTTTAATTGTTATGACGAGTGTATGAACGACGTTATAGTCTATGAGCATGACATTGTAGACGAGTTTGACGAATATGTGACATTGAGAAAATCCCATTTGAACCTTAGGAATAGATTAGGATATGTGTGACATGTCACTAGGAACTATGTGATTGTGAGCTCATGAGATTATGTGTATATGTGGCTATGTGAATTCAGGTGCTACTCATGTACGTCCTACCAGTGGCTGGATAGCCAGGCATGTGTTGTGGGTACCCGTCAGCTTGTATAAGCAGCCAAATAGTTACGTCCCGACTTTCATCTTGTATGAGCAGGGTCGTGGTTGGCTTGAGAGTGAGCAATGTGTGATATGAGATATGAGGTAGCATTGGTTACATATATGGCACTTATGTGCAAACTTTCCGTGTATCCGATAGTTTTCCAAGTGTTCAACAGGTAAATCAGTGAGATATAAAAAGTAAGTCAATGATGAGGAAATATGAGAATGTGTTACGAGTTGGTATAGGTATGTACGAAAAACTCATATGAATGAGCTTGGTATGTGATGAACTTTTGCCTATGAAATTGTGATGACATATATGTAAATTATGTTATGTTAATTGTATAATATTCATGCTTATTTTGCAATTTATTTGCATGTGAACTTACTAAGATTTATGCTTACTCACCTCTCTTTTTTATTTTCTTATAGTACCGCCAAGCTAGCTCAGGTATCGAAGGACGTCGGAGCTCGATTCACACTATCAAACTAATCTTTTGGGTATAATGAATTCAAGCATTTTGAGTATGGCATGTATAGGAACTTGGTCTTTTTGTTTATGTGTCATATTAATTTTGCCAAGTGTGTTGGCTTATAATGATTTGGTGTTTCATTTTGTAGATGGCCATGTGATATGGCTCATATTAATTGTGGGGATGTAATCCTATTCATATACGCATGCATGTGCTATGGTCACTCATGATGTGGTTAAATGCATTTGGCATGGATGAATTGTGAATACGATCATGGGTGTTTGATGATGGAATTGTGAGTAAATGGCATAACAACATCTAAGGCATGAATGTATGAAATGGAAGTAAATTGATGTTACGTATTGCATATGATTTGGTAAGCTTGGTCTAAACAAATACAAAATCTTAAGCAAGTATAAATTGATAAGAAGTTGACATGCATGAGCCATGTTTATGAATATGTAAGTGCTCATTTATGCAATGTAGGATGTCATTGAGATGCGTAAGTGTACATGTGTTATTGAGGGTGACAAAAGGCTTGGAAAATAGCCTTAAAGTTATCCACACGAGTTGACACTCGGGCGTCTGCCTCATACGTATGTGATCTGGCCGTGTGTCCCCTGCACCCTAATTAGGTAAAACAAAATGTCCAGTAGTAAATACATGGGCAGAGACCGTGTGTCTCAACCATGTGAAGGACACACCTTAGGACATGGGATGTGCCCTGGCTGTGTGAAGTCTGCACTTGATTTTTGGAATTTAATTCGCCACACAGCTTAAGTACACGGGTGTGTGACCCTATTTTGCAGATGACATCATACACAGAGTTACATGGGCTGAGGACGCGGACGTGTGACCCTCTAAAACAATTAAATTTTCTAAAGGTCGGAAAGGTTCCGAATGTTCTCAGTTTAGTACTGAACCACACTCAATGTATGTTTTGGCCATTGTGGGCCCTTATAAGGGATGATATACTTGTGTAAGAATTGTTTTAATTTGGAAAAAATTTTATGGCTCGGTTTTGTACAAAAGTTTTTGTTTGAGTCTGGTAATGCCTTGGACCCTGTCCTGGTATTGGTACAGGTATGGGGTTTTACATTTAGTGGTATCAGAGCTATGATTTAGTCAATTCTTAGACTAACATAACATGTGTATGAGTCTAGCTATACATGCCATGCGTATATTTTGATAGTATAACGACTCATGATGATTTTAAAAAAGTGTTTTCATATAGTAAATGGATTCCGACAGAATAGTGGCAGATGATGTTAGAAGTAACGCGCCTACTCCCGCTAAGGGGCAGCGCCATTTAATAGTAGACCCCCTACAATTAGTCGAGGAGAAGGAGATAGGGAAGCTTTTCTCCATATGATGGACGCCTGGTATACAGAGTTTGTTCGAACAAACTCGAATGCTAAACCCCCTCCACCGCTACCTATTCTTCAACATGTTCCTGTAGCACCCCAAGGTATGGATTTTATGAGATTGAATAGACCTCTAGCAGGTAAAATTCTAATGCATGGGGAAAAAGAATTCTGAGCTAGTATAGATGATGACCCTAAGAGGGCAGAGTTTTGGCTCGAGAATACCATTAGAGTATTTAATGAGTTATCATGCACACTTGAAGAATGCATGAAGTGTGTTGTTTCCCTCCTGAGAGACTCAGGTTATTAGTGGTGGAACACCCTTGTGTTGGTGGTACCAAGGGAGAAAATTAATTGGGAATTCTTCCAAGAAGAATTCTGTAAGAAGTACATTAGCCAGAGATTTATTGATCAGAAAAGAGAGGAATTCCTCAAGTTAAAATAGGGTTGAATAACGGTAATGGAATATGAGCGTGAGTTTCTGAAACTGAGCAAATACACTCGAGAATGTCTATCATCTGAGGATATTATGTGTAAAAGATTTGAAGATGGGTTAAATGAAGACATCTGATTGTTGGTAGGTGTCCTTGAACTGAAAGAATTTGTTGTGCTCACAGAGAGAGCTTGTAAGGCCAAGAAATTAGCTAAAGAGAAAAGAAAAGCTGAGTCAGAGTCTCAAGATTTGAAAAAGAGACAAATGGGTAAGTCATTTCAGTCCTAATCTAAGAAACCGAGAGAGTTTAATACTCGAACAAGTGCTTCAGTTGGGTTTTCAAACAGAAACCATGGCAAATAGTATTTGGGTCATAAGGCTTAGACTACTTCGATAGCGAGTGTGGGTAATGCTTGACCTAACAGATTTGAGTGTCAACATTGTGGTAGACGTCACCCCTGTGAGTGCTAGATGAATAACCGGGCACGTTTCAAGTGTGGATCACATGATCATTTTATTAAGGATTGTCCTGAGATGGATGAGAAAGAGAAATTTCAAAGTGCAAGATCTGGTAATATTGCTTCTAGAGGGAGGCCACAGAAAAATTCAAGAAATGGAGCGAGTAGCAAGAGTGCACCTAGAGATCTAGCTGTGAGGATTAAGGGTAGAGCACCTGCGGGGACTTACACCATTCGCGCTCGCGAAGAGGCTTCATCTCCTGATATGATTACGGGTACTTTCTCTCTTTATGATACTTCTGTTATTACTTTGATTGATCCGGGATTTACCCATTCGTATGTTTGTGTGAAATTGGTGTCTAGCATGAACATGCCTATTGAGTCTACAGAATTTGTGCTAAAACTGTCAAACCCTCTAAGCAAGTATGTGTTAGTTGACAAAGTATGTAAGAATTGTCCTTTAATGATTAGAGGTCATTGTTTTCCAGCTAATCTTATGCTTTTGCCGTTTGATGAATTTGATATAATACTTGGTATGAATTGGTTAACTGCTCATGATGTGATAGTAAATTGTGGAAAAAAATTATTGAACTAAAATGTGAAGATGGGGATTGTAACACCCCGTACCCGAGTCCGTTACCGGAGTCGAACACAAGGTGCACACAGACTTAACTTAATTGTTTTCACAGTCTATAAAAAAAATTTCCAGACAAGCTGGTTACTGCATCACTGTCGCCTTAAAAATCGTATCTTGAGTTTCAAAACTCAAAAATCAGTTTCGTAATTTTTCCCTGAAACTAGACTCATATTTCCATCTACATATTTTTTTCTAGAATTTTTGGTCAAGCCTATTAGTACAGTTTATTAGTTAAAGTCTCCCATGTTACAGGGGTCGACTACACTGAACTTTGAGCGTTACAACTTGAATATCTCCCTGTACAGTGCTTCAACACTGATACCGTTTGTTTCTATAGAAACTAGACTCAAAGAGGAATCCATAAATATATGGCATGACTCCTAATTATCTCTGGTTGATTTATAGTGAATTTCCAAAGTCGGAACAGGGGATCCAGAAACCATTCTGGCCCTGTTTCACGAGAACTTTAATATCTCTTTACATATAACTCATATGACCGTTTCGTTTCTTCCATATGAAAGTTGATTCATCAAGGTTAATTTAAATAATTTATTCCCCATTTAATTCCATTCCTATAAATTTTATTGATTTTTCAAATCCACACCACTGCTGCTGTCAGCATCTGTTTTCAAGGTAAACTTTACCTATTTCGTGGTTCCCATGGACCAACTAGAGTTTTGTCATACATAGGTCCACATATAATCATATTTAGCCATTCCAATGGCTGATCATTTTCCCAACACTTCCATTCCAGTCCATAGTCACATCATGAAACCATACATATATACATAAACACAAATGGTCTAATGCCATACTCCACTTCTACGAGTCATTTTCGCATGGCCGTACACACATACATCACAAAAAGTACTTGAAAAACAACAAAGGGTAGTCCTATACATGCCATTTCAAAGCTCAACCGAAATTGTACCAAAAGGGGCTTTGATAGTGTGGGAGACTTGACTTCCAAAAATCCCGAGTCCGATGGTGACGAGCCAAAATCTATAAAACAAAGAAACAAAGAAACGGAGTAAGCAATTTATGCTTAGTTAGTTTGAGCGAAGAATTTAAGCACAACCGAGGTATAGCATTCATATAACTAAGCGGATAATTCCGTATATACATACTTTCAAATCATTTCTACTTTACATTCCAACCCCTATGTTCATACATAAGGGATCATCTTAGCCAAATACCGGAAGCTCATTACTCAACCGAGCGAATATTATTGAAGGAACTCAACTATTCCAATGCACATACGAACATACCTCATTGCTGGAATTTTTGTAAGTGTATTAACTGAAATTTTACAGCAAGATTGCTCATTCTCGAATCACGTACCTTGAATTTAACGGATATAGCGACTAGCTCGATTGTCTTCGGGACAGTGCGGTTATAGTGATTCGCACAATTGCCTTCGAATTAGCCCGGATTTAGTAACTCGCACGAATGCCTTGGGACTTAACCCGATTTTGGTAACTCGCACAAATGCCTTGGGACTTAACCGGTTTTAGTCACTTAGCACAAAAGCCTTGGGACTTAGCCGGATACCATTCAATAACCAAGCACATATATCAACAAATCAATACACATTCTTATTACATTCTCATTACCAAAACTCAAGCACAAGACACTTATCATATTTACAATTTCGGCTCAATAGCCACACACAAAGAGCATGATTTCGATTTGCTTAAAACATGATCTAATCAAATCATAATTTTAGCTCTATTACTCAAGAACTTACCTCGGATGTTGTTGAATGATTCCGATGGCTATTCGACCACTTTTTCCTACCCTTTATCGGATTTAGCTCCCATGCTCATTATTTTATTTTTTTCTCACATACACCATTGTCCCAACATGTTTCATGACATGTTTTGCCCATAATCCTTGTCATGGCGGCCATTAGCTATTAGGGGGAATTTGACATGCAAGTCCTCCCTTTTGATTACATGCACTATTAGGTCCTTATATATTAGCCTATCACATTTCAAAAGTGTCACACAAGTCCTAATAACGAATTCACATGCAATCGACTAAATCGAAGCTTGAAATTTTCACACATTCATAAATACATATTCTAGACAATAAATATTACGTTCAAACATTTCGATGACTCGGTTTAGCGGTCCGAAACCACTTCCGACTAGGGTCAATTTTGGGCTGTCACAACTCTCCCCATCGAAGAAATTTTCGTCCCCAAAATCTTACCGGTAAATAGGTTTGGGTATCGCTCTTTTATAGAATTATCGGGTTCCCAAGTAGCTTCTTCCATCCCGTGTTTGAGCCATAACACTTTTACTAACGGAACCCTTTTGTTTCGCAACTCCTTCACTTCACGAGCTAGGATACGAATCGGTTCTTCTTCATAACTCATATCGGCTTGAATTTCAACCTCTGATGGACTAATTACGTGCGACGGATCAGATCTATAACGTCGAAGCATCGAAACATGAAAGACGTCGTGAATCTTTTCAAGTTCAGGGGCAAAATCAAACGATACATAGCTGGACCGACTCGTTCGGATATCTCATATGGCCCGATGAACCTCGGACTCAATTTGCCCTTGCGCCCAAATCGAGTATCTTTTCCAAGGCGAAACTTTAAGAAACACTTTATCTCCCACCGATACTCAATGTCTTTTCGTTTCAAATCCGCGTCACGACTTCGACGATCGGAGGCTATCTTGATTTTCACGGATTACTTTTACTTTCATTCAGCATCTTTAATCAAATCCACCCCGAAAATTTTGCTTTCACCGAGCTCGGTCCAAAACAATGGTGTACGAAATTTACGCCCGTACAAGGCCTCGTAAGGCGCCATTTTAATACTTGATTGAAAACTATTGTTGTAAGCGAATTCAATCAAAGGTAAATACCGTTCCATGAACCATCGAACTCGAGGATGCAACATCTCAACATATCCTCAAGTATCTGAATTATCCGCTCGGATTGACCATCGGTTTGGGGGTGAAAGGCGGTCTGAAATGCAACTTGGTACCCAAAGCTTCTTGCAATTTCTTCCAAAATCGCGAGGTGAATCTCGGATCTCTATCCGACACAATGTAAAGCGGTACCACGTGTAATCTCACAATCGAGAAGCGTACAATTACGCTAGTTTATCCAATGAAAAATCCGTACGCACGGGGATAAAGTGAGCCGACTTAGTCAGTCTATCAACAACAACCCAAATCGCACCCTTCTTGCTTGCTGACAATGGCAGTCCGGACACAAAGTCCATTGTGACTCGATCCTATTTCCACTCGGGTATCGTGATCGGCTGAAGTAACCCTGAAGGCACTTGATGTTCCGCTTTCACTTGTTGACATATTAAACATCTCGAAACAAAGTCGGAGATGTCTCGTTTCATACCATGCCACCAAAACCGACGTTTCAAATAGTTGTACATCTTCGTACTCCCCGGGTGATTTGACATTCGGCTACAATGGGCTTCGTTCAGAATAATCGAAATGAGTTCCGAATTCCTTGGAACACACAGACGACTTCTGAACCTCAAACAATCATCATCATCAATTTGAAACTCCGATTTCTTGTTCGGAACACACTCAGCCCGTTTTGCAACCAACTCATCGTCGACTTTCTGAGCTTCACGAATTTGATGAATCAATAATGGTTTGGCCTTTAATTTAGCTACTAACACATTGTCGGGTAGAACAGACAAGTGTACATTCATTGTTCGTAAAGTAAACAGTGATTTCCGGCTTAAGGCGTCTGCAACCACATTAGCCTTTCCCGGGTGATAATCAATGACAAGCTCATAATCTTTTAACAACTCGAGCCAACGTCTTTGTCGCAAATTCAAGTCTCTTTGAGTCATCAAATATTTGAGACTTTTGTGATCCGAAAATACATGGCACTTCTCCCCAAATAGGTAGTGTCGCAATATTTTCAAAGCGAATACGATGGCAGCTAGTTCGAGATCATGGGTCGGATAATTTTTCTCATGTGGCTTTAATTGTCTCGACGCATAGGCCACAACTCGACCTTCTTGCATCAATACGCAACCCAACCCAAGTAGGGAGGCGTCACTATAGATGACAAACACTTTGCACGATTCGGGCTGCACTAAAATTGAGCTTCAGTCAAATAAGTTTTCGATTGATCAAAACTTTTCGACATTTTTCGTCCATTCGAACTTAACATCTTTTTGAAGTAGCCGTCATGGGTGTGGCTATCATCGAAACCTTTCACAAACCGTCGGTAGTAATCGGCAAGTCCCAAAAGCTCGAACCTCGGTAATATTTCTGAGGCTTCCAGTTAAGTATGGCTGAAATTTTGCTCGGTCGACTCGAATACCCATCTGAGATACCACATGACCCAAGAAGCTAACCTCCCTTAACCAGAACTCACACTTGCTGAAC
Source organism: Gossypium arboreum (assembly GCF_025698485.1). Classification (NCBI taxonomy): domain Eukaryota; kingdom Viridiplantae; phylum Streptophyta; class Magnoliopsida; order Malvales; family Malvaceae; genus Gossypium; species Gossypium arboreum. The sequence continues at coordinate 18,331,039 of NC_069078.1, read as the reverse complement.
TTAGCATACAACTGCTTATCCCGTAAAATTTGCAACACTAATCTCAGGTGTTCAGCATGTTCGGTCTCATCTCTTGAATAGACCAAGATGTCATCAATGAACACAACTACGAACAGGGGCATTAGTGAGCCCGAACGGCATCACTAAGAACTCGTAGTAATCGTACCTCGTTCTGAAAGCAGTTTTGGGTACGTCCGAATCTCGAATCCGCAACTGATAATAACCCGATCTCAAATCTATCTTTGAAAACACTGAGGCTCCCTTTAGTTGATCAAACAAATCATCAATACGCGGTAACGGATATTTATTCTTTATTGTCACTTTATTCAGCTGACGATAGTCAATACACAACCTCATGGTTCCGTCCTTCTTTTTCACAAACAATACTGGTGCACCCCAAGGTAAGAAACTTGGTCGAGCGAAACATCTATCCGTCAATTCTTGCAACTGAGCTTTCAACTCTTTTAACTCAGTTGGTGCCATACGATACGGAGCTATCGAAATCGGCGTAGTCCCAGGTACAAGCTCAATACCAAACTCTATCTCCCGAACAGGTGGCAAACCCGGTAATTCTTCGGGAAAAACATCCGGGTATTCACAAACCACCGGCACAGATTCAGGTTTTATTTCTAACTCCTTATCATCAAGTACATACGCAAGGTATGCTTCGCACCCCTTTCTTACATATTTACGGGCTAACATTGATGATATTACGGTGGCAACCCTTTAAGTCCGTAGACTCAACTCGGATCATCTCGTTATTTGCGCACCTCAAATCAATAGTCTTGCTTTTGCAATTCACAACCGCATCATGCACGGTCAACCAATCCAACCCAAGAATAACATCAAATTCATCAAACGGCAAAAACATCAAGTCCGCCGGAAAATAGGAACCTCGAATTACTAGGGGACATTTCTTACACACTTTGTCGACCAGCACGTAACGACCCAAGGGATTTGACACCCGAATTACGAACTCAGTAGACTCAATAGGTAAAGTCTTACTGGATGCTAAGGTTTCGCATATATAAGAGTGAGTAGAACCAGGGTCAATTAAAGCAATCACATTAGTATCAAAGAGAGTGAAAGTACCCGTAATAACATCTGGCGAGGTAGCATCCTCGCGTGCGCGTATTACATAAGCCCTAGCAGGAGCGCAAGCCTCGGATCTGGTCGTAGCATCTCTAGATCCTCTCTGACCACCACTAGCATTGCCCGTATTTCTAGATGGTCTACCTCGAGCAGTGGTAGCGCCCGATTTCCCACTCTGATCTACATTCTGTTCAGACAACCTCGGGCAATCTTTAATGAAGTGGTCAACTGATCCGCACTTGTAATGGAGCGGTCACGAAATCTACAACTTCGAATGCCATTTTCCACAATGTCGACACTCGTTCGTCTCGACATTCATTCCCAATCTGGCGGCCAAAGTGCCTCGTGTACCCACAGGGGGTCGGTCACGATCTCGTCTAAAAAGGCCCGAAGTGCCTCTAGACCGCCCACATCATCACGAAATTTCTTCGATGCTGTTGAAGAGACTTTCCGAGGATCTTTTACGAAACTCTCCGGTTCCCACATCAACTTTTGTTTTTCTTTTCTAAGCTCTTGACTTTACAAGCTCGCTCGACAAGTACTACGAACTCTCGTATTTCAAGAATGCCAACGAACATTTTATATCTTCATTCAGCCCATCCTCGAAGCATTTACACATGATAGCCTCGGACGAAATACATTCCCGGCGTATCTACTAAGTCTAACAAATTTTCGCTCGAATCGTTGATGACATAGAACCTTGCTTAAGCTCAAGAAATTCCTTCCGTTTTGATCAACAAATCTCGATCGATATACTTTTTCGAAACTCGGTTTGGAAAAACTCCCAAGTTACTTGCTCTCGGGGCACTGTGAAGTCGAGTACTCCACCAATAGTAGGCGTAATCGCGTAGCAAGGAGATAGTACACTTTAGGCATTCATCGGTGTACAAGATAGCTCATCGAGTACCGGATAGTGTTGTCCAACCAAAATTCAGCTTGCTCGGCATCGTCGCTATCCGTAGCTTTAAATTCAATAGCCCCATGTTTTCGGATTCATCAACTGGGGCTTATTTGACCTTATTTGGTCAGTTACCGGAGGTATTGTAGGTGCGGGGGCTGTGTTTGTATTGTAGGTGCGGGGGCTGTGTTTGTTGGGAATGGAGGTTGTGGAATAGCCGTATTAGTTCGAATGTATTGGTTGAACCAATCATTCATCACGCTATAGAATGCTTGTCTAGCTTCATCATTTGGATTACTAGCATTAGGTTGAGAGTCCATGCGTATTTGTCCCTTGTCTTGGGAGCAAGCGCTACACTCTCAAGATCATCACTACCGCTTCGGTCGGGATCGAATCTATTACTATAAATAAACACATTTGCAAATGTCAGAAATCACCACACTATCAAATAATCACATAAAATGGCATGTATAGCTAGACCCAAACGCATTGCGGTAGTCCTAGAATCGACTAAACCATAGCTCTGATACCAATAAAATTGTAACACCCGTGCACTCGAGTCCATTACGAGTCGAACACAAGGTGCATCAGACTTAACTAAATTGTTTTCACAAATCCATAAAAAATTCCGACATAAGTTGGTTCTTGCATCACTTGTCAGCCTTAAAAATTGTATCTTGAGTTTCAAAACTCGAAAATCAGTTTTGTAATTTTTTCCTAGACTCATATTTCCATCTACATATTTTTTTCTAGAATTTTTGGTCAAGCCAATTAGTACAGTTTATTAGTTAAAGTCTCCCATGTTACAGGGGTCGACTACACTGACCTTCGAGCATTACAACTTGAATATCTCCCTGTACAGTGCTTCAACACTGATACTGTTTGTTTCTATAGAAACTAGACTCAAAGAGGAATCCATACATATATGGCATGACTCCTAATTATCTCTGGTTGATTTATAGTGAATTTCCAAAGTCGGAACAGGGGATCCAGAAACCATTCTGGCCCTGTTTCACGAGAACTTTAATATCTCTTTACATATAACTCATATGACCGTTTCGTTTCTTCCATATGAAAGTTGATTCATCAAGGTTCATTTATATAATTTATTCCCCATTTAATTCCATTCCTAAAAATTTTAGTGATTTTTCAAATCCACACCACCTTGCTGTCAAGATCTGCTTTCAAGGTAAACTTTACCTATTTCGTGGTTCCCATGGACCAACTAGAGTTTTGTCATACATAGGTCCACATATAATCATATTTAGCCATTCCAATGGCTAATCATTTTCCCAACACTTCCATTCTAGTCCATAGTCACATCATGAAACCATACATATATACATAAACACAAATGGTCTAATGCCATGCTCCACTTCTACGAGCCATTTTCGCATGGCCATACACACATACATCACAAAAAGTACTTGAAAAACAACAAAGGGTAGTCCTATACATGCCATTTCAAAGCTCAACCGAAATTGTACCAAAAAGGGGGCTTTGATAGTGTGGGAGACTTCGACTTCCAAAAATCCCGAGTCCGATAGCTGACGAGCCAAAATCTATAAAACAAAGAAACAAAGAAACGGAGTAAGCAATTTATGCTTAGTTAGTTTGAGCGAAGAATTTAAGCACAACCGAGGTATAGCATTCATATAACTAAACGGATAATTCCGTATATACATACTTTCAAATCATTTCTACTTTACATTCCAACCCCTATGTCCATACATAAGGGATCATCTTAGCCAAATACCGGAAGCTCATTACTCAACTGAGCGAATATTATTCGAAGGAACTCAACTATTCCAATGCACATACGAACATACCTCATTGCTGGAATTTTTGCAAGTGTATTAACTGAAATTTTTACAGCAAGATTGCTCATTCTCGAATCACGTACCTTCGGAATTTAATCGGATATAGCGACTAGCTCGATTGTCTTCGGGACAGTGCCCGGTTATAGTGATTCGCACAATTGCCTTCGGGACATTGCCCGGTTATAGTGATTCGCACAATTGCCTTCGGGAATTAGCCCGGATTTAGTAACTCGCACGAATGCCTTCGGGACTTAACTCGGTTTTAGTCACTTAGCACAAAAGCCTTCGGGACTTAGCTCGGATACCATTCGAATAACCAAGCACATATATCAACAAATCAATACACATTCTTATTACATTCTCATTACCAAAACTCAAGCACAAGACACTTATCATATTTACAATTTCGGCTCAATAGCCACACACAAAGAGCATGATTTCGATTTGCTTAAAACATGATCTAATCAAATCATAATTTAAGCTCTATTACTCAAGAACTTACCTCGGATGTTGTTGAATGATTCCGATGGCTATTCGACCACTTTTTCCTTCCCTTTATCGGATTTAGCTCCCATGCTCATTATTTTATTTTTTTCTCACATACACCATTGTCCCAACATGTTTCATGACATGTTTTGCCCATAATCCCTGGTCATGGCCGGCCACTAGCTATTAGGGGGGGAAATTTGACATGCAAGTCCTCCCTTTTGATTACATGCACTATTAGGTCCTTATAGATTAGCCTATCACATTTCAAAAGTGTCACACAAGTCCTAATAACTTAATTCACATGCAATCGACTAAATCGAAGCTTGAAATTTTCACACATTCATAAATACATATTCTAGACAATAAATATTACGTTCAAACATTTCGGTGACTCGGTTTAGCGGTCCCGAAACCACTTCCCGACTAGGGTCAATTTTGGGCTGATACAGGGATATTCTTTGGGTTGAATTAGATGAATCAGATAGCTTGCCTGTAGTGATTACTTCTATGACTGATCAGAAATGTATGAGAAAAGGTTGTGAAGGTTATCTTGCCTTTGTGATGAATACGAAAGAGTCTGAATTGAAAATTGAGTCAGTTCCGGTAGTATCCAGATGTGTTTCCTGAAGAGTTGCCCAAATTGCCTCCAATTAGGGAAGTTGAGTTTGGTATTTAGTTAATTCCTAGCATTGCACCTATTTCGATTGCTCCGTATAGGATGGCTCCGACGGAATTAAAGGAGTTGAAAGTTCAGTTGCAAGAATTAATGTATAAATGTTTCGTGAGACCTAGTTATTCTCCGTAGGGTGCACCGGTACTATTTGTGAAAAAGAAAGATGGTTCAATGAGATTGTGCATTGACTACTGATAGCTCAATAAGGTAACCATAAAGAACAAGTATCCCTTGCCAAGGAACGATGATTTTTTTGATCAATTGAAGGGAGCCACAGTGTTTTCAAAGATGGACTTGAGGTCCGGTTACTACCAGGTGAGAGTTAAAGACTCGGATGCGCCGAAAACTACTTTTTGAACTAGGTATGGTCACTATGAATTTCTGGTCATGCCATTTGGTCTAACGAATGCTCCCATTGTATTTATGGATTTAATGAACCGGATTTTCAGACCGTACTTGGATAAATTTGTTGTTGTTCTTATTGATGATATTCTGATTTATTCTCATGATGAGATCGAGCATACCGAGCACTTGAGAATAGTTTTACAAACTTTGAGAGACAAGGAATTGTATGCTAATTTTAGTAAAAGCAAATTTTGGCTTCAAAAAGTCATATTTTTGAGGCACATTGTTTTGGGTGATGGTATTGGATTTGACTCGAGTAAGATTTCGGCTATTTTTGAATGGAAACCTCCGAGGAATGTGTTAGAGGTTAGAAGCTTTCTAGGCTTAGCCGGCTACTACAGACGGTTTGTTAAAGGATTTTCCATGATTGCTACTCTGATGATGAGGTTGTTACAGAAAGATGTCAAGTTCGAATAGACAGAGAAATGGCAACAGAGTTTTGAGAAACTAAAGGTATTGTTGACTGAGGCTCCAATTTTAGTACAACCTGAACTAGGAAAAGAATTTGTGGTTTATAGTGATGTATCCTTGAATGGATTGGGTTGTGTACTTATACAAGAAGGTAGGGTAATAGCTTATGCCTTGAGGCAACTGAAACCGCATGAGAAGAATTATCCGACACACGATTTGGAATTGGCTACCATTGTGTTTGCGTTTAAGATTTGGAGACATCATTTGTATGGTGAGAAATGTCGTGTGTATACTAACCATAAAAGTCTAAAGTACTTGATGACTCAAAAATATTTTAACCTACAACAAAGGAGATGGTTGGAGTTGTTAAAAGATAACGAGTTAGTGATTGACTCCTACCCAAGAAAGGCAAATGTGGTCGTCGATGCTTTGAGTAGGTAGTTGTTATTTGCTTTGAGGGCTATGAACACTAAGTTGTCCTTATCAGATGATGGTTCGATTCTAGTTGAGTTAAAAGCTAGACCGATGTTTCTCCAAGAGTTTTATGAAACTCAGAAAAATGACAGTGATTTGCAAGCCAAAAGAGTCCAATGTGAATCGGGTATGGAATCAGATTTTTGGATTAATTTAGATGGATGTTTGCTATTCTGAGATAGGATATGTGTTCCTAAAAATACCTAATTGATTTAGAAGATTTTGTGTGAGGCACATAGTGGTTGTTTGTCTATTCATCCGGGTAGTATGAAAATGTACAATGACTTGAAGAAATTGTATTGGTGGCCGAGCATGAAAAAATATATTTTTGAGTTTGTTTCGAGATGCCTGATTTTTCAGCAAGTAAAAGGAGAATACCAAGTACCTTTCGGATTACTACAACCTGTGATGGTTCCCGAGTGGAAGTGGGACCAGATTACTATAGACTTTGTGATGGGTTTTGTGACAGCCCAAAATTGACCCTAGTCGGAACGTGGTTTCGGGACCACAAAACCGAGGCATAAAAAAATAATCTAAAATTTATTTTGATGCCTATAATATGTGTGTATTCATGTGTGACATTTTTGATGTTTTGATTTAGAGCTATAAATGTGAATTTCACTAGAAAGGACCTAGTAGTAAACTTTGAAAGTATGATGGGGAAATGTGTGATGACTAATTAAAGCATGCATGCAAAACAATGGACTTGCATGTCAAATTCCCCTTTTATAGGTGGTGGCGGCCATGACATGGTTTATGGGCAAAGAAAACATGTTGAAACATGTTTTGTTAATGGAGCATGAGAGAAATGATTAATAATTAAAATGTGGGAAGAGAAACAAAAAAAATGTGTGTGAGTGTAGCATCCCCCCATTGCCGTGTAGGTGATAAAGAAAAACAAAAAATTTGTTCATCTTTTCCCTCCTTCCTTTGGCGAAATTCTTAAGAGGAAGAAGAGATTTTTGCTTCATTTTCTTTGTTTAGAAGAGATCTAGAAGGAGATTTGGCTAAACTTGCATCAAGATTAAGGTATGTATGAGGTTGTGTCATGAGATTCATGCATGTTTTGGTTGCTAACTTGATGTTCATGTTAGCCATGGTTCAAATCCTTGTTATGCCATGGAAATGGTATTTGGCCAAGGTTATTATTGTGTTAAAGCCATTGCATGCTAAATGTGAAGCTTGCTAATGATGCATGCAATGATGGATTGACTACTCTTGAAATTTCTTTGTAGCAATCTTGAGTAAGACATTGAGTTTTTTGTTTAACCATGACCGAAGTTGAAAGGGGCATGATTGTGATGTATTCGCCATGATGCATTCATGAGCATGGTTTATGCTTCTTGCATGTTAGTTAAAATTTGTGTTTTGGATGGTTATGGATACCTTGAAATTGCCTTACACCTATATGTGTATATATGTTTGCACATGATGTTTTGGTTATGAAGAAAGTGATAAATATGTTTCTTTAAAGGAGAAATTTGTTGAAGAATGGTTGTGAAATTTGCATGTACATTCGCCTAGTGCATGTATAGTATGAAAACCTTGAAATTATTGTTGATTTGGTGCAAGTATGACTAAGTATAATCGGCCATATGAGTGCTTGATGCTATGTTATAATTAATGAGCTCAAGTGTGTGAATATAATTGTGTGCGGCCTTATAAGGGCTAAGTACCTTGGATTCCCCTTTGATATTCAAACGACTAAATCAATTTACTTGTTAACATAAAGCTCGAGAGCTTAGAGGGCCACAATTGGATAAGGGGAAGGAAAAAGTGATCGAATAGCCGTTGAAGCCGTTCGACAACATCCGAGGTAAGTCCTCAAGAAATGACCCTACTCGAATTATGTGAAATGAAATATGGATGTGTAATGATTATTGATTTATGTGTGTATGAGTATTTGAATGATACCCGGGCTAAGTCCCGAAGGCGATTATGCTAGTGATATGTTTGTGTTTGAGCCTTAGTAACGAAAACGAAACATGGATGTGTAATGACTATTGATGTATGTGTGTGCATGAGCAATTAAATGATATCCGGGCTAAGTCCCGAAGACATTTATGCTAGTAGTTAAATCCGGTTAAGACCGAAGGCAATTATGCTAGTGACTAAATCCGGGCTAAGACCCGAAGGCATTCGTGCAAGTTGTTAAATCCGGGCTAATACCCGAAGGCATTTGTGCAAGTCGTTCTATCCGGGCTAAGACCCGAAGGCATTCGTGCATGTGGTTATATCCGGTTGTATTCCGAAGAAGCTTGGGCTGAAGGTGAGCGTTGGTTGCTGTAATAAATTTAATTAGTACGCTCGAAAAGCCCAAAGGATAAGGTATGTTTATATGTGCATTGGAAAAGTCGATATGTTTGAGTAACATTCGTTCAATCGACTAACGAATTTTCAGCTATTGAATTGGTTGATATCTTGTGAAAGTATACAATGATGAAGTGTGAAGTAAGTATGATTATGTGAATGTGTATTAATGAAATGATTCATTTGGCTATGTGAATGTAATGCTTTAGTTAAAGCTGATTTTATTGCTTGAGACTTACTAAGCATAAAAATGCTTACCCCGTTGCTTTGGCTCTCTGCTTTATAGATTTTGTTCGTTAGCGATCGGATACGGGATCATTGAAGTCGAAGTCATCCACACTATCAAAGCCTCCATTTTGGTATAATTTTGGTTGAACTTTGAAATGGCATGTATAGGACTACCCTTGTTGGTTCAAATGTGTTGTGATGTACATGTGTACGGCCATGCGAAAATGGCTCGTAGAAGTAAAGTACTGAACTTAGACCATTTGTGATTTGTATATATATATATGGTTTCATGATGTGATTATGGATTGGAAATGGGAGTGTTGGTCACGTGATCAGCCATTGGAATGGCTAAAATGATCATAGGTGAACCTATGTATGGCAAGACTAGTTGGTTCATGGAGACTACAAAATAGGTAAGACCTACCTTAAAACAGGTGCTGCCAGCTGCAGTGACGGGAATGTGAAAATCACCAAAAATTGTAGGGATGGTATTAAATAGTGAAAGAATTATGTAAATGAACCTTGATGAGTCTACTTTCATATGGAAGAAACGAAATGGTCATAGGAGTTACGTGTTAAGAGATATTAAAGTTATCGTGAGACAGGGCCAGAACGGTTTCTGGGTCCCCTGTCGCGACTTTGAAAATTTACCATAAATTATCCAGAATGAATTAGAAGTCATGCCTAATATGTGCAGATTCCTTTTTGAGTCTAGTTTCATTAGAAACAAACGGTATCAGTATTGAAACCCTTTACAGAGAGATATTCAAGTTGTAACGCGCAAAGGTCAGTGTAGTCGACCCCTGTAACATGGGTGACTTTAACTAATAAACTGTACCAATTGGCCCGACCAAAAATTCTAGAAATAAATCCATGGATGGATATATGAGTCTAAATTCAGGGAAAATTTACGGAATCAGTTTCCGAGTTGTGAAACTCGAGATATGCTTTTTAAGGCGACAGCAACGCAGTTTTCCAGCTTGCCTGGAATGTTAAATTGGTCGGTGCCATAAGTGGTTTTGGCTTGTTAACCCCTCGTGTCCGACACCGGCAACGGTCTCGGGTTCGGGGTGTTATAATTTTATTGGTATCAGAGCTACGGTTTAGTCGATTCTAGGACTACCGTGATATATTTGGGGTCTAGCTATACATGCCATTAAATGATGAATCGATAGTGTGGTGATTTGTGACAATTTGACTTTGTGTTTGTTTATAGCAATGGATCCCGATCCCAACCGAGCAATAGCTGATGATGTGGAGAGTGTGGCGCCTGCTCCCGCGCAAGGGACAGCGCCGGGGGACTCTCAACCTTTGGCCAGCAATCCGAATGATGAGGCTAGGCAAGCCTTTTATAGTGTGATGAATGATTGGTTTAACCAATACATTCGAACTAACACGGCTGTTCCACAACCTCCATTCCCGACAAATGCAACCCCCGCACCTACAATACCTCCGATGGAATCGACCAAATAAGGTCAAGTAAGCCCCCAATCGACAGGATTCGAAAACATGGGGCCACTAAATTTAAAGCTGCGGATGATGACGATGCCGAGCAAGCTGAATTTTGGTTGGACAACACTATCCGGGTGCTCGATGAGCTATCTTGTACACCCGATGAGTGCTTAAAGTGTACCATCTCCTTGCTACGCGATTCCGCCTACTATTGGTGGAGTACTCTGACTTCTGTGGTGCCTAGAGAGTAAGTGACTTGGGAGTTCTTTCAAACCGAGTTCCGAAAGAAGTATATCAGTCAGAGATTCATCGACCAAAATAGAAGGGAATTTCTTGACCTTAAGCAAGGCTCTATGTCAGTTACCGACTACGAACGAAAATTTGTGAGGCTTAGCCGGTACGCTCGAGAATGCATTTCGTCCGAATCTATTATGTGTAAACGCTTCAAGGATGGGCTGAATGTTGATATAAGGATGTTCGTTGGCATTCTCGAAATACGAGAGTTCATAGTACTTGTTGAGCGAGCTTGTAAAGCCGAAGAGCTTAGAAAGGAGAAACAAAAAGTTAATGTGGGAACTGGAGAATTTCGAAAAAGGTCCTCGGGAAAGTCTCTTCAACAAGCATCGAAGAGATTTCGAGATGATGTGAGCCGGTCTAGAGGCGCTTCGAGCTTTTCTAGACGAGATCGCGGTCGACCCCCTGTGACCACACGAGTCACTTCGATCGCCAGTGGTGGAAATGATCGCCGAGAGAGAGCGGAGTGTCTGCATTGTGGTAAATGGCATTCGGGGAGCTGTAGGTTCCGTGATCGCTCCTGCTATAAGTGTGGATCGGCCGACCACTTTGTCAAGGACTGCCCGAGGTTGTTTGAACAAAATGTAAGTCAAAGTGGAAACCCGAGTGCTACCACTGCTCGAGGTAGGCCATCCAGAAATGTGGGCAATGCTAGTGGCGGTCGAGAGGGGTTGAGAGATGCTACAACAAGACACGAGGCTCGTGCTCTGCTAGGACTTATGCCATACGCGACGCCGAGGATCTGCCTCACCGGATGTTATTACCGGTACTTTCACTCTTTTCGATACTAATGTGATTGCTTTGATTGACCCTGGTTCTACTCATTCTTATATATGTGAAACCTTAGCATCCGAGAAGACTTTGCCTATTGAGTCTACTGAGTTTGTAATTCAGGTGTCAAACCCCTTGGGTCATTACGTGCTTGTCAACAAAGTGTGCAAGAAAAGTCCCCTAGTATTCCGAGGTTCTTATTTTCCAGCGGACTTGATGCTTTTGCCGTTCGATGAATTCGACGTTATTCTTGGTTTGGATTGGTTGACCATGCACGATGCGGTTCTAAATTGCAAAAGCAAGACCATCGATTTGAGGTGCGCGAATAACGAGATAATTCGGGTTGAGTCTACGGACTTAAAGGGGTTGCCAGCTATAATATCAGCAATGTTGGCCCAGAAATATGTAAGAAAAGGGTGCGAAGCGTACTTTGCATATGTGCTCGATGACAAGGAGTCGAAAAGAAACCCGAATCTATGCCGTGGTTTGTGAATACCGGATGTTTTCCGAAGAATTGCGGGTTTACCACTGTTCGGAAATAGAAATTGGCATCGAATTGGTACTGGTACCACTCCAATTTCGATAGCTCCGTATCGTATGGCACCAACGAATTAAAGGAGTTGAAAGCTCGGTTGCAAGAATTGGTGGATAGAGGTTTTGCTCGCCGAGTTTTTCGCCTTGGGTGCGCCGGTGTTGTTTGTGAAAAGAAGGATGGAACCATGAGGTCGTGCATCGACTATCGTCGACTTAATAAAGCGACGATAAAGAACAAATATCCGTTACCACGTATCGATGACTTGTTTGATCAACTGAAGGAGCCTCGGTGTTCTCGAAAATAGATTTGAGATCGGGCTATTATCAATTGCGAATTCGAGATTGGACGTACCCAAGACTGCCTTCAGAACGAGATATGGTCACTATGAGTTCCTAGTGATGCCGTTTGGGCTTACTAATGCCCCTGCGGTATTTATGGATTTAATGAATCGGATCTTCAGACCATATTTGGATCGGTTCGTAGTCGTGTTCATTGATGACATCTTGGTCTATTCAAGAAATGAGACCGAACATGCTGAACACCTGAGGTTAGTGCTGCAAATTTTACGGGATAAGCAATTATATGCTAAGTTCAGCAAGTGTGAGTTCTGGTTAAGAGAGGTTAGCTTCTTGGGGCATGTGATATCTGCATCGGGTATTCGAGTCGACCCGAACAAAATTTCAGCCATACTTAATTGGAAGCCTCCGAGAAATATTACCGAGGTTCGAGCTTTTGGGGCTTAGGTTATTACCGACGATTTGTAAAAGGCTTCTCAACGATAGCCACGCCAATGACGAAGCTACTCCAAAAGGATGTTAAGTTCGAATGGACGGAGAAATGTTAGAAAAGTTTCGATCAACTGAAAACTTATTTGACTAAAGCCCCAATTCTAGTGCAACCCGAATCTGGCAAAGAGTTTGTCATTTATAGTGACGCCTCCCTACTTGGGTTAGGTTGTGTATTGATGCAAGAAGGTCGAGTTGTGGCCTATCGTCGAGGCAATTAAAGCCACATGAGAAAAATTATCCGACCCATGATCTCGAATTGGTCGCTATCGTATTCGCTTTTAAAGATTTGGCGACATTACTTATTTGGTGAGAAGTGCCATGTGTATTCGGATCACAAAAGTCTCAAATATTTGATGACTCAAAGAGACTTAAATATGCGACAAAGACGTTGGCTCGAGCTGTTAAAGGATTATGAGCTGGTCATTGACTATCACCGGAAAGGCGAATGTGGTTGCGGATGCCTTGAGTCGTAAATCATTATTCGCTTTATGAGCAATGAATGTGCACTTGTCCGTTCGATCCGACAACGTGTTAGTAGCTGAATTGAAAGCCAAACCATTATTGATACATCAAATTTGTGAAGCTCAGAAGGTCGACGATGAGTTGGTTGCAAAACGGGCTGAGTGTGTTCGAACAGGAATCGAGTTTCGGATCGATGATGACGATTGTTTGAGGTTCAGAGTCGTCTGTGTGTTCCAAAGAATTGAACTTATTTCAATATCTTGAACGAAGCCCATTGTAGCCGAATGGCGATCCACCCGGGAGTCGAAGATGTACAACGATTTGAAACGTCGGTTTTGGTGGCATGGTATGAAATGAGACATCTCCGACTTTGTTTCGAGGTGTTTAATATGTCAACAAGTGAAAGCGGAACATCAAGTGCCTTGAGATTACTTCACCGATCACGATACCCGAGTGGAAATGGGATCGAGTCACAATGGACTTCAGATCCGGACCGCCATGTCGGTGAGTAAGAAGGATGCGATTTGGGTCGTTGTAGATAGATTGACTAAGTCGGCTCGCTTTGTCCCCGTACGTACGGACTTTTCAATGGACAAACTAGCCGAACTGTGACGTTCTCAGTTGTGAGATTACACGGGTGCTGTTTCCATCGTGTCGGATAGAGATCCGAGATTTACCTCGCGATTTTGGAAAAAGTTGCAAGAAGCTTTGGGTACCAAGTTGCATTTCAGCACCGCCTTTCACCCCCAAACCGATGGTCAATCCGAGCGGATAATTCAGATACTTGAGGATATGTTGAGATGTTGCATCCTCGAGTTCGGTGGTTCATGGGAGCGGTATTTGCCTTTGATTGAATTCGCCACAACAACGACTTTCAATCAAGTATTAAGATGGCACCCTACGAGGCTTTGTACGGTCGTAAATGCCGTACACCATTGTTTTGACCGAGCTCGGTGAAAGCAAAATTTTCGCGGTGGATTTGATTAGAGATGCTGAATGAAAGTGAAAGTAATCCGTGAAAGTCTGAAGATAGCCTCCGATCGCCGAAGTCGTGACGCGGATCTGAAGCGTGAAGACATCGAGCATCGGTGGGAGGTAAGTGTTTCTCAAGGTTTCACCTTGGAAAAAGATACTCGATTCGGCCGTAAGGGCAAGTTGAGCCCGAGGTTCATTGGGCCATATGAGATATCCGGCGAGTCGGTCCGGTGGCATATCGTCGATTTTGCCCCGAACTCGAAAAGATTCACGATGTCTTTCATGTTTCGATGCTTGACGCTATAGATCGATCCATCGCACGTGATTAGTCCATCGAGGTTGAAATTCAAGCCAATATGAGTTATGAAGAAGAACCGATTCGTATCCTATCACGTGAAGTGAAAGAGTTGCGAAACAAGCGGATTCCGCTAGTGAAAGTGTTATGGCTCAAACACGGGATAGAAGAAGCTACTTGGGAAGCGAGAACTCTATGAAAGAGCGATACCCAACCCTATTTACCGGTAAGATTTTCGGGACAAAATTTCTTAAGTGGGGAGAGTTGTGACAGCCCAAAATTGACCCTAGTCGGAACGTGGTTTGAACCACAAAACCGAGGCATAAAAAATAATCTAAAATTTATTTTGATGCCTATAATATGTGTGTATTCATGTGTGATATTTTGATGTTTTGATTTAGAGCTATAAATGTGAATTTCACTAGAAAGGACCTAGTAGTAAACTTTGAAAGTATGATGGGGAAATGTGTGATGACTAATTAAAGCATGCATGCAAAACAATGGACTTGCATGTCAAATTCCCCTTTTATAGGTGGTGGCGGCCATGACATGGTTTATGGGCAAAGAAAACATGTTGAAACATGTTTTGTTAATGGAGCATGAGAGAAATGATTAATAATTAAAATGTGGGAAGAGAAACAAAAAAAATGTGTGTGAGTGTAGCATCCCCCATTGCCGTGTAGGTGATAAAGAAAAACAAAAAATTTGTTCATCTTTTCCCTCCTTCCTTTGGCGAAATTCTTAAGAGGAAGAAGAGATTTTTGCTTCATTTTCTTTGTTTAGAAGAGATCTAGAAGGAGATTTGGCTAAACTTGCATCAAGATTAAGGTATGTATGAGGTTGTGTCATGAGATTCATGCATGTTTTGGTTGCTAACTTGATGTTCATGTTAGCCATGGTTCAAATCCTTGTTATGCCATGGAAATGGTATTTGGCCAAGGTTATTATTGTGTTAAAGCCATTGCATGCTAAATGTGAAGCTTGCTAATGATGCATGCAATGATGGATTGACTACTCTTGAAATTTCTTTGTAGCAATCTTGAGTAAGACATTGAGTTTTTTTGTTTAACCATGACCGAAGTTGAAAGGGGCATGATTGTGATGTATTCGCCATGATGCATTCATGAGCATGGTTTATGCTTCTTGCATGTTAGTTAAAATTTGTGTTTTGGATGGTTATGGATACCTTGAAATTGACCTTACACCTATATGTGTATATATGTTTGCACATGATGTTTTGGTTATGAAGAAAGTGATAAATATGTTTCTTTAAAGGAGAAATTTGTTGAAGAATGGTTGTGAAATTTGCATGTACATTCGGCCTAGTGCATGTATAGTATGAAAAACCTTGAAATTATTGTTGATTTGGTGCAAGTATGACTAAGTATAATCGGCCATATGAGTGCTTGATGCTATGTTATAATTAATGAGCTCAAGTGTGTGAATATAATTGTGTGCGGCCTTATAAGGGCTAAGTACCTTGGATTCCCCTTTGATATTCAAACGACTAAATCAATTTACTTGTTAACATAAAGCTCGAGAGCTTAGAGGGCCACAATTGGATATGGGGAAGGAAAAAGTGATCGAATAGCCGTTGAAGCCGTTCGACAACATCCGAGGTAAGTCCTCAAGAAATGACCCTACTCGAATTATGTGAAATGAAATATGGATGTGTAATGATTATTGATTTATGTGTGTATGAGTATTTGAATGATACCGGGCTAAGTCCGAAGGCGATTATGCTAGTGATATGTTTGTGTTTGAGCCTTAGTAACGAAAACGAAACATGGATGTGTAATGACTATTGATGTATGTGTGTGCATGAGCAATTAAATGATATCCGGCTAAGTCCCAAGACATTTATGCTAGTAGTTAAATCCGGTTAAGACCGAAGGCAATTATGCTAGTGACTAAATCCGGGCTAAGACCCAAAGGCATTCGTGCAAGTTGTTAAATCCGGGCTAATACCGAAGGCATTTGTGCAAGTCGTTCTATCGGGCTAAGACCAAGGCATTCGTGCATGTGGTTATATCCGGTTGTATTCGAAGAAGCTTGGGCTGAAGGTGGCGTTGGTTGCTGTAATAAATTTAATTAGTACGCTCGAAAAGCCCAAAGGATAAGGTATGTTTATATGTGCATTGGAAAAGTCGATATGTTTGAGTAACATTCGTTCAATCGACTAACGAATTTTCAGCTATTGAATTGGTTGATATCTTGTGAAAGTATACAATGATGAAGTGTGAAGTAAGTATGATTATGTGAATGTGTATTAATGAAATGATTCATTTGGCTATGTGAATGTAATGCTTTAGTTAAAGCTGATTTTATTGCTTGAGACTTACTAAGCATAAAAATGCTTACCCGTTGCTTTGGCTCTCTCGCTTTATAGATTTTGTTCGTTAGCGATCGGATACGGGATCATTGAAGTCGAAGTCATCCACACTATCAAAGCCTCCATTTTGGTATAATTTTGGTTGAACTTTGAAATGGCATGTATAGGACTACCCTTGTTGGTTCAAATGTGTTGTGATGTACATGTGTACGGCCATGCGAAAATGGCTCGTAGAAGTAAAGTACGAACTTAGACCATTTGTGATTTGTATATATATATATGGTTTCATGATGTGATTATGGATTGGAAATGGGAGTGTTGGTCACGTGATCAGCCATTGGAATGGCTAGAAATGATCATAGGTGAACCTATGTATGGCAAGACTAGTTGGTTCATGGAGACTACAAAATAGGTAAGACCTACCTTAAAAACAGGTGCTGCCAGCTGCAGTGACGGGAATGTGAAAATCACCAAAATTGTAGGGATGGTATTAAATAGTGAAAGAATTATGTAAATGAACCTTGATGAGTCTACTTTCATATGGAAGAAACGAAACGGTCATAGGAGTTACGTGTTAAGAGATATTAAAGTTATCGTGAGACAGGGCCAGAACGGTTTCTGGGTCCCCTGTCGCGACTTTGAAAATTACCATAAATTATCCAGAATGAATTAGAAGTCATGCCTAATATGTGCAGATTCCTTTTGAGTCTAGTTTCATTAGAAACAAACGGCATCAGTATTGAAACCCTTTACAGAGAGATATTCAAGTTGCAACGCGCGAAGGTCAGTGTAGTCGACCCCTGTAACATGGGTGACTTTAACTAATAAACTGTACCAATTGGCCCGACCAAAAATTCTAGAAATAAATCCATGGATGGATATATGAGTCTAAATTCAGGGAAAATTTACGGAATCAGTTTCCGAGTTGTGAAACTCGAGATATGCTTTTTAAGGCGACAGCAACGCAGTTTTCCAGCTTGCCTGGAATGTCAAATTGGTCGGTGCCATAAGTGGTTTTGGCTTGTTAACCCCTCGTGTCCGACACCGGCAACGGTCTCGGGTTTGGGGTGTTACAGGTTTACCTTTTTCATTGACAAAGAAAGATGTTGTATGGGTTGTTGTAGATCGATTGACAAAGTTGGCTCATTTTATACCGGTACGTGCTGACTATTCACTTGATAAGTTATTTTCTAAAACTATGAGATTTCAAGGAGTGCCTTTGTTGATTATATCGGATAGAGACCCGAGGTTCACGTCGCAGTTTTGGAAAAAGTTACAAGAAGCATTGGGTACGAAATTGAATTTTAGTACCGCTTTCCATCCACAAACTAATGATCAATCCGAAAGGGTAATTCAGATTCTTGAAGATATGTTACGGTGTTGTGTTCTTGAGTTCCAAGGTAGTTGGGAAAAGTATTTACCATTGGTGGAATTTGCTTATAACAATAGTTTTAAGTCGAGTTTAAAAATGGCACTTTATAAGGCATTGTATGGGCATAAGTGCCAAACACCCTAGTATTGGACCGAACTTAGAGAGAGTTAGATTCACAGAGTTGATTTAGTTAGAGAAACTGAAGAAAAAGTGAAGGTAATTCGTGATTGTTTGAAAGCTACTTCGGATAAAAAAAAATCCTATGCAGACTTGAAACAAAAAGAGATTGAGTTTCAAGTGGGTGATAAGGTATTTCTAAAAGCATCTTCGTGGAAGAAAGTTTTGAGGTTTGGCTGGAAAGGCAAATTAAGTCCACGCTTTATTGGACCGTATGAGATTACCAAAAGGATAGGGCCGGTAGCTTATCGGTTGGCTTTGCTGTCTGAATTGGAAAGAATTCATGATGTGTTCCATGTGTCTATGTTGTGCCGATACCGATCTAATCATTCGCATGTGATTTCACTGATAGAGATTGAGATTCGACCGGATATGACTTATGGCGAAAAACCGATTAAGATTTTGGCTCGGGAAGTCAAACAGTTGAGAAACAAAAGTATTTCCCTTGTGAAAGTATTATGGAAAATTCATGGGGTTCAAGAGGCTAGATGGGAGACCGAGGAAAACATAAGAAATCAATACTCATACCTTTTTACCGGTAAGATTTTTGGGGACGAAAATCCTTAAGGGGGAGAGTTGTAACATCTCGAATTAGGGCCAAGTCAGAACAGTGGTTTTGAGACCACAAATATGAAGTAGAAATAATTATTTTATGATGATTATGAGGTCTATGATATCATTGCATGCTTGTGTGAAAATTTCATGAAGAAATTTTGCGAATAAGTGTCCAAATTAACATTTAGGACTAAATTGCAAAGGTTACAAAATGTGAGTTATAGAAGCTTTAAGCATGAAATTACCGTGGATTATTAATTAGAGGTCCTTAAATACCAATTTTCCCAATTTATATTTTTATGGACAAAAATGGACATAGTTAGGAAAATTTGAAAGAAAGGCATTAAAGGGCATTTTGATTATTTGGTTAATAAAAGAATAAAAAGGGAAAAATGAAGCAAAATTTTCTCATCTTCTTCAAGTGTGTGCCGAAAATTAGAAGAGCCATAGCTAGGGTTTTTCTTCAACTTTCAAGCTTGATTGCAAGTACACCCGAGCCCTATTTTTAATGTTCTCTATGTTTTTGAGATCCTTGAAGCATGATCTACCTATTTTTAGCCTTATTTTGAGTTAGGGTTCATGTTTAAAAATTGACCCATGTGTGACATGCATGTATTTTGATGTTTCATGGAGGAAAATGAAATTTTGATGTATGATAAACATCTTTTACTAAGTGGTTTTTCATGAAAACACCTAATAAGGACTTATTTGTAAAGTTTGGAAAATGATTAGTAAGATGTATGATTTGATCAGAAATGTGGGCTGTTATTAGCATGTTATAAGTTTGGCTAGGCTTGGGTAACAAAGAAAATGAGTACATTTCATTTTAAGAGCCTAGGGACAAATTTGTAATTATGTAAAAGTTTACGGGTAAAATTGTAATTTTTCCAAAGTATGATTTATGGGCTGTTTTGAACAATGTGATAATTAAACAAGTGAAATTGCTATTATAGATAAAGAAAAACAGAGTCCGGACCTAAACCGAGGAAAGAACAAGGTTGTGGACTAAATTGAATAATTAGCCATATTTTGGTTCCGAGGTAAGTTCATGTGTAAATAATGCAATGTTATATCATTTTTAATGTTTTATTAATGTATTGAGTCTCTATGTTTAATTGTTATGATGAGTGTATGAGAGCATAACATTGTGATCGAGTTTGACGAATATGTGACATTGAGAATATCCCGTTTGAACCTTAGGAATAGGTTAGGATATGAGTGACATGTCACTAGGAACTATGTGATTGTGAGCTCGTGAGATTATGTGTATATGTGACTATGTGAATCTGGATGCTAGTCATGTACGTCCTACCGGTGGCTGGGTAGCCTATCATGTGTTTCAGGTACCTGTCAGCTTGTTTGAATAGCCCGTGTAGTTACGTTCTGGCTGTTAGCTTGTGTGAGTAGGCCCCGGATTAGCTCCAGAGCGAGCAATGTGTGATATGAGATATGGGGTAGCACTGGTTATGTATGTGGCACTTATGTGCATACTTTCCATGTATCCGATAGTATTCCAAGTGTTTAACGAATAAATTAGTGAGATATGCAACAAGTAAGTCAATGATGAGGAAATATGATAATGTGTTAGGAGTTGGTACAGGTATGTACGGAAAAGTTATATGAATGAGCTTGGTATGTGATGAACTTTTGGTAAGATTGAAATTGAGTAAGTTATGCCTATGAACTTATGATGACATATATGTAAATTATGTTATGTTGATTGTATAATATTCATGCTTATGTTGTTATTTATTTGCATTTGAACTTACTAAGCTTTATTCTTACTCCCCTCTCTTTTCCATTTTCTTATAGTATCACCAAGCTAGCTCAGGGATCAAAGGACGTCGGAGCTTGATTCACACTATCAAACTAATATTTTAGGTATAGTGAATTCAAGCATATTAAGTATGGCATGTATAGGGACTTGGACTTTTTTTTATGTGTCATATTAATTTGGCCAAGTGTGTTGGCTTATAATGATTTGGTGATTCATTTTGTATATGGCCATGAGATATGGCTCATATTAATTGTGGGGATGTAATCCTATTCATATATGCATGCATGCGCTATGGTCACTCATGATGTGGTTAAATGCATTTGGCATGGATGAATTTTGAATATGATCGTGGATGTTTGATGATGGAATTGTGAGTAAATGGCATAATAACATCTAATGAATGAATGTAAGAAATGGAAGTAAACTGATGTTTCATATTGCATATGATTTGGTAAGCTTGGTCTAAAACAAATATGAAGTCTTAAGCAAGTATAAATTGATAAGAAGTTGACATGCGTGAGCCATGTTTATGAATGTGTAAGTGCTCATTTATGCCATGTAAGATGTCATTGAGATGTGTAAGTGTACATATGTTATTGAGGGTGAAAAAAGGCTTGGAAAATAGCCTCAAAGTTTTCCACATGAGTAGACATATAGGCATGTGTCTAGATCGTGTGTGACACACGGTCTACCCCATAGGCATATGATCCAGCCATGTGTCCCCTACACCCTAATTAGGTAAAACAGAATGTCCAGTAGTAAACACATGGGCGTATGCCCTAACTGTGTGTAGTCTGCACTTGATTTTTGGAATTTAATTGGCCATGCGGCTTAAGCACATGGGCGTGTGACTGGCCGTGTGACACTATTTTGTTGGTAACGTCATAAACAGAGAGTTACACGAGCGTGTCCTGAGCCACATGGGCGTGTGTGATCACACGGCCTACCCATACGGGTGTGTGACCCTCCAAAATAAGAAAATTTTCTAAGTGTCGTAAAAGTTCCAAAAGTTCTCAGTTTAGTCCCGAACCACACTCAATGTATGTTGTTGGCCTCATGGGCCCTTATAAGGGACAATATGCTTGTTTGAGAATGGTTTTAACTTGGGAAAAATTTTATGGCTCGGTTTTGTATGAATGTTTATGTTTGAGTCCAGTAATGCCTCAGACCCTATCCCAGTGTCAGATACAGAAAGGCCTTGGGATAGGTTGGAGAGATAAGGGAGTGTTGAGCCAAGCTCCACTCAATGTGACTTGTTGGTGTGTTGGAGAGTGCTTAGCCTTATGCTACACTTATGGGGCATGCTAAGACACATTGAGTTATTCTGAGGCATTATAAGGAGATCCTCTTATCTAGTAGTAAAGAACATATGAACAAGTTTATATTTTCTAAAATATCATCTTTTTTACAATTTAAAGTTATTTGACAGTAAATATTGGCAAACTAGGTTTCACGTAAGTATGGCAAACCCAGTTCGCAAGTTCTATTACCTTGCTAGGTTTTTGTTTAACTTATGTTCTGCGCATGCTTTATGGTTATTCATTCCTGTATATTCACTGAGTTAGTAGGCACTCTCAAAGCCTATTCACTACAGATAGCTAGAACACAAGGTGAGTAGCAGCGAGGTGAGTGATCCAGGAGAAGCTTTCATACTAAAAAGAAGATACAAGTGAACCTTGGATTAAAGGCAGTGTGGGATTACTGTTTGGGCTTAGTGATATAATTCTATTGACTTGGCCAAATGATTTAGGACTTAGTTATTTTCATGCTTTTCTTTATGTATTTATTTGCTAACCGACAATGCTTACAACCACATATGAATTTTAAGTATATAAATATAGTTTGAAATTGATTAATGTTCTCCTAATTTTACAAGTTCACTCTTAAGCATTTATTTATAACATAGTGTTCACCATAACCAATAACAAGAATTATTCAACCTGACAAAACTATATAAGGTTTGCCAAAGTTGTTGTGAAGCGACACAGTTGCAAACCGTGCTAAATGTGAATCCCAACAATTGGCAATTTGCTAACCACAAAACTTTAATGGATCCTGATATCTGCTATTGATTTACCGTAATTTGGTGTAGCAGATTAAATTAGTTTTCACACTTAAGGAGCCTAAATACAAGCATTTTCATTAAAATTTAGTTAAGCTTTTTTAGTTTTACTTACATTGAATAAAGTATTCAAATTGAGTCTTTTATTGACTTTAAAGGCCGAATGTGGCCTAAGGGAGAGCTAACATACTTTGTAAGTGTGCAAGAGATCATTATAAGTTATTTTAGAATGATACTGGACGCTATGTCGCAACAAGGGAGGACTGATGTCACAACATCGTTGTCACGACACAGACTGAGGGTGTCAGGACATACCCCCAAAGATGGCTACAGAGGAGCATACTTGTTGCTATGTCGCAAAATAGGTCCTAGTGTGTCACAACATCGACTCTGGGATGAAAATTAGGCAAAAAGTAGGGGCATTTTGGTCTACATAATCAAACTTAAAGCTCGGGAACATCAACTAACCTAGGGTTAAGGACGACGGCTGCTGAAGGCTATAAATAGGCTCATTTGGCACATGTTAAAGACACTTTTCCATTAACTTAGTTTCTTCTGTTAAATTTAGTTTTGTTTTCTTTCAAGAGATTTTGATTGTGGATGCATTCAACTCTATGGATTTGTACATAATATCAATATAATCAGGCTATTTCATTTGATCTATCTTGTTGATTTAATTAGCATACTTTCACTTTATATCAATTATATATTGTTTATGAATGCCATGAGGAATTAATCCTTTTATGATGGATTAGCAAGTGAGTATGTGACCTATTAACTATTTTGTAGGGTTACTCAATAGATCAAGTGTTTGGGAAAGGAAGAATGTGAAACAAACCCTAAGCTTGGCAACCTCAGGAAGTCATCAAGGTAGGAATTAACCCAAAATTGGTATTTCCCATCTGTGAACACCTTACCCCAAACAAGTCTGAATTGTGAGGTTAGAAGATAAACAGTTCTTGCTAACTTTTTATGTTAGTGGAAGATCGAAACATCCTGCTTGGGTAGCCACTAGTTGATTGAGAAGGAACTCGAAGTGACAGTCGATGGAGATTACCAAAGTAAGCTAACCACCCATAACCAGATTTGATTTATTTTTCCTCTCTAATCTCTTGAATTTTATATTTTATGCTGTTTTATTTTTATTATAAAAACATTAAAAAATCCTTTATTTTATATTATTGTACTATAGTTGAATCTAAAGTACTAATTAGACCTTTAGTGCTTAGGTTAAAATTGATCTAACGCTTGCCTCCCTTGGGTATGATCCTCAGAGTACTCACCCACTCCGTTGTGAAACTATATTACAACTAGATTCGTATACTTACGGATACCACCTTGTAATTCTATATTTTATTGTAGTATTCACGCTCTGGATGTTAGTGCATCCGGAGGTGGTCAAGTTGTTGACGTAGTTGCTGGGAAGGTAACGTCACTAGGTTAATTTTAATTTTAGCACTTTATTAGAATAATTAGGAAAATTTTAAGCTATAAGTATGATTCACACGTAGGTTTTTAACAATATGCAGGTCTTGGCGATGTTATTTGATGTAAACTGACTAAGGTCTAGCATTTCCTGACCTATCTGTAGTCCACATTTTGAATTAAGTCTTGCTTTACTAACATGGATCTCTAATAATGTAGGTTAGCTAATCATGTCGACGAAGATCCTATTGTATTCTTAAGGAAATTTGACCTTATATGTAGTACTGCTAGTTATGCAGGAATTCCATCTAAGACTATAAAGTTATTATTAATTCCATTTGTGTTAGATAGAAAGACAAAAATGTGGTTAGAAGCACTTCCTCTAGACACTATCACGACATGGAATTCATATAATTATTCCTTCACCGAGTGTTACCTATGACTAAGGTAGTAAGTAGTTACACTCAGTTATTTTATTTCCAGTAGGACATCACTTGTACTTTGGGACAAGTATGGGAAAAATTCAAGAAAATCTTGAGGTCTATATTAGGCGAAGGAATGCATTTTGCAATTCAAATACAACATTTTTATTACGGGTTGGATAGTCAGAATAGATGAAAATTTGATACCATGACAGGGGGAAGTATTTGGATGAAAACTCAGGAGGAAGTAATAGAGATACTAGAGAGATACAACATCAATGAATTAACCTGGGAAGAATGTCCTGAAATACGAAATCAAGTACTGGAATCCATGGAACATAGAGAGTAAGAATGCAATCAATTGGAGTTTAGTTTGAAAGAATCAACGGGTTGCGAAATAGAACAGGAAAGGGACAATGCAGAATAGCAGAATCACCACATGGTAACTCAATTGGACTGGTGGAGATAGAATAAGGAACAACCAGAGCAAATGATCCCAAACTCAGTAAAGATGGTACCATCTATTTTCAAACCTCTAGAGTTGGAACTAAAGCCTTTACCTAATCATTTAAAGTATGGATATATGGGGAAACAAAATACCCTACCAGTAATTATTGTTGCAAGTCTAGACACAAAACAGGAAAAAGCTTTATTAAATGTAATAAAAATGCATAAAAAAGTGATAGGAGGGACAATTGATGATATTAAAGGAATCAATCTTACGTATTGTCAACACAAGATTAGATTAGAGGAGGGAAAATGACCGGTGGTAGATGTTCAGCGAAGACTTAATCAGGCCATGAAGGAGGTGGTAAAAAAGGAATTGCTTAAATGGCTAGATACAGAAATTGTTTACGCTATTCCTAATAGTGAGTGGGTTAGCCTGTAATATCCTGATTTTGGGCCTAGTCGGAATAGTGGTTTCGTGACCACAAAATCCGAGATATAAATAATTATTTTATGATTATTTTAAGGTCTATGATATGATTGCATGATTGTGTGAAAATTTCGTGAAGAAATTTTATGCATAAAGTGCTTAATTTGAAATTTGGGACTAAATTGAATAAATTGCAAAACTTGTGTTCTAGAAGTATTTTACATAAAATTGAATTAGATTATTAATTAGAGGTCCTTAAAGAGTAATTTTACCAATTTCTAAGTCTATGGACAAAAATTGGTCATGGATGGAATTTTGGAAAGTTTAGTAGTAAGGGCATTTTGGTCATTTAGGGTAAAATGAATTAAAATACAAAATTAAAAGCCAATTTTGCTCATCTTCAACCCCATGGCCGAATATAGCAAGGAGAAACCATGGCTAGGGTTTTCAAGCTTCCAAGCTCGATTGTAAGTTCGTTCTAGCCTCGTTTTAATGATTTTTACGTTTTTGAGTCCCTAGAGTTCGATTTAGCTTATGCTAGCAATAATTTAACCTAGGGTTTATATTTGGAAAAATACCCATAGGTGAAATTTGTGTATTTTGGTGTTTTATGATAGAATATGAGGTTTTAAATTATGTTAGACAACTTGTGCTACTCGGTTTTAAGTGAAAACGAGCAAAATGGCTTAATCGGTAAAAATACCTAATAGTCATAAGTACATGTTAGAGTGAGAATTTGATGTTGCCATAGAAGGAAAAATGATCAGCATGTCATAAAACATAAGAAAATAGGCTGAATTTTAATTTACGAGCTTTGGGGCAAAAGTGTAAATATGCAAAAGTTTAGGGGCAAAATTGTAATTTTCCAAAATATGATTTTGGGTCAATTTGAATAATGTGAGTCCTAATTAGACTATATTTTAAATGATAGAGCAAGGAAAACTGAAATTGGGCTAAAATGGGGAAAATACCAAGTTGTGGACGAAATGGTAAAATAGCCATTTTAGCATACGAGGTAAGTTCATATGTAAATGTTGGTAACATAGTTATTATTTTAAATGTTTTAATGTTTTTTAAATGATATGATAATTATTATGAAATATTATACTTGTGATAATTGTTTGATAATATGTCAAATTATGTGATATACTTGGAAAATATGAAATACTACCGAGTATCGATATCGGCATTCCGTAGAAGATGGTTGAGACACATGATTGGGAAAAAGGTCCGTTGAACCTTAGGAATGGATTAGGATACAAGTGACATGTCACTGGGATATTTGGGCATCCGAACTCGTTGAGTTGAGTCCGAGTTCACTTATGGATGCGAGCGTCCGAACTCGTTGAGTTGAGTCCGAGTTCGTGAGATGTAACTAGGCATCCGAACTCGTTGAGTTGAGTCCGAGTTCACTTATGGATGCGAACGCCCGAGCTCGTTGAGTTGAGTCCGAGTTCACTTATGGGCGGGTTACATGGTAGCTTGGCTACATATGTGGCACTTATGTGCAAACTTTCCATGTATCCGAATTATATTCGATGTGTTCAACGGGTAAAGTTCTACTCAAATGGAGGAATACTCAAGATGAAAGGGACGTATTGGTAAGTGTTGTGAAATGGATAATTTGAACAGGTATGTAC
The DNA here is from genome assembly GCF_025698485.1 of Gossypium arboreum. Classification (NCBI taxonomy): domain Eukaryota; kingdom Viridiplantae; phylum Streptophyta; class Magnoliopsida; order Malvales; family Malvaceae; genus Gossypium; species Gossypium arboreum. The sequence goes on along the minus strand of NC_069078.1, from coordinate 18,304,028 downwards.
TTAACCCTCGGGTTGAAAACTCGATATAACAACAATATGGTAAGATGATAAATGAAAAGGTGATATGAATGTCTTGGTGATGATTATGCAAATGATGTTTTATGTTTGCTTATATGGTTATGTTACTTGCTATTTGCATGTGAGCTTACTAAGCATTTATGCTTACTCCTCCTTTTCATTCCTTGTAGTGTTGACAAGCCAGCTCGAGAAATCGGAAGCGGTCGGAGGCACGCTCACACTATCCGTATACCATCTTGACATAATGGCTTGTATATTTTGAGTATGGCATGTATAGCATTATAATCATTTTGTATATATGGTCTTATGATATGGTTATTGAGTGGTATGGAGATAGAAATGCTTGGTAATGATTAGCCATTGGAATGGCTAATCATGATCATATTTGGTATTATGTATGTCAAATTGCTAGCTAATCCATGGAAACCATGAAATAGGTAAAATTTACCATAAAATAGATTCAGACAGCAGCAGTGACGTGATTTTGAAAAATCACTAAAAATAGTAGAAATGGAATTAAATAATGAATAAGTTATGGAATCGAAGCTTGATGAGTCTATTTTCATATGGAATAAGCGAAACAGGTATATGAGCTATATTTTATGAGATGTCTAAATTTTTGTGAAACAGGGCCAGAGCGATTTCTGGATCGCCTGTTCTGACTTTGGAAATTCACCATAAATTTTACAAAGATAATTAGAAGTCATGCTTTATATGTACAGATTCCTTATTGAGTCTAGTTTTATTAGAGATAAACGTCATAGTAATTGAAGCTCTGTACAGGGAGATATCTGATTCGTAATACACTGAGGTCAGAGTAGTTGAACCCTGAAACAGGAGAGACTTTAACTAATAAACTGTACTAATTGGCCCAACCAAAAATTCTAGAAAAAAATTAGTAGATATATATATGAGTCTAGTTTCAGGAAAAATTTATGGAATTGGATTTCGAGTTTCGTAACTTGAGATATGATTTTTAAAGCAACTGTGATGCAGTTAGCTAGCTTGTCTGGAAATTTTAAAATGAATTGTATGAGCTGTTTAATTAATGAATTAAGTCCGTTAACACCTCGTGTTCGACTCCGGAAACGGTCTCGGGTACGGGGTGTTACATAGCCCAACCCAGTGTGTTCGAAAGTAGAGAGGTCTAACTATAGTCAAGAATGATAATAATGAATTAATTCCCACTCGAACAGTTACAGGTTGGAGAGTATGCATTGATTATCAAAAATTGAATGATGCAATAGGAAAAGACCATTTTTCTTTGCCCTTTATCGACGAAATGCTTGATTGGTTAATGCAACGCGTAGGTTTGTACAAGTGTACACAGTCGTTATCAAGTAATAAGTAAGTATCGAGTTATCACCTCCACAGGGATTGTATTTGTGTTAAATCACTTAATTGTAAAATTATATTAATAACTTGGTAAATAAAAACACAATATGATTGAGAAGTGATGATTAAAATTAAATATATTACACTAAATGAATGATCCCCAATGCAAATTATCCTAAATATGCAAACTATATGAATAAAATAGATTTTAGCAAAATTAAACACAATTTGCAACAATTATAACATAAATAAACTAGGAAAATTACTTTAATTAAACTTAATTTATTATCAACATGCTTAATAACTTTCAGAAAAACATTCCATGGCAACTCGATCTTTCATGAGTTTGGAAACCACATTAGGTCCTTTTGGAATCCTTTACTTAGTAAATATGCATTTTACTGATCCTTATTTACTAAGGGTTTCTTAGCATTCGTGCGAGGTAACAGGGACATGTTAGGTTTGAAACAGTTTAATCACACAGATCTAACAACTATGCAGATAACAGAGCTTGGTTAGAGTTGTTATGCAACCTGCAATTTAATTGGGTTAAGATCTAAATTGAGCATGCACATTTCAATTATGTGTTCACTAGCCATCGTTTGGTTATGACTGCTCAGCTAATTTAGGGCCATTTCAATCACGTATGAATGAAATACAGACTTGATTTTAATTGAAAAAATGATCGATTGAGGCACAAACATTATAAGCATGAATCCAATAAATATTATTTAATCAAAGCAATCATCCTAGCTTAAATAAATTAAGCTAACATTGTTGTAACAAGAACAAAGAACACATAGCAAACATCTTTAGATTAAATCAAAGAAAAGGAAGATTAAACCCAAATCAAAGTGGCTGTCACCTAAGACTCTGATTGACGAGGCTCCTTCGCTCCTTCACTTTGCTCCTTTGCTGAAGAGATGATGCTAGGCGTGGGGAATGGAAAATGCTAAAGAGAATTGAGAGAAAAGAGAGAATAATGATGGATGAGGGATGATTAGGAATGGTGAAATGATGTCTTATTTATAGGTAAAGAGAGGAGAGTAGTTTGCTAAAATTAGAGAGGCTTAGTCTCTTCAAGCTTCTTCAATGAGTGGCTGGCCATGATTAGCGGACTTTGAGTTGAATTTTTCTTGATTTTTAAGTAATTTGAATGCCATAACAACTCAAGACTGAGACTCGGTCAAATGTAAATCTTTGGAAAAATTTCTAATTTCTTCAACATTGCAAGGAACTTGTGTAATTAAACCAAAAAGTAGTTTATGTGGACAGCAATATGTAGCTAAAATTGGGTTGATTTGGTCTTCAATTTGGACGGTGTTTGTAATCCAACAAAGCTATCAGACCTGCCCAAAATAAATCAATAAATTAAAGGACCAAAGAATAAAATAAATAAATAATTAAACCCAAATTATTAATGAAATATTTTAAAATGAATTATTAAATATAATCATTTATTTTATTATTTAATTTACTTATGCATGACCTATTTTATGATGAGAAAAATATAATATGTTCAAATAAATATAAAATAAGCCATTTTATGCATGAAAACTATATAATAAAGCATAAAATCACATTTTAATAATTTCTATGTCCTAATTTCATATTTTCACATATTTCATTAATTTATTAAATAATTACTTAGTTTTAACAACGAATTTAAGTAAAAATGTTATAAATTGCATAAGAAAAATCCTATATATTTTTTAGTTTACACACCCCCAAACTTAAATCATTTGCTCGTCCTGAGTAATGTTTATGCACAGCAAAAGGTCTTGCTAAGGCAAAATTGCTAACTATGTAAGCAGCATCAATCTTTGTCCCATAATCATGCATTAATAACTTCATGTTCATAGATCTCCTTTATTAACAAGTAATTCATATGAAAACATTTTTAGAATTTTATACTAAGTTCCAAAATATGCTAACATGAACCATAGTTTGTATGTATGTCACAGCTACAGGTAACATTCTTCATTCAACTTAATTTCTTATCAATCAAGCAAACAATCATAAGGCCTATTTATGATTTTCATGTGTTGAACTTAGTACTTCCTCTCCACTAATGTAGGTGTCATAATCATCAACTCAATAGGTCTTTTATAAGGTTGAAATGGGGCTCGGTTAAATGTAGGGATTTAAAGTGATGAGACATTTCTGTTTCAAAATCTTAACCTTTAACTTTGTCTTGAATTTCTCGAAATGCAACCTTTTTCTTTAAATGAACCTTTGGAACACCCCGAATCTTTTTTTGAACTCATGCTCATACATTTTTCTTTTTGGAGACTGAACAAACTTTTCTTTGCTCTTTCTTCATTTTTTTTTGTTTTCTTTGAGCATGAGCACATACACTTTTTTTAAAATTTCCTCAAATGTTGATTACTAAGACAACTTTAGTTAAGATGGGTGCACAAAATTAGGATAGCTTAAAAAGATGGTAATGTGGCTTATAATGTAGGTTCATTGCAATAAACAGGCTTTTAAGCTCAAAATTATAGTTTCAAGGGTCTAATATCATAAGGTTGGCTCGAAAAGGCTCAAATGATTCAAAGAAGTAGTGCCTATATCATTAGACTGGTGATGTGTAGCGGAGGAAGAGATACAAGATATTTTACAAGGTTGTCACACATATCATTTTGGAGAGCATTTCCGTGGAAAAAGGATAGCACAAAAAATATTACAGTTAGGGTTTTATTGGCCAACAATAAATAGAGATACTTATGAATTCGTCCAATGATGTTATAGGTGTCAGAGAATCAAAAATATATCTAAGAGGGATGAAATGCTGCAAAGAGGAATAATCGAGGTCGAAGTGTTTGATGTGTGGGGAACTGATTTCATAATACTTTTTTGAGTTCTTTCAAGAATCAGTACATTCTCTTGGCTATAGATTGTGTCTCAAAATGGGTCGAAGCTATTGCACTACCTACTAATGATACAAAATTTGTAGTAAGATTCCTCAGCAAAAACATATTCACCAAGTTTGGTACACCACGAGCACTTGTTAGTGAGAAAGGATCTCATTTTTGTAGTAAGTAGTTCGAAGTATCATTGGCTAAGTACATCATAAGGCATACGATGACAATAGCATATCACCCAGAGGCTAATGAGCTAAAAGAAGTATCTACTCGAGAGATAAAGCAGATTTTAGAGAAAATGGTAAACCCAAGCCTGAAAGATTGGGCAGCCAAGATAGAAGATGTATTGTGGGCTTACAGAATAGCATATAAGACTCCATTAGGCATGTCCCCAGAAATGCTAGGTTATGGTAAGAACTATCACTTACCAATCAAATTGGAGAGGAAGGCATATTGGGTGATCAAAGAACTAAATTTGGATCCTGAATTAGCTAAACAGGAAAGAATATTCCAATTCCAAGAATTGGAAGAGTTCATATTTATGGCTTATGAAAATACTAAGATTTACAAGGAGAGGAGTAGACTTCTACATGATGCAAAGATCTGAAAGTGAGAATTTTTGCCGGGACAGAAAGTACTGCTATTCAAGTCAAGGTTAAATTTATTTCCTGGAAAGCTTAAATCAAAATGGTCTTGTCTATATACAATACAGCAGGTAACCCCTCATAGGGAAATAAAGTTAATCAGAAAAGGGGGTCAAACCTTCATTGTTAATGGCTAACAAGTAAACCATTATTTTGGAGGGGCTATAAATACTTTAGTAAAGGAACAAACCTTGCACTGTAGCGTCTTTTGGATTTTGAAGACATCAAGGAAAAACCAACAAACATGAGGGAAGATAAGAGAGAAGTTAAACCAGCTGGTGATTTCACGAAAAATGGAGGAATCTTGCCATCATGTTGCGACACCATTCTACAATGTTTTGATGAAGAAAAAAATTCTAATGTAGGAATCTACTATCGATGTCGTGACACCACCTAGGGATGTTACGACACTATTACTGTAATATCCTGATTTTGGGCCTAGTCGGAATAGTGGTTTCGTGACCACAAAATCCGATATAGAAATAATTATTTTATGAATATTTTAAGGTCTATGATATGATTGCATGATTGTGTGAAAATTTCGTGAAGAAATTTTATGCATAAAGTGCTTAATTTGAAATTTGGGACTAAATTGAATAAATTGCAAAACTTGTGTTCTAGAAGTATTTTGCATAAAATTGAATTAGATTATTAATTAGAGGTCCTTAAAGAGTAATTTTACCAATTTCTAAGTCTATGGACAAAAATTGGACATGGATGGAATTTTGGAAAGTTTAGTAGTAAGGGCATTTTGGTCATTTAGGGGTAAAATGAATTAAAATACAAAATTAAAAGCCAATTTTGCTCATCTTCAACCCCATGGCCGAATATAGCAAGGAGAAACCATGGCTAGGGTTTTCAAGCTTCCAAGCTCGATTGTAAGTTCGTTCTAGCCTCGTTTTTAATGATTTTTACGTTTTGGAGTCCGGTAGCTCGATTTAGCTTATGCTAGCAATAATTTAACCTAGGGTTTATATTTGGAAAAATACCCATAGGTGAAATTTGTGTATTTTGGTGTTTTATGATAGAATATGAGGTTTTAAATTATGTTAGACAACTTGTGCTACTCGGTTTTAAGTGAAAGCGAGCAAAAGGGCTTAATTGGTAAAAATACCTAATAGTCATAAGTACATGTTAGAGTGAGAATTTGATGTTGCCATAGAAGGAAAAATGATCAGCATGTCATAAAACATAAGAAAATAGGCTGAATTTTAATTTACGAGCTTTGGGGCAAAAGTGTAAATATGCAAAAGTTTAAGGGCAAAATTGTAATTTTTCCAAAATATGATTTTGGGTCAATTTGAATAATGTGAGTCCTAATTAGACTATATTTTAAATGATAGAGCAAGGAAAACTGAAATTGGGCTAAAATGGGAAAATACCAAGTTGTGGGACGAAATGGTAAAATAGCCATTTTCGCATACGAGGTAAGTTCATATGTAAATGTTGGTAACATAGTTATTATTTTAAATGTTTTAATGTTTTTAAATGATATGATAATTATTATGAAATATTATACTTGTGATAATTGTTTGATAATATGTCAAATTATGTGATATACTTGGAAAATGTGAAATACTACCGAGTATCAGTATCGGCATTCCGTAGAAGATGGTTGAGACACATGATTGGGAAAAAGGTCCGTTGAACCTCGGGAATGGATTAGGATACAAGTGACATATCACTGGGATATTTGGGCATCCGAACTCGTTGAGTTGAGTCCGAGTTCACTTATGGATGCGAATGTCCGAACTCGTTGAGTTGAGTCCGAGTTCGTGAGATGTAACTAGGCATCCGAACTCGTTGAGTTGAGTCCGAGTTCACTTATGGATCTGACGCCCGAGCTCGTTGAGTTGAGTCCGAGTTCACTTATGGGCGGGTTACATGGTAGCTTGGCTACATATGTGGCACTTATGTGCAAACTTTCCATGTATCCGAATTATATTCCGATGTGTTCAACGGGTAAAGTTCTACTCAAATGGAGGAATACTTAAGATGAAAGGGACGTATTGGTAAGTGTTGTGAAATGGATACTTTGAATAGGTATGTACTTAACCCTCGGGTTGAAAACTCGATATAACAACAATATGGTAAGATGATAAATGAAAAGGTGATATGAATGTCTTGGTGATGATTATGCAAATAATGTTTTATGTTTGCTTATATGGTTATGTTACTTGCTATTTGCATGTGAGCTTACTAAGCATTTATGCTTACTCCCTCCTTTTCATTCCTTGTAGTGTTGACAAGCCAGCTTGGAAATCGGAAACGGTCGGAGGCACGCTCACACTATCCGTATACCATCTTGACATAATGGCTTGTATATTTTGAGTATGGCATGTATAGCATTATAATCATTTTGTATATATGGTCTTATGATATGGTTATTGAGTGGTATGGAGATAGAAATGCTTGGTAATGATTAGCCATTGGAATGGCTAATCATGATCATATTTGGTATTATGTATGTCAAATTGCTAGCTAATCCATGGAAACCATGAAATAGGTAAAATTTACCATAAAATAGATTCAGACAGCAGCAGTGACGTGAGTTTGAAAAATCACTAAAAATAGTAGAAATGGAATTAAATAATGAATAAATTATGGAATCGAAGCTTGATGAGTCTATTTTCATATGGAATAAGCGAAACAGGTATATGAGCTATATTCTATGAGATGTTTAAATTTTTGTGAAACAGGGCCAGAGCGATTTCTGGATCCCCTGTTCTGACTTTGGAAATTCACGATAAATTTTACAAAGATAATTAGAAGTCATGCTTTATATGTACAGATTCCTTATTGAGTCTAGTTTTATTAGAGATAAACAGCATAGTCATTGAAGCTCTGTACAGGGAGATATCTGATTCGTAATACACTGAGGTTAGAGTAGTTGAACCCTGAAATAGGGGAGACTTTAACTAATAAACTGTACTAATTGGCTCAACCAAAAATTCTAGGAAAAAATTAGTAGATATATATATGAGTCTGGTTTCAGGAAAAATTTACGGAATTGGATTTGAGTTTCGTAACTCGAGATATGATTTTAAAACGACTGTGATGCAGTTAGCCAGCTTGTCTGGAAATTTTAAAATGAATTGTATGAGCTGTTTAATTAATGAATTAAGTCCGTTAACACCTCGTGTTCGACTCGACAACGGTCTCGGAGTGCACGGGTGTTACATTTAGTGGTATCGAGCAGGTTTAGTCGGTTCTCGGACTAACCTAGCATGTGTAAAAGTTTAGCTATACATGCCAGCGATGCGTGATAGTGTGATGTCTTCGACGCGTATGAGTACCGTCTTATTTAGGCAGGTACTCTCCAACCGAAATGTCTGAGACCATGTTCACGGTTATGTGAAGGTATTTGAGTAAAGTTATGATTATGATAAGTCTCGGTTCAGAAAAGTATGAATAAAAGTTTATGATACATATGTGATAATATGTGAGATGAAAGTTCATGTTGTGATAAATATCCATATTTGCTTAATGCTCATACGATGTAGTGTATGTGGCTTACTTGATAAGATGAACGGAATAAATAGAAAGTAGTAGAGGTATGAATAAAGGTCATAATATTATGATCTGAATGAAAATGTCCTTGTCTTGATTGGATGTCGAATGTTGATGAATGTTAATGGTATATAATTTTATGAGGTAAAGGATTATAATGAAATGAACTTATCTATGTTAAATTGTTGGACTGAATTATATGATTGTAATGATATGTACATGATGATGCACGAAATGAAAGTTGTGATTGTGATGCAAATATCTATGTTTGTTTGGCCTTATATAATGTCATAAGCATGAATTAATTTAATTAATTGAATGGATAAGTAAAGCTGTCTAGAAAACATAGAATGTATGCATAAGTATATTGTCTAAATGGGACAATAGGAAAATTGGTGTAAGCCAACATGAATGAATGACATGATTTTGATGATGTTACTATGATGATGGAAGTTGTGTCATATGTGTATGTATAAGAAAGTCGAGTCAGAGGTCCTACAACCCTCCCCCTTACCAAAGTGGTACTTATAATGGAATTTCATGAGATTTGTATTGAATAATGTAACACCCCGAACCCGAGACCATTGCCGGTGTCGGACACGAGGGGTTAACAAGCCAAGTTCACATGGTTTGCCCACCAATTTGACATTTCCAGTCAGGCTGGAAGACTGCATCACCGTCGCCTTAAAAATCATATCTCGAGTTTCAAAACTCGGAAACTGGTTTCGTAAATTTTCCTGAATTTAAACTCATATATCCATCCATGGATTTATTTCTAGAATTTTGGATGGGCCAATTGGTACAGTTTATTAGTTAAAGTCACCCATGTTACAGGGATCGACTGCTCTGACCTTCGCGCGGTATAACTTGAATATCTCTCTGTACAGGGCTTTAATGCTGGTGTCGTTTGTTTCTAATGAAACTAGACTCAAAATGGAATCTGTACATATAAGGTATGTCGCATAATTCTTTCTGGATAATTTATAGTAAATTTTAAAGTTGCGACAGGGAACCCAGAAACCGTTCTGGCCCTGTCTCACAATAGCATTAATATCTCTTAACATGTAACTCCTATGACCATTTCGTTTCTTCCATATGAAAATAGACTCATCAAGGTTAATTTACATAGCTTATTCACTATTTAATTCCATTTCTACGAATTTTGGTGATTTTCACATTCACGTCACTGCAGCTGGCAGCATCTGTTTTTAAGGTAGGTCTTACCTATTTGGTAGTCTCCATGAACCAACTAGTCTTTGCCATACATAGGTTCGTATATGATCATTTTAACCATGCCAATGGCTGATCATATGACCAACATTCCCATTTCAAGCCATAGCCACATCATGACACCAAATATATACATACAAACCACAATTATTCTAAGTTCATGTTCCTTTTCGAGCCATTTTCGCATGGCCGTACATACTTACATCACCACATATTTAACAAACAAGGGTAGTCCTATACATGCCATTTCAAGTTCAACCAAGAATTTATACCAAAATGGGGGGCTTGATAGTGTGGATGACTTCGACTTCAACGATCCCGAATCCGATTGCTATCGGCGAAATCTAGAAAAGCGAGAGCCAAAGCAAGCGGAGTAAGCATTTTTATGCTTAGTAAGTCTCAAGGAATATAATCAACTCTAATTACAGCAATACATTCACATAGTTAAATGCATCATTTCATTAATGCGCATTCACATAATCATACTTACTTTACCATCCCAACTCTTATGTTCATACACAAATAACGGCTTCATTAAGGCCGATAACTCGCTCCATCATAGGAGCGGATATTCATCGCTCTTACTCCTAGCGCGCAAAGCACACACCGCACTTACCTTATCATTGGGAAATTTCACAAGTGCATTAGCTGAAATTTTCCAGCAAGCTCATAATTTTCAAATCACATACCTTGAGTTTATCCGGATGTCGATTTTCGTTCAATCGCCTTGGGACATAGCCCGGTTATGGTAACCCGCACCAAGGCCAACAGGACTTTACCGGATATCACGATTTGCACAAATGCCTTGGTCTTAGCCCGGATTTAACAACTTGCACGAATGCCTTGGTCTTAGCCGGATATAGCTACTAGCACAATTGCCTTGGTCTTAACCGGATATAAATTTCAGCATAATTGTCTTGAGGCTTAGCCGGATATCATTCAATTTCTCATGCACACATACATCAATAATCATTGGACATACATATTTCATTTTCGTTACTAAGGCTCAAACACAATTATAATCATTAGCATATTCGCCCGGGACTTAGCCGGGTGGAATTCAAATACTCATACACACATGATCAATAATCATACACATCCATGTTTCATCTTACATAATTCAAGTAAGATCACTTCTTGAGGACTTACCTCGGATGTTGTCGAAGCGGCTTTTTCGGCTATTCGATCACCTTTTCCTTCCCTTGTCCAATTGTGGCCCTCTTAGCTCTTGAGCTAATTCAAACAAATTCAATTTATTAAAACCTCATTGTGCTTGCTTATGGCGAATATGACAAGGATTTTAAATGGTCATATGGCCACTCTTTAGCTTGAATACACAATGGTCATGCACATTTTATACTACATCAAGCAATTCAATACAATTTATTTGAGCATCAAGGAAATGCTAAGGCCTTCAATAGGCTACCCAAGGCCGAATATTCATGTACATGTTGAGGCCAATTATGCACTTAATACCTCACAAAAACAGCATGCATTTTACTAGTTAATGCTTTGCATATTGTGGCTCAAAACTTATAATATAGCATCAAGCACTTATATGTGTGCTAGGCCGAATTGTGCTTGAAATTTCACAATTATTCTTCAACATCTTCTTCTTTAAACAAACTTATTCATCACTTCCTTCATAACCAAAACATCATGTGCAAACATATATATACATATATGAGCATGGCGAATTTCAAGGTGTCCATAGCCATCCAAAACACAAATTTTAACTAACATGCAAGAAGCATGAACCATGCTCATGAATGCATCATGGCGAATATGGCAATCATGCTCCTTTTCAACTTCAATCATGATAAAACAACAAGAAGACTCAAAATCTTACTCAAGAGTAGGCAATCCATCATTGCATGCATCATCATCAAGCTTCACACTTAGCATGCAATGGCTTTATCACCATAACAACTTTGGCCAAACACCATTTCCATGGCATAACAAAGATTTGAGCCATGGCTAACATGCACATCAAGTTAGCAACCAAAACATGCATGAAACTCCCAACACAACCTCATACATACCTTAATCTTGATGCAAATTTAGCCAAATCTCCTTCTTGTTCTCTTCCAAACCAAGCATGAAGCAAAACTCCTATCTCCTCCTTAGTATTTTCGGCCAAAAGGAAAGAACAAGGATGAACAATTTTTTCTTGTTTTTCTTTCACTTGCACGGCAATGGGGGAGGATGAGCTATTTTCTTGATTTTTTGTTTCTCCTCCAACATCATTAATTATTTTATCATTTAATTCATCATGCATTAACAAAACATGTTTCAACATGTTTTCTTTGCCCATAAACCATGTCATGGCGGCCACTAGCTTCTTTTGGGGAAATTTGACATGCAAATCCTTTATTTTTGCATGCATGAGCAACTAGTCATCACACATTTCCCCATCATACTTTCAAAGTTCACTACTAGGTCCTTTCTAGTGAAATTCACCTTTATAACACTAAATCAATCATCAAAAATGTCATACATGGATACACACATATTATAGGCATCGAAATAAATTTTAAATTATTTTTATGCCTCGGTTTTGTGGTCCCGAGACCACCTTCCGACTAGGGTCAATTTTGGGCTGTCACAACTCTCCCCACTTAAGAAATTTTCGTCCCGAAAATCTTACCGTAAATAGGTTTGGATATCGCTCTTTCATAGAGTTCTCGGTCTCCCAAGTAGCTTCTTCTATCCGTGCTTGAGCCATAACACTTTTACTAGCGGAACCCGCTTGTTTCATAACTCTTTCACTTCTCGTGATAGGATACGAATCGGTTCTTCCTCATAACTCATATTAGCTTGAATTTCAATTTCGATGGACTAATCACGTGCGATGGATCGGATCTATAGCGTCGAAGCATCGAAACGCGAAAGACATCGTGAACCTTTTCGAGTTCGGGGGCAAAATCAAGCGATATGCCATTGGACCGACTCGCTTCGGATATCTCGTATGGCCCAATGAACCTCGGCTCAACTTGCCCTTACGGCTGAATCTGAGTATCTTTTTCCAAGGCGATACTTTGAGAAACACTTTATCACCCACCTGATACTCGATATGCTTACGCTTCGGGCCCGCGTACGACTTCTGACGATCGGAGGCTATCTTCAGACTTTCACGGATTACTTTCACTTTCTGTTCAGCATCTCTAATCAAATCCACCCCGAAAATCTTGCTTTCACCAAGCTCAGTCTAAAACAATGGTGTACGGCATTTACGACCGTACAAGGCCTCGTAAGGTGCCATCTTAATACTTGATTGAAAGTTGTTGTTGTAAGCGAATTCAATCAACGGCAAATACCGTTCCCATGAACCACTAAACTCGAGGACGCAACATCTTAACGTATCCTCAAGTATCCGAATTATCCGCTCGGATTGACCATCGATTTGGGGTGAAAGGCGGTCTTGAAATGCAACTTGGTACCCAAAGCCTCTTGCAATTTCTTCCAAAATCGCGATGTAATCTTGGGTCTCTATCCGACACGATAGAAATAGGCACCCCATGCAATCGAATAATTTGGGAGACGTATAATTCGCCAATTTATCGGCGAAAAATCCGTGCAGACAGGATAAAATGAGCGGACTTGGTCGATCTATCAACAATGACCCAAATCGCATCTTTCTTACTTACCGACACTTTGGTAATCCGGATATAAAATCCATTGTCACTCGATCCCATTTCTATTCGGTATCATGATTGGTCAAGTAATCCCGATGGCACTTGATGTTCCGCTTTCACTTGTTGACATATCGGACACCTTGAAACAAATTGAAATGTCTCATTTCATAAGGCCACCAAAATTGGCGTTTGGTCATTGTACATTTTAGTACTACCGGGTGGATTGACATTCGACTCTGTGAGCCTCGCTCAAAATCATCGAAACAAGTTCAATTCCTTGGAATACATAATCGACCCTTGAGCGTCAGCGGTCATTGTCGTCAATCTGAAATTCGATTCTTCATCCAAAACACATTCGGCTCGCTTAGCGACCAATTCAGCGTCGACCTTCTGAGATTCAAGTATTTGATGAATCAATAACGGTTTGGCCTCTAATTCGACTACTAGCACCTCCTCGGGTGAAACGGATAAATGAGCATCCATCGCTCTCAAAGCAGACAGTGCCTTGCGACTTAAAGCATCGGCCACCATGTTGGCCTTTCCCGGGTGATAATCAATGATGAGTTCATAGTCTTTCAACAACTCAAGCCAACGTCTTTGTCGCAGGTTTAAATCTTTCTGAGTCATCAAATATTTTAGACTCTTGTGGTCCGGATAAATATGACACCTTTCTTCAAACAAGTAATGCCGCCATATCTTCAAGGCGAACACTATGGCTGCTAGTTCAAGGTCATGGGTTGGATAGTTTCTCTCATGCGGCTTTAGTTGTCTCGACGCGTAAGCCACAACTCGACCTTCTTGCATCAACACACAACCTAACCCAAGCAAGGATGCGTCATTGTATATGACAAACTCTTTACCAGACTCCGGCTGTACTAGCACTGGGGCCTCGGTTAAACAAGTTTTTAGTCGATCAAAACTTTCTTGACAGCGTTCCGACCACTCGACATCCTTTTTTTTTTTGGAGTAGTTTCGTCATCGGCGCAGCTATCATCGAAAAACCTTTCACAAATCGTCGATAGTATCCGGCAAGCCCCAAAAAAAACTAACCTCTTTCAGCCAAAATTCACATTTACCGAACTTTGCGTATAACTGCTTATCTCGTAAGATTTGCAACACTAGCCTCAGGTGTTCAGCATGTTCAGTTTCATCTCTCGAATTGACCTAAATGTCATCGATAAATACAACTACGAACCGATCCAAGTATGGCCTGAAAATTCTATTCATTAAATCCATAAACACCTTGAGGGCATTAGTGAGCCCAATCGGCATCACCAAGAATTCGTAGTGACCGTACCTCGTTCTAAAAGCGGTTTTGGGTATGTCCGATTCTCGGACCCTCAACTGATAGTACCCCAACCTTTAATCTATCTTTGAAAACACCGAGGCTCCCTTTAATTGATCAAACAAATCGTCAATTCGTGGCAACAGATATTTATTCTTTATCGTCACTTTATTGAGTTGACGATAGTCGATGCAAAACCTCATGCTTCCGTCCTTCTTTTCACAAACAATCTTGGCGCACCTAAGGCGAAAAACTCAGGCGAGCAAAACCTCTATCCACCAATTCTTGCAACTGAGCTTCCAACTCCTTTAATTCCGTTGGTGCCATACGATACGGAGCTATCGAAATTGGAGTGGTACCAGGTACCAATTCGATGCCAAATTCTATTTCCCGAACAGGTGGTAAACCCGGCAATTCTTCAGGGAAAACATCCGGGTATTCACAAACCACGGCGCAGATTCGGGTTTCTTTTCGATTCCTTGTCATCGAGCACGTCGCTGTGTACGCCGCACTCTTTTCTTACATATTTTCGGGCCAACATTGCGATATTACGGTGGCAACCCCTTTAAGTCCGTAGACTTAACCCGAATTATCTCGTTATTCGCGCACCTCAAATCGATAGTCTTGCTTTTGCAATTTACGACCGCATCGTGCATGGTCAACCCATCCAAACCAAGAATAACGTCGAATTCATCGAACGGCAAAAGCATCAAGTCCGCGGAAACAAGAACCTCGGAACACTAGGAGACTTTTCTTGCACACTTTGTTGACAAGCACGTAATGACCCAAGGGTTTGACACCGAATTACAAACTCGAGAGACTCAATAGGCAAAGTCTTCTTTGGATGCTAAGGTTTCACATATATAAGATTGAGTAGAACCGGGGTCAATCAACGCAATCACTTTAGTATTGAAAAGGGTGAAAGCACCAAGATGACATCCGGAGAGGCGACATCCTCGCGTGCGGCGTATGGCATAAGTCCTCGCAGAGCACGAGCCTCGGATCGATGGTAGCATCTCTAGATCCTCTCGACCGCCACGACATTGCCCATATTTCTAGGTGGCCTACCTCGGCGATGGTAGCACCCGAGTTTCCACTCGACTCACATTCTGTTCAAGCATCCTCGGGCAATCCTTCCTAAAGTGGTCGGCCGATCCACACTTATAGCGAGAGTGATCACGAAACCAACAGCTCCCGAATGCCATTTGCCACAATGTTGACACTCCGCCTCTCTCGGCGATCATTTCCACCATGGCGATCGAAGTGACTCGTGTGGTCACAGGGGTCGATCGCGTCCTCGTCTAAAAAGCCCAAAGCGCCTCTAGACCGGTTCACATCATCTCGAAATCTCTTGATTGCTGTTGAAGAGACTTTCCGAGGACCTCTTTCGAATTCTCCGGTTCCCACATCGACTTTTGTTTCTCCTTTCTAAGCTCTTCGACTTTACAAGCTTGCTCAACAAGTACTACGATCTCTCGTATTTCGAGAATGCCAACGAACATCCTTATATCATCATTCAGCCCATCCTCGAAGCATTTACACATAATAGCTTGGACGAAATGCATTCTCGCGTGTATCGGCTAAGCCTCACAAATTTTCGTTCATAGTCGGTAACCGACATAGAACCTTGCTTAAGATCAAGAAATTCCCAAGTCACTTGCTCTCTAGGTACCACAGAAGTCGAGTACTCCACCAATAGTAGGTGGAATCACGTAGCAAGGAGATGGTACACTTTAAGCATTCATCGGTGTACAAGATAGCTCATCGTGCACCGGATAGTGTTGTCCAACCGAAATTCAGCTCGTTCGGCATCATCATCATCCGTAGCTTTAAATTCAGTGGCCCCATGTTTTGAATCCTATCGATTGGGGCTTACTTGACCTTATTTGGTCAGATTCTACGGAGGTATTGTAGGTCTTGGGGTTGCATTTGTCGGGAATGGAGGTCGTGGGACAGCCGTGTTAGTTCGAATGTATTGATTAAACCATTCGTTCATCACACTATAAAAGGCTTGCCTAGCCTCATCATTCGGATTGCTGGCCATAGGTTGAGAGTCCATGGCGCTGTCCCTTACGCTGAGCAGGCGCACACTCTCCACACCATCAGCTATCACTCGGTTGGGATCGGGATCCATTGCTAATAACAAACACAAAGTCAAATTGTCAGAAATCACCACACTATCGATTCATCATTTAATGGCATGTATAGCTAGACCCCAAACACATCACGGTAGTCCTAGAATCGACTAAACCGTGGCTCTGATACCAATAAAATTGTAACACCCCGAACCCGAGACCATTGCCGGTGTCGGACACGAGGGGTTAACAAGCCAAGTTCACATGGTTTGCCCACCAATTTGACATTTCCAGTCAGGCTGGAAGACTGCATCACCGTCGCCTTAAAAATCATATCTCGAGTTTCAAAACTCGGAAACTGGTTTCGTAAATTTTCCTGAATTTAGACTCATATATCCATCCATGGATTTATTTCTAGAATTTTGGATGGGCCAATTGGTACAGTTTATTAGTTAAAGTCACCCATGTTACAGGGATCGACTGCTCTGACCTTCGCGCGGTATAACTTGAATATCTCTCTGTACAGGGCTTTAATGCTGGTGTCGTTTGTTTCTAATGAAACTAGACTCAAAATGGAATCTGTACATATAAGGTATGTCGCATAATTCTTTCTGGATAATTTATAGTAAATTTTAAAGTTGCGACAGGGAACCCAGAAACCGTTCTGGCCCTGTCTCACAATAGCATTAATATCTCTTAACATGTAACTCCTATGACCATTTCGTTTCTTCCATATGAAAATAGACTCATCAAGGTTAATTTACATAGCTTATTCACTATTTAATTCCATTTCTACGAATTTTGGTGATTTTTCACATTCACGTCACTGCAGCTGGCAGCATCTGTTTTAAGGTAGGTCTTACCTATTTGGTAGTCTCCATGAACCAACTAGTCTTTGCCATACATAGGTTCGTATATGATCATTTTAACCATGCCAATGGCTGATCATATGACCAACATTCCATTTCAAGCCATAGCCACATCATGACACCAAATATATACATACAAACCACAATTATTCTAAGTTCATGTTCCTTTTCGAGCCATTTTCGCATGGCCGTACATACTTACATCACCACATATTTAACAAACAAGGGTAGTCCTATACATGCCATTTCAAGTTCAACCAAGAATTTATACCAAAATGGGGGCTTGATAGTGTGGATGACTTCGACTTCAACGATCCCGAATCCGATTGCTATCGGCGAAATCTAGAAAAGCGAGAGCCAAAAAGGCGTGAGTAAGCATTTTTATGCTTAGTAAGTCTCAAGGAATATAATCAACTCTAATTACAGCAATACATTCACATAGTTAAATGCATCATTTCATTAATGCGCATTCACATAATCATACTTACTTTACCATCCCAACTCTTATGTTCATACACAAATAACGGCTTCATTAAGGCCGATAACTCGCTCCATCATAGGAGCGGATATTCATCGCTCTTACTCCTAGCGCAAAGCACACACCGCACTTACCTTATCATTGGGAAATTTCACAAGTGCATTAGCTGAAATTTTCCAGCAAGCTCATAATTTTCAAATCACATACCTTGAGTTTATCCGGATGTCGGTACTCGTTCAATCGCCTTGGGACATAGCCCGGTTATGGTAACCCGCACCAAGGCCAGCGGGACTTTACCGGATATCACGATTTGCACAAATGCCTTGGTCTTAGCCGGATTTAACAACTTGCACGAATGCCTTGGTCTTAGCCGGATATAGCTACTAGCACAATTGCCTTGGTCTTAACCGGATATAAATTTCAGCATAATTGTCTTGGGGCTTAGCCGGATATCATTCAATTTCTCATGCACACATACATCAATAATCATTGGACATACATATTTCATTTTCGTTACTAAGGCTCAAACACAATTATAATCATTAGCATATTCGCCTTGGGACTTAGCCGGGTGGAATTCAAATACTCATACACACATGATCAATAATCATACACATCCATGTTTCATCTTACATAATTCAAGTAAGATCACTTCTTGAGGACTTACCTCGGATGTTGTCGAACGGCTTTTTCGGCTATTCGATCACCTTTTCCTTCCCCTTGTCCAATTGTGGCCCTCTTAGCTCTTGAGCTAATTCAAACAAATTCAATTTATTAAAACCTCATTGTGCTTGCTTATGGCGAATATGACAAGGATTTTAAATGGTCATATGGCCACTCTTTAGCTTGAATACACAATGGTCATGCACATTTTATACTACATCAAGCAATTCAATACAATTTATTTGAGCATCAAGGAAATGCTAAGGCCTTCAATAGGCTACCCAAGGCGAATATTCATGTACATGTTGAGGCCAATTATGCACTTAATACCTCACAAAACAGCATGCATTTTACTAGTTAATGCTTTGCATATTGTGGCTCAAAACTTATAATATAGCATCAAGCACTTATATGTGTGCTAGGCGAATTGTGCTTGAAATTTCACAATTATTCTTCAACATCTTCTTCTTTAAACAAACTTATTCATCACTTCCTTCATAACCAAAACATCATGTGCAAACATATATATACATATATGAGCATGGCGAATTTCAAGGTGTCCATAGCCATCCAAAACACAAATTTTAACTAACATGCAAGAAGCATGAACCATGCTCATGAATGCATCATGGCGAATATGGCAATCATGCTCCTTTTCAACTTCAATCATGATAAAACAACAAGAAGACTCAAAATCTTACTCAAGAGTAGGCAATCCATCATTGCATGCATCATCATCAAGCTTCACACTTAGCATGCAATGGCTTTATCACCATAACAACTTTGGCCAAACACCATTTCCATGGCATAACAAAGATTTGAGCCATGGCTAACATGCACATCAAGTTAGCAACCAAAACATGCATGAAACTCCCAACACAACCTCATACATACCTTAATCTTGATGCAAATTTAGCCAAATCTCCTTCTTGTTCTCTTCCAAACCAAGCATGAAGCAAAACTCCTATCTCCTCCTTAGTATTTTCGGCCAAAAGGAAAGAACAAGGATGAACAATTTTTTCTTGTTTTTCTTTCACTTGCACGGCAATGGGGGAGGATGAGCTATTTTCTTGATTTTTTGTTTCTCCTCCAACATCATTAATTATTTTATCATTTAATTCATCATGCATTAACAAAACATGTTTCAACATGTTTTCTTTGCCCATAAACCATGTCATGGCCGGCCACTAGCTTCTTTTGGGAAATTTGACATGCAAATCCTTTATTTTTGCATGCATGAGCAACTAGTCATCACACATTTCCCCATCATACTTTCAAAGTTCACTACTAGGTCCTTTCTAGTGAAATTCACCTTTATAACACTAAATCAATCATCAAAAAATGTCATACATGGATACACACATATTATAGGCATCGAAATAAATTTTAAATTATTTTTATGCCTCGGTTTTGTGGTCCCGAGACCACCTTCCGACTAGGGTCAATTTTGGGCTGTCACAAATAAGTTTTCGGTTGAGAACCCAAAGAGTTCAGTGATAGAATAATTATAAGTATGATCCGAGATTGAAAATGAGCTGATAAGTAAAGTCAGAGCCAGAAAGTATCGGATTGATATAAAGATTATTGGAATTATGCACTGTCCCAGTTAGAGAAGGAATTCTCTTTGGTAAATCGAATTACTCAAGTGCAAGGTCGAGAAAAGTGTAAATCGAAATTTATTCAGAACTGACATTTTTTAGTGAATGGTTTAATATAAAATTTGTGACGGCAGAACTAGTTGGGGAAATGATATTTCAAATGTGAATTATCTGAGTATGACAGTTATGATTTGGATGATTTATGATCTGTTTTGAGATGTTCTATGTGTTCACCCGTTCTCAGAAATATTTTTATGGCTATTGATCTTCTGAAGAAATTCTTGTTATATGGGAATGTCTTCTAATTTTGGTGTTGGATGAAAGCATTGGTAGTCTGACTGGTTTATAATTTATATTGCTCTATTTCATTGGGTATTCTATTTCATTTCGTCTGATAAGAATTGATGAGAGAATTCATATGATATTATGATTCTGTTTCTTCTACTTGATGCTTCATCTGATATATATGTATGGGAAGATATATTGATCTTGTTATATTTGATTTCAGTGGGATTAAATGATGTTTTCTTTTGGACTTTCTTTCTTTGAAGAATTATCGAGGATTCTGTATTTTCTCTATGAATTTGGTTTTCGATTCTCGGCATAGTATCGTATCTTGGGTTTCTTTATCCCGGATCTCTTTATTCGGATTTCTTTATTCGGTTTCTCTATCTTGGATTTCTTTATTCGGTTTTCTTGTTATCTTTGTTCCATAATTTGTCAATTCGACTCATGTTCAAGAAATCGTTCTTCATTCGTGATAATCATGTCAAATATGACTATACTTCTAATTTGATCTTGGTAATGTGGTGATTTTAGTATTGGGATTTTTCTAATTTCTATGTAAGGATTTGACATCGAGTAAAGGCATAGGTGATAAAAGCGCGAGTTTTAGTCGGTATGGTAAATTATTTATTTGAAAGATTTCATGTGACAATTATGTCGGGATTATTTTCCCAAGTTTGATAATAGAATTTCATTTTGTACGGATCAAAGAGTAAATAGTTTGAGCGAGAAGTGTATATTTATTAGAAAGAGTTGAATATTAGTTTAAGTCACTACGAATGATAAGGTTTCCATCTTGTGAAAGCTGAAAAGTTTATTACATGTTGAAAGAGTTCGGATAGATGAGAATATTGGTAACCAAGGCGTCGAACTAGACTAGTCTACATTGAGCAAAGACTTCGACTTTCGGTAATGTATTGTTGTATGAATTGTGATGTGTTTCAAGATAGTGAGGTAATGTGATAGTTTAGAGCATCCGATGTTACATAAAATCGGAGTTGTTAAAGGGTTAAAGCCGAGCATTGGGATCTATCAAAATTATCCTTGTCAATGTTGATATTGGGATGGAAATGAGAAGGATTATTCTTGAGGCCATATCAGAATTATTTCTATGGCGGAAAAAGGAAAATGTGATGTATCCTATTGTTAAATGTTTGGCGAGATCTATAAATCACATCTGTATTGAATGAATTCCTACTCATCAGATTCATGGAATTTCAGGTCTCTTTGATTGTTGGATTTCTTGGAATTCCGGTCTCCATTAAATCAAGTTGAGATCCGGGTTTTATGTCATGATATCATGGGAAATTAAGAAGGGTTGAAAATTTAAGAACAGTTGAGAGTTGAGGCGTAAGCTTTTAGATCATATGAGAAATTAAAGAGATGTATTGGAGGTGCAGTCTAAGTGCAAGTTCTTGACACCAAATATGAGATTAAAAGTGAAGACCACTTTTTCGGTAAGATTTTGGGGCGAAAACCCACGAAGGGGAGAGTTGTAATATCGATTTTGGGCCTAGTCGGAATAGTGGTTTCGTGACCACAAAATCCGATATAGAAATAATTATTTTATGAATATTTTAAGGTCTATGATATGATTGCATGATTGTGTGAAAATTTCATGAAGAAATTTTATGCATAAAGTGCTTAATTTGAAATTTGGGACTAAATTGAATAAATTGCAAAACTTGTGTTCTAGAAGTATTTTGCATAAAATTGAATTAGATTATTAATTAGAGGTCCTTAAAGAGTAATTTTACCAATTTCTAAGTCTATGGACAAAAATTGGACATGGATGGAATTTTGGAAAGTTTAGTAGTAAGGGCATTTTGGTCATTTAGGGGTAAAATGAATTAAAATACAAAATTAAAGCCAATTTTGCTCATCTTCAACCCCATGGCCGAATATAGCAAGGAGAAACCATGGCTAGGGTTTTCAAGCTTCCAAGCTCGATTGTAAGTTCGTTCTAGCCTCGTTTTAATGATTTTACGTTTTTGGAGTCCCGTAGCTCGATTTAGCTTATGCTAGCAATAATTTAACCTAGGGTTTATATTTGGAAAAATACCCATAGGTGAAATTTGTGTATTTTAGTGTTTTATGATAGAATATGAGGTTTTAAATTATGTTAGACAACTTGTGCTACTCGATTTTAAGTGAAAAGCGAGCAAAAGGGCTTAATTGGTAAAAATACCTAATAGTCATAAGTACATGTTAGAGTGAGAATTTGATGTTGCCATAGAAGGAAAAATGATCAGCATGTCATAAAACATAAGAAAATAGGCTGAATTTTAATTTCTGAGCTTTGGGGAAAAAGTGTAAATATGCAAAAGTTTAGGGGCAAAATTGTAATTTTTCCAAAATATGATTTTGGGTCAATTTGAATAATGTGAGTCCTAATTAGACTATATTTTAAATGATAGAGCAAGGAAAACTGAAATTGAGGCTAAAATGGGGAAAATACCAAGTTGTGGACGAAATGGTAAAATAGCCATTTTCGCATACGAGGTAAGTTCATATGTAAATGTTGGTAACATAGTTATTATTTTAAATGTTTTAATGTTTTTAAATGATATGATAATTATTATGAAATATTATACTTGTGATAATTGTTTGATAATATGTCAAATTATGTGATATACTTGGAAAATGTGAAATACTACCGAGTATCGGTATCGGCATTCCGTAGAAGATGGTTGAGACACATGATTGGGAAAAAGGTCCGTTGAACCTCGGGAATGGATTAGGATACAAGTGACATATCACTGGGATATTTGGGCATCCGAACTCGTTGAGTTGAGTCCGAGTTCACTTATGGATGCGAATGTCCGAACTCGTTGAGTTGAGTCCGAGTTCGTGAGATGTAACTAGGCATCCGAACTCGTTGAGTTGAGTCCGAGTTCACTTATGGATGCGAACGCCTGAGCTCGTTGAGTTGAGTCCGAGTTCACTTATGGGCGGGTTACATGGTAGCTTGGCTACATATGTGGCACTTATGTGCAAACTTTCCATGTATCCGAATTATATTAGATGTGTTCAACGGGTAAAGTTCTACTCAAATGGAGGAATACTTAAGATGAAAGGGACGTATTGGTAAGTGTTGTGAAATGGATACTTTGAACAGGTATGTACTTAACCCTCGGGTTGAAAACTCGATATAACAACAATATGGTAAGATGATAAATGAAAAGGTGATATGAATGTCTTGGTGATGATTATGCAAATGATGTTTTATGTTTGCTTATATGGTTATGTTACTTGCTATTTGCATGTGAGCTTACTAAGCATTTATGCTTACTCCTCCTTTTCATTCCTTGTAGTGTTGACAAGCCAACTCGAAATCGGAAGCGGTCGGAGGCACGCTCACACTATCCGTATACCATCTTGACATAATGGCTTGTATATTTTGAGTATGGCATGTATAGCATTATAATCATTTTGTATATATGGTCTTATGATATGGTTATTGAGTGGTATGGAGATAGAAATGCTTGGTAATGATTAGCCATTGGAATGGCTAATCATGATCATATTTGGTATTATGTATGTCAAATTGCTAGCTAATCCATGGAAACCATGAAATAGGTAAAATTTACCATAAAATAGATTCAGACAGCAGCAGTGACGTGAGTTTGAAAAATCACTAAAAATAGTAGAAATGGAATTAAATAATGAATAAATTATAGAATCGAAGCTTGATGAGTCTATTTTCATATGGAATAAGCGAAACAGGTATATGAGCTATATATTATGAGATGTTTAAATTTTTGTGAAACAGGGCCAGAGCGATTTCTGGATCCCCTGTTCTGACTTTGGAAATTCACCATAAATTCTACAAACATAATTAGAAGTCATACTTTATATGTACAGATTCCTTATTGAGTCTAGTTTTATTAGAGATAAACAGCATAGTCATTGAATCTCTGTACAGGGAGATATCTGATTCGTAATACACTAAGGTCAGAGTAGTTGAACCCTGAAACAGGGGAGACTTTAACTAATAAAATGTACTAATTGGCCCAACCAAAAATTCTAGGAAAAAATTAGTAGATATATATATGTGTCTAGTTTCAGGAAAAATTTACGGAATTAGATTTCGAGTTTCGTAACTCGAGATATGATTTTTAAAACGACTGTGATGCAGTTAGCCAGCTTGTCTGGAAATTTTAAAATGAATTGTATGAGCTGTTTAATTAATGAATTAAGTCCGTTAACACCTCGTGTTCGACTCCAGCAACGGTCTCGGGTACGGGGTGTTACAATTACATAATCCTATTTTCTAAACTAACTTAACTACTGATGTTTTTGTAGCTTAATTATACTAGGGTTCTTGTTCTTCAACTGCTTACGTAGTAGAACTAGATTATACCTCTTGAGTAATTTATTCATTCTTTCTAACCTATATGGCCACCTTATGATATCATTAGCAAAGATCAAATTATAGGCAACGCTATTTTATTAGCAACAAATGATAATTTGTAGATATAATTAGAATAGATCATCAAATGGCCAGTTCTAGTGCAAGGGCTTCAAGAAGGTGACATGGATAAGTATTTGCAACAATTACAACCATATACTTTTTATTTAAGAACATGGATTTGACCCTTTAATGAGGAATTACAAAGGAATATGGGAAAACACAACTAAAAGGGAATGGACGAAATTTTGCCTGCCAGCTGAAGAACCCCTAATAATTCCTCTGGTGCAAGAATTTTATCTAGCATTAAAATAAAGGGAAGCAGTCAAAGCATTCTACGAGATGCGCTCCTTTATACAGGTCATAGGAATTTATGATGCACCATATTATTATTGCGATTATACCTGTAAAACAGATTTGAAGGAATTCAGAAACATTGATACATAGGAAGTATTTGTAACGCCCCAAATTTTTAGGAATTCTGAAAAAAGTTTGTAAAATTAAAATTCTGTGTTGTGCTTGTTAAGTGTAGGTTTAATTGTGATAGTGGGCCTCTAGAAGGCCCAAGCTTAGGATAACCCGATAGTTTTAATTAATTTTAATTCCATAAAAGAAAGGGGTTCTGGTAAATTGGGCTTTGAGGAATTAATTGTGTAAAATAGATCACAAGGAAGCAAGTGGTGAAGTGGCATGTGACGCCACAGGGAAGGCTATAAGTGGCGTGTGGAAGCTAGGGAGGACCCAGGTTCAAGTCACATTGATAGCAAAAACAAGGGATTAATTTTTATGAACAGAAAAGGTAGGTAATGGAAATGAAGTGCAAGACTGTTAACAAGAGTTTGAGTTGCTCAGGAGATGGAGCAAGGAGGGGATAAGGGAGAGAAGTTAGGAGCTGATTAGGGAGAGATGTGTTGGCTGAATGTTGGACTCTTAAAGAGCAAGAGGTGGCCGGCCAAGGGATTCTTTAAGGGGGGCAAAATTCGGCTAGGTTAAGGAGCTAGTATAAATTCGGCACTTAGGGTAGTTGGTGCCGTTTCCTGACTTTTCTCCTCATCTTTTCTTTTCTCCTCTCCTCATCAACCCTTTTCTTCATCTCCTTTCCTCCATCGCCGAACCTTCCTACCATCTTGTTCATCTCCATTTTTCCCTTCAACCGTTTCAAAACCTTCATAGCCTGTGACCATAAAAAGCCCAAATCCCGAAAGCTTGTTTCTTTTTGTGCCGATTTCTTTTAATCAAAACCACATCTCTTCTCTTAATCATTTGTGGCCGATTCACTAGCCCTCTAAAACCTCAAGTTTTGAGGACAAGACCATAGCAAGACTCTCTCGTTTTACCTTTCCAAACACAAGTTGCAAAAAGTCGAAAACCCCACATTATAAGGGACTTGGCCGAATACTGGAGTCACTGAAAGCTCGACTTTTGTTATCATCTGAGGGCTTAGATCTACATCGGGATCGAGTGGGAAACTCATTGGAATCATTCACTAAGGAATCGGTGGTAAATCTTCTCCAAAACTTAGTCTTCTTACATATTTTAGGAAAAGCCGAAATCCCTAAAAGTTAGGGAGGTTGTCGATTTGGACTTGTAATCCTGAGGGGTTGTAATAACTATTTTGTTTTGGTAATAACGTGATTTAGAGGTGATTGATCAAGGGCTTGGACAGGTGGAACGATCGGATCTTTTGAGTTAACCATATTTCGGCAGTAAGGTAAGAGCAATAAGGGTTTTAGGCATGTTTGGCCGAATGTGGTAAGGGACTATATACTCAATTTTATTTTGATATTTGGAGTAATATTAAGTGATTCAATTGTAGGCAGTTCGTGTGTAGATCTCATCGAGGAAATCCCAAAAACAGGTGTGTAACTAACACCCTCTCATAGACTAGATCGGTAAAAGCCGAAAAGCTGAAATGTCGAAAAGTCAGTATTTTGGGAACTTGCGAGTGTGCGAATGCTCGTAAGATAAGTGGGTTAATATTTTTGGTAATCTAAAGTGATAAAAATGCAGTACGTGCAATTTCGTGCATTAATGATATTTTGGCTTAATGGGCCAACGGGCCCAATTCGGTAAGAAAATGCGGTAAGTGTTTTTGGTCTTATGAAAATGGCTATGCTATGCATGAAAACCCTAAGAATAGTTAAATTGCTTGAATACCCCTATATATGGAAATTACTGATACACCCCTAGGTGCAAAATTACCATTATACCCCTAGGGTTACTTTTGACTGAAAAGCATGATAATTTAATTCTGTATGATGTATGCCATGATTGTATACCTGCTGCATGGGGACACAGGTTATATTATGGAGGAAGCGTCCTGGTGGCTATGCCACATTTATCTGATCTGGTGGCTCTGCCACATATATCTGTTCTGGTGGCTCTGCCACAATTATCTGTTCTAGTGACTCTGTCACATTATCTGTTATGGCAGCCATGCTGCATATTTCTGTGGCGTGTAGCGGTTGGGTAGGTTGAGTAGTCTCCCCACATGGTGAAAGGTTGGTATGGGGGTGCATGTGGTTGTATATGGGTTGGGTTTTGCATAGACATGTAATATCTGTTCTGTTCTATTATGGGCCTATGGGCTTTATTCTGATATCTATTCTGGGCTGAGGCCAACTTATTCTGTCTCTGTGGTTTGAACTGATTTAGGCTATGGTTGGGTTGAATTACACACTGAGTTTCCCAAAACTCACCCCTTATTTTCATCCTCGCAGGTAATCCTCAACCATAGTGGGCTTGGAGCTGTGAGGGATTCGGACTGGCCACATGTTTCTACGAACCTGGTTTCTTTCTGGTAAACTGGACGTCTTTTTAATTTCATTTATGGTTTTGGGTTTTAAGTGTAATAAGGCCGCTTAATTATTTTTATGGTTTTGTTTTACTTTTATTATTTTATTTTATTATGATGAAAAAAAACTATGATAACTAAGGAAAATGGGTTAGCTTTAGGACGCGTTTCCAAAAACATTAAGTGATTTCAAAATAACACGATTACAAGTAAGACTTCCACTAAGCAAACGTTCTCAAACTTAATCATTTTCTTAAGATAGACATAACCAGATGATTTTCTCAAAATTTTACGAGTCGTTAAGGTGTGGCAATGGTGGTGTGCATGTCTAGGATTGAATCCGAAGGGAGCTTGGTACTTAAGCAGTCCGACGGACTCACCTCTTATTTTCCTGGTTTCCTACCTGGTGCACAACTTCTATTCACTTTAACCTACTTTTAAAAGTATCTTTTACAACACCAACTAAGTTTTCCAAACTAAGTAATACGGAACATTTTGAACGCATCGATGTGGCGCACCGGATCCGGTCATAACGTCTAGACCAGGTTTTTGGTGTTACATTTAGTGGTATCAGAGCCAAGTTGCAACAACTCGGCTGTGGAATGGGTTTACAAAAACGAAGATTTTCAAAAAAAAATCAGTTTTCAAAAATCTGGACTCCTGAAGGTGGCATTCCGAATCTCCGACCCAAGCCTGTAAGTATTTTGAAATTTTCTGAATATATTCTAAATTACCTGTCTGTACTGAAATTTTATTAGAATACTCTAGATAGGATGCTACTGAAATCCTAGAAAAGCTTGCTAAAAGACTGAGACTGTAGCTAGACATCGATTCTACGAAAACCCATTTCTGAATTACTGTCTGAATCATAAAACATCTGTAATAAACATTGGAATGATATTAATGCATAAAATTCATAATCAGATAATACGATATGAGTACGCGAGCAGCTCGAGGTAGAGGCCGTGGACGACGCCGAGGAAGAGCTCGAGTGGGATCTTCGTCTTCAGTACATATGCCAGCGGCAAAAGCACCGGTACCATTGGCAACGGAGGTGGAATCACATGATCATGGTGCCGGGGATGACGCCCTGTCGCAGGCAATGCTTCGAGTTCTGGAAAGGGTTGTCGGGGCAAGTTCGGGCAACGGAATTCGAGGATCGATTTCTGAACGACTCCGAGCTAACGGAGCGGAGATCTTTAGGGGTGTATCTGGTGTAGCCCCGAATGTGGCAGAATATTGGTTGGAGGCCACGGAACGAATTATGGATGACTTGGACTGTTCTATGGAGCAGAAGCTGAAGGGGGCTGTATCGTTGCTGTGAGATGAGGCTTATCAGTGGTGGCTCACCGTGAGGGATGGAACCCCAGCTGATAGGGTTACTTGGGAGCTGTTTAAGATAGCCTTTAAAGGAAAGTACATTGGGGCAAGTTATGTGGATGCCCGTAGGAAAGAATTCCTGAATCTGGTCCAAGGAGGCAAAACTGTTGCTGAGTACGAGGCTGAATTTCTGAGGCTGAGTAGGTATGCTGTGGGAATAGTTACTACGGAGTATGAGTATAGCGTTCACTTTGAGGATGGCTCAGAGATGACCTTAAGGTGCTGATTGCTCTGCAGAGGGAGCGTGACTTCGCGGTTCTGGTGGAAAAAGCTAAGATCGCTGAGGAGGTAAAGCGTACTGAGAGGCAGAACCGTGAGAAAGATCGGAACCGTTTTGGAGGATTCGGACCTTGGTGGAGCAAACAAGAATGTCAAAAGGCGAGAGTGGAGGAGCCGGTTCGAGCTGTTCAATGAATGTGGTTAGACCGCCAATCTGTGGGGACTGTGGTAAGGTACACAGGTGAGTGTAGGAAATGTTACGTGCTTGTTTCCGATGCGAATCTATGGAGCCTGAGTTAAGGATCATCCACGAGAGAGCGATCGAGCTCAGTTCTTTGTATAGAGGTTGTTCAACCCATGAGAGGACGTGGACAAGGTAGGGCGGAAATGGGAATGGAAATGGTCGAGGTTGAGGCGCTGGCGGGAGCCGAAAATCTTGAGGCTCGACGACCGGCGTACAGTGTATCTGACTCGTCGTCGAGAGGAGGCGGCCTTTTGATGTCATAACTGGTACTTTTTAGTTTCTAATATGCCGATATCGCCTTGGTGGATATTGGATCTACTCATTCTTATGTTGCGTGTGCCATATCTGGGTCTTTGGGAGTGCATTCGAGAAGATAAGTGGTGGGGTATCGTGCTAAGTCCCTTGGGTCACTCTCGGTTAGGGTAGACAAGCTGTATAAGGATGTACCCTTAGAAACTCAAGGTAGGATCTTTCCTGGCGATCTAATGGAGTTGCCGTTTGGAGAGTTTGATCTCATTCTGGGAATGGACTGGCTTGTTAAGCATAAGGAGACTTTAGACTGTGCTGCTAAGCGAATGGTGCTAAGGACCACGGAAGAGGATGAAGTTATGGTGATAGGTGAGCAAAGGGACTATTTGTCTAATGTGATATCGGCATTGAGGGCTGAAAAGTGGATTCGAAAAGGGGTGTGAGGCCTATTTGTCATTTATAAGTCAAACAGAGGTAGAGGGGCTGACAGTGGATAAGGTTAGAACTGTAAAAGAGTTCCAAGATGTCTTTCTGAAGGAGCTTCCGGGATTGCCTCCAAACCGAGAAGTTGAATTTAGAATCGACCTGTTGCTTGGGACAGCACCAGTGTCCATTGCACCATATAGGATGGCACCGAAGGAGTTAGTGGAGTTAAAGGCGCAAATTCAAGAATTGTTGGTTAGGGGCTTTATTAGGTCAAGTGTGTTTCCATGGGGAGCACCGGTGCTATTCGTGAAGAAGAAGGATGGGACGATGCGTATGTGCATTGATTATCGCCAGTTGAACAAACTGACGGTTAAGAATAAGTACCCTCTGCCAAGGATTGACGATCTGTTCGACCAGCTTAAAAGAGCTTCTGTATTTTCCAAGATCGATCTTGATCTGGATATCATCGATTAAGGGTCAAGGAGGCGATATTCATAAGACGACATTCGGGACTCGTTATGGTCATTATGAGTTTCTGGTTATGCCATTTGGACTAACAAACGCTCCTGCAGCGTTTATGGATCTGATGAATCGTGTGTTCCAACCATTTCTGGATCGGTTCATGGTCGTCTTTATTGACGATATTCTGGTATATTCTAAGACCGAAGCAAAACATGATGAGCATCTCCGCACTGTGTTGCAAGTGTTAAAGGAGAAGGAACTTTATGCGAAGTTCAGCAAGTGTGAGTTCTGGTTGAGGGAGGTAACCTTTTTGGGGCATGTGGTCTCTGCAGAGGGGATTGAGTAGATCCTCGAAAGATTGAAGCAATTTTGGAATGGAAGCCACCTAGGTCGGTTTCAGAAATTTGAAGTTTCCTAGGGTTGGCAGGATACTACAAAAGGTTTGTGGAAGGTTTTTCTGTGATGGCAGCACCTCTCACAAAACTCATAAGGAAAGGAGTACCGTTTGTATGGACGAAGAAGCAGCAAGAAGCTTTTGAGAGGTTGAAGAAAGTTCTGACTGAAGCACCTGTGTTAATTCAACCAGAGTCTGGGAAAGATTTTAGTGTGTATAGTGATGCATCACATGTAGGTTTGGGTTGTGTGTTGATGCAAGAGGGTAAGGTGGTTGCTTATGCGTCTCGACAACTTAAGCCTCACGAAGGGAACTATCCCACTCATGATTTGGAGTTAGCAGCAGTGATCTTTGCACTTAAAATCTAGAGGCATTACTTGTATGGAGAAAGGTGTATTATATACACAGATCATAAAAGTCTCAAGTATTTGCTGACTCAGAAGGAACTGAACCTTAGGCAAAGGAGATGGATCGAGTTGCTTAAGGATTATGATTGTTCAATCGAATATCACCCAGGCAAGGCTAATGTGGTAGCCGATGCTCTAAGTTGTAGAGCTGTATCTGATCTGAGAGCAATGTTTGCTCGTCTAAGTCTGTATGATGATGGAAGTCTGTTGGCTGAATTGCAAGTAAGGCTAACTTGGGTGGATCAGATTAAGGAAAAGGAGTTGAAAGATGAGCCTTTGGTCCCTCGTTTTCAACAAGTTAAGGAAGGGGAAACTTCTGAGTTTGGGTTAAATGATGATGGGGTTCTGTGTTTTCGAGGTAGAATTTATGTTTCGAAGGACTCTGACTTGAGACAGTCAATTTTGAAGGAAGCTCATAGGGGACTTTGTGCCATGCATCCTGGAGGGAATAAGTTGTACCATGACTTGTGAGAACTGTATTGGTGGCCTGGACTTAAGCGAGAGGTAACGGAATTTGTGGGGAAATGTCTGACATGCCAGCAAGTGAAAGCTGAGCATCAGTTACCTTCTAGATTATTGCAGCCAGTAAAAATACCACTTTGGAAGTGGGAGAGGGTAACCATGGACTTTGTGAGTGGGCTACCCTTGACACCATCGAAGAAAGACTCGATATGGGTGATTGTGGATAGGTTGACCAAGTCAGCTCATTTTATACCTGTTCGCACAGACTTTTCTCTTCAGAAGTTAGCCAAGTTGTATGTGGCGGAGATTGTGCGACTGCATGGAGTTCTGGTTTCAATTATCTCTGATCGGGATCCTAGATTCACATCTCGATTTTGGCAAAAGCTGCATGAGGCATTGGGAACACGATTGAACTTTAGTACGGCTTTCCACCCCCAAACTGATGGTCAGTCGGAAAGAGTTATTCAGATTCTGGAAGACATGTTGAGGGGATGTGTTATTAATTTCCGAGGTAGTTGGGAGGATTACTTGCCTTTGGCAGAGTTTGCATACAATAATAGTTATCAGTCGAGTATTCAAATGGCACCTTATGAAGCACTGTATGGGCGAAGGTGTCGAACACCTAGTTGTTGGATGAAGCGGGGAGCGACAAGTTCTTAGACTGAGTTGGTGGCGAATATCGAGGATAAGGTCGAGTTAATTAGAGATCGGTTAAAGGAAGCGTCGATAGGCAAAAGTCGTATGCGATCTGAGCGTAAGGAGATTGAATACTCGATTAGGCGATATGGTTTTCTTGAAGGTTTCACCTTGGAAGAAGATACTAAGGTTAGGTAAGAAGGGCAAGTTGAGTCCACGGTTCATTGGGCCTTATCGGATTTTGAAGCGAGTAGGCCCAGTGGCTTATCAGTTGGAATTGCCTTCAGAGTTAGACAGGATTCACGATGTTTTCACGTCTCCATGTTAAGGCGCTATCGTTCGACCCTACTCATGTCGCTACCGATTGCGAAATTGAGGTGCGAGCTGATTTGACCTTTGAGGAGGAGCCTGTACAAATATTGGATCGAGACGTTAAGGTTCTGAGGAGGAAATCTGTACCATTAGTGAAAGTGCTTTGGCGTAACCATGGTAGAGAAGAAGCTACCTGGGAGCCAGATGAGGCAATGCAACAACAATACCCTCATCTGTTTGGATCAGGTAAATTTCGAGGACTAAATTTCTTTAAGGAGGGTAGAGTTGTAACGCCCCAAATTTTTGGGAATTCTGAAAAAAAGGTTGTAAAATTAAAATTCTATGTTCTGCTTGTTAAGTGTAGGTTTAATTGTGATAGTGGGCCTCTAGAAGGCCCAAGCTTAGGATAACCCGATAGTTTTAATTAATTTTAATTCCATAAGAGAAAGGGTTCAGTAAATTGGGCTTTAAGGAATTAATTGTGTAAAATAGATCACAAGGAAGCAAGTGGTGAAGTGGCATGTGGCCTTGAGGAAGGCTATAAGTGGCGTGTGGAAGCTAGGGAGGTCCTGTGTTCAAGTCACATTGATAGCAAAAACAAGGGATTAATTTTTAGGAACAGAAAAGGTAGGTAATGGAAATGAAGTGAAAGACTGTTAACAAGAGTTTGAGTTGCTCAGGAGATAGAGCAAGGAGGGGATAAGGGAGAGAAGTTAGGAGCTGATTAGGGAGAGATGTGTTGGCTGAATGTTGGACTCTTAAAGAGCAAGAGGTGGCCGGCCAAGGGATTCTTTAAAGGGGGCAAAATTCGGCTAGGTTAAGGAGCTAGTACAAATTTGGCACTTAGGGTAGTTGGTGCCATTTCTTGACTTTTCTCCTCATCTTTTCTTTTCTCCTCTCCTCATCAACCCTTTTCTTCATCTCCTTTCCTCCATCGCCGAACCTTCCTACCATCTTGTTCATCTCCATTTTTCCCTTCAACCGTTTCAAAACCTTCATAGCCTGTGGCCATAAAAAGTCGAAATCCCGAAAGCTTATTTCTTTTTGTGCCGATTTCTTTTAATCAAAACCACATCTCTTCTCTTCATCATTTGTGGCCAATTCACCAACCCTCTAAAACCTCAAGTTTTGACGACAAGACCATAGCAAGACCCTCTCGTTTTACCTTTCTAAACACAAGTTGCAAAAAGCCGAAAACCCCACATTATAAGGGACTTGGCCGAATACTGGAGTCACTGAAAGCTCGACTTTTGTTATCATCTGAGAGCTTAGATCTACATCAGGGTCGAGTGGGAAACTTATTGGAATCATTCACTAAGGAATCGGTGGTAAGTCTTCTCCAAAACTTAGTCTTCTTACATATTTTAGGAAAAGCCAAAATCCCTAAAAGTTAGGGAGGTTGTCGATTTGGACTTGTAATCCTGAGGGGTCATAATAACTATTTTGTTTTGGTAATAAAGTGATTTAGAGGTGGTTGATCAAGGGCTTGGACAGGTGGAATGATCGGATCTTTAGAGTTAACCATATTTCGGCAGTAAGGTAAGAGCAATAAGGGTTTTAGGCATGTTTGGCCGAATGTGGTAAGGGACTATATACTCAATTTTATTTAGATATTTGGAGTAATATTAAGTGTTTCAATTGTAGGCAGTTCGTGTGTAGATCTCGTCGAGGAAATCCCAAAAACAGGTGTGTAACTAACACCCTCTCATAGACTAGATCGGTAAAAGCCGAAAAGCTGAAATGTCAAAAAGTCAGTATTTTGGGAACTTGCGAGTGTGCGAATGCTCGTAAGATAAGTGGGTTAATATTTTTGGTAATCTAAAGTGATAAAAATGCAGTACGTGCAATTTCGTGCATTAATGATATTTTGGGCTTAATGGGCCGAAAACGGGTTAATGGGCCAACGGGCCCAATTTAGTAAGAAAACGCGGTAAGTGTTTTTGGTCTTATGAAAATGGCTATGCTATGCATGAAAACCCTAAGAATAGTTACATTGCTTGAATACCCCTATATATGGAAATTACTGATACACCTCTAGGTGCAAAATTACCATTATACCCCTAGGGTTACTTTTGACTGAAAAGCATGATAATTTAATTTTGTATGATGTATGCCATGATTGTATATCTGCTGCATGGGCACACGGGTTATATTATGGAGGAAGTGTCCTGATGGCTATGCCACATTTATCTGACTGGTGGCTCTGCCACATATATCTGTTCTGGTGGCACTGCCACAATTATATGTTCTGGTGACTCTGTCACATTATCTGTTCTGGCAGCCATGCTACATATTTCTGTGGCGTGTAGCGGTTGGGTAGGTCGAGTAGTCTCCCCACATGGTGAAAGGTTGGTATGGGGGTGCATGTGGTTGTATATGGGTTGGGTTTTGCATAGACATGTAATATCTGTTCTGTTCTATTATGGGCCTATGGGCTTTATTCTGATATCTGTTCTGGGCTGAGGCCAACTTATTCTGTCTCTGTGGTTTGAACTGATTTAGGCTATGGTTGGGTTGAATTACACACTGAGTTTCCAAAAACTCACCCCTTATTTTCATCCTCGCAGGTAATCCTCAACCATAGTGGGCTTGGAGCTGTGAGGGATTTGAACTGGCCATATGTTTCTACGAACTTGGTTTCTTTCTGGTGAACTGGACGTCCTTTTAATTTCATTTATGGTTTTGGGTTTTAAGTGTAATAAGGCCGCTTAATTATTTTTATGGTTTTGTTTTACTTTTATTATTTTATTTTATTATGATGAAAAAAAAACTATGATAACTAAGGAAAATGGGTTAGCTTTAGGACGCGTTTCCAAAAACATTAAGTGATTTCAAAATAACACGATTACAAGTAAGACTTCCGCTAAGCAAACGTTCTCAAACTTAATCATTTTCTTAAGATAGACATAACCAGACGGTTTTCTTAAAATTATACGAGTCGTTAAGGTGTGGCAATGGTGGTGTGCATGTCTAGGATTGGATCCGAAGGGAGCTTGGTACTTAGCAATCAAGCGGACTCACCCCTCTTTTCTGGTTTCCTACCGGTGCACAGCTTCTATTCACTTTAACCTACTTTTAAAAGTATCTTTTACAACACCAACTAAGTTTTCCAAACTAAGTAATACGGAACATTTTGAACGCATCGATGTGGCGCACCGGATCCGGTCATAACGTCTAGGCCGTGTTTGGGGTGTTACAGTATTGAGATTCTTGACGGTAGGGAAAGAGATATGGACGTATCGAATGGGGATAGCAATTCCTAGGACGTTCAATAAAGAGCTGATGACACTAAAAGCCAAGATGTGGATGAAATTCATATGTTCAAGAATATGGCCTATAGTAGAGATGTCTGAGATTAGCCCAATTCAAGCAATCATAA
Source organism: Gossypium arboreum (assembly GCF_025698485.1). Classification (NCBI taxonomy): domain Eukaryota; kingdom Viridiplantae; phylum Streptophyta; class Magnoliopsida; order Malvales; family Malvaceae; genus Gossypium; species Gossypium arboreum. The sequence continues at coordinate 18,267,764 of NC_069078.1, read as the reverse complement.
CTTATGGTATCCATCAGAAAAAATATGTATTGTAACCTAGATATATAAAAACATGGTTGATTGTGTAAAAAATTTAGGAAAGGGAATATTTTTCCCACATCTAATTACTGAACTATGTAAAAGGGTAGGATTAACCATGGAACGAATGGAAAAAACCATGAATCCCCCAAAGAAATTACTCGGTGATGATTTATTATGCAATTTGTTCTTCTACAGACGAAACAAAAAGAGGAAAGGAGAAAAGAAGGATTTTAGGAAGATGAGAACTAATACTTAAGAGTAATCTAGTAGGATTAGGAGTAGACAAATTTAGGAAAACTTGGACACTTTATTCTTTATTTGTATTTTTTTAGGGATTGTACTAAATTTTAGGGTAATGCAAATCTGTTTTTAGGATAGGGATAAATATATAATCCTTTTTTTGAAGATGGTTTAAATCTTTCATTAAAAAAAAAAAACCCAACATGGAGAAGGCATAAACAAACCAAGCTTCACGCGATCAAAGGACGAAGTACCCACCATTAGCAATTACAGCGACCACGATCAATCTAGTAACTTCTTTTCCTATCTATTATTGGGGTACACATTGAAGGCAATGTGTTAACAAAAGTGTGGGGAGTAACGTAGAAAATTTGTTTCAAATTTGTTCATTTTCTTTGATTTTTCTTGTCACTTCTGTGCTTGAGTTTGTAGAAATACAAGTGATTGGTTAGGAGCATGTACATAGGTTCCTTGTGTTTCTGAATAAATGTTGCATGATGATAGGTGACTTTAAACTTTTGATTATTAGGCTACTAAGTTCTATATATTACACTATAAATATGTATTAAGCAATCAACTGTACCAATTGATATATAAAATACAAGGAAACAAACATATTAGTACGAATAATAAATAGTTGACTTCATATTTGTTTGGTTGATTAAGTTTGTGCATGTTGAGATATTTAGGGATGACCTAAGGTATTGCCCTAATTATATTTCACCCTTAGTACCAATTTTTGAGAACCACATTACAAGCCTCAATCCTAAAAATGTCAATTTGTATTTGCCTTTGTTCTTTGGTCCTGCACTGCATTATTATAAATTTCTGGCCATACGTATTGAGGATTAAGTAGATACATCATGGCAGAGTTTGTAAAAATAGAGAGAAAAAGGAAAGACTAGTGTGATATGGGAATTATAGGTTAGCCTGAAAGTGCAAAACAAAAAGAAAAGTCCAAAAAGAAAATCCATTATGAGTAGAAAAAGTACTTGAAAAAAAAAACCATTCTTGAGTGAGAAAAATTAAAAAATAACAATGATAAAGTCACAACAATAGAAAAAACTCGTTCATTAGTGCACCGAAACTTGTAGGCTAGCTATAGTTACTTTGTCAAGCTATGATTCCCTATATGGAGAGACAAGGAAGATGAGAGAAGGAGAAATAAGGCGGTGATTGAGTAAGGGTCATAAAGGGGGAAGAATAGAGATCGATACGATGTGCCAAACTATTTTTGTGTTTGTAACCCTTTTGATGCTATCTGTTTTTAAATTCCATACCTGTCTTAAGCTTCAGAACGTTATAAGCTGAAAAGTCCTATATGACCTAAATATCCTTATACATGGATAGACATCATACTAAACATGTGTTTCAATGACTATTTTTATTTTGCTTGGACAATCAATGTAACACCTCTAACCCATATCCATTTCGGGATTAGGGTTACGAGGCATTACCGATCAAAATACATCCTAGAACAAACTTTCATTTCAGTAATAATCATCTAATAAAATTTTAACATACTTGATTCTATAATTCATATAATTTCCATGGTAATGTTTAATGAATACAAACAAAGAATCAAGAAAATCGAATGTTAAATTCATAACCAAGCATATCTCATTTCACATACCAATCATATATGTATACTATAACATATATGGCATTCAAATAATTTAAATATAAAATATTTTATTATCTTAGTAATTTTATACGCATACTTTTTAACAAGCAAACATACATCATTTTTTTCATATAAATAATATATTCCACTATAGCATTTTTTACCTAAATACAACATTTGCATATCACAAATACATATAAGTAGTAGTCCACTTAGCATATGCCAAATATATCATCAACTTAACCAGTTAAACTACTCAAATAAATTAATCAAAACATTCAAATAATGTGCCATTTGAAACCGATACAAAAATCATATTCATCTCTTATCTATTCGGCTAACAAAATTTACTTGTACATATTTATTGATTTTCAAATAACTATCGAATCCATATAGCCATACATATCATTATTTTAAACCATAGGCACATACCAATATACCACATATAAATGACATGCATTTTACTAACTAATGCACTACATATTATAACTCAATACGCATCCATCATTTACTCCATAACTGAAACACCACCATATATAAATATATACCTTGAGATAATATATATGTCATACCAATACATCATGTGCATATATATATATATACAAGTGCCGAATCAAAAGTTGATTACAACCATCTCATATATTTTTATCATATAGCCGAATACACAAGTACATTATAATAACTTCCAACTCAATTCATGTTACAAATTTATACTTCACAAGAATAAATCATTAACCAAATATAAACATATATCCAAAACACAAATCTTACCTACCATGTAATAAACATATCAAAATAAACTCTTTCTATGTTCAAGTATAACCTAATATCCTTTAATACCAAATCATGTATAATACCTCATCCAAATATAATAACCAAATTCACATGTATATTTTATTTATACATGAACCATAGCTGAATCATTTTAACCATGAGTAACATAACAAGCATAAATCATACTTATGGATATACCATGGCCGATTCAATCTAATCACATCCAAAATCATCAACCATTTTCAATGCATATAACACATATAAACATGAATAAGTTTCATATAATCACTTAACACATTAGCCATTTCCGCATGGTTTAATATATATACACATTCAAAATAAACTAACTCCAAGGCTAGCCTATACATGCCATAAGTTCAAGTTCAACTTATAAAAGTATCAAAACAATTGATAGTGTGATAGACTTTGCTGACGATTCCCAAGCTCGTAACTTGATTCCAAAATCTATAAGACAAAGACAAACATATACACAAAATAAGCTATCATAGCTTAGTAAGTCATAAGCAAATAGGTAACCCAATGCTAATACCAACTCAATTTATCCAACTAATTTATGTTACCATGGTCACACTTATTTTCAAGCTCACTATTTCATATATAACATATGCTGTCACATACAAACTTTACCTTGACCGAATATACATGAATCTATATTCATTCATATACAAATGCACATATATTTACAATTACAAGATCACATATAATTAATATTTGGCCAAATTTAAATTTATAAATTTTCATATACACATATACTATCATTTGTATCATGAATACATCATTAGACTGAATGTATACTTTCACATATGCATACTTATAATTCACATCATCATGTAATATTTATCCCATTAATTCAAACATTCAACTTACCATAATTTCATATCTTAGTATGAATACGTACCTGAGCCTTTTAACTCGATTTTTCATTCGGTCTTAACTTAGTATTGCCCGTTGAATCATTCGGAATTGAATAGTATACTCGGATAAACACATATATCGTACAATGCCAACGTCCCAGGCGTAGTCTTACATGCTACCTCATATCGATGCCACTGTCCCAAAGAGGGTCTTACACGAATCAAATACGATGCCGATGTCCCAGGCGTGGTCTTATACAAAAACACACATCACAAATCCTATGTCATGACATATGTATCCTAGCTATTCCTAAGGTTCGTACAGGGCTATCGGATGTCGTAACTTGGTCAAAACGAATTCGTAAACATAGCTCCCAAGCTTATTTACATTCGGCAAACACATATATATTTTCATATATTTCAGTTCAGCATATAAAACTCATATTTATTTAAAATAACAACATCTATTTGCCTATAAACTTAACTCGGATTATGAAAATCAAAATGGGACGTCTAATCAACAACTTTAGTTTTCCCTCGATCCAAATCTGATTTCTTTGGTTCTTGATCTAAATATATTCAAATTAAACTCATTCGAACATATTTTCACTCATTGAAATCAAAAAACACATAAATGTGTAAATTACCATTTTACCCCTGACATTTCACACTTTTTACAATTTAGTCCAAATTGCACAAAACAGAAAACGTGAAAAATCTGCACACACCATGCTTAGGCCGAATGTTCTATGTGTTCATACAAGTCCATACATTTCATTTATTTCACATTTTAGTCCCTTAATTTATTATTTTTTCAATTTAGTCCTAATTATTCAAAATCATTAAAAATTCCAATACAAAACATGTTAATCTAAAACATATCTTTCATATTTCATCAACTAACACCACAAAACTCAAATATTCATCAATGGAATAACTCAAAATATTCATCAAAATAAAAAATTCAAGCATAGGCTTTGTACATTACACTATAACGATCTAAAAAACGTAAAAAATTATCAAAAAACGAGCTAAGTTACATATCTTGATTGAGCTTGGACAAGGTCGAATAGCCTAAGCTTTTATTCTTTTCTTTCTTTTTATTATTCAGTCATAAGAAAAAGCATGAATATTGGCTTTTTAATTATGTTATTTTATAACATATATTAACATATTATTTAATTTACATATTTAACATTTATTATAAAATATGAAACCATTATAACATAAGGTTACAACCGTCCACTCCATATATTAATGGTCCATTGCATTTTAAATACCTCAACTTATAAAGAGACACATTCATTTCAGCCCTTTTACAATTAACCATCAAATTTTCATTTTACGCGATTAAGCCCTTTTATTTAACCGGGCACTCAAACGACAAAATTAAATCACAAAAATTTCACACATATAAATTCACACATAATAAACACAGAAATTAATTTTAAAATATTTTCTGACTTGGATTTGTGGTCATGAAACCACCATTCAAAATAGGGTCTAAATCGGCCTATTACAACTCTCCCCCTTGTAACACCCTAAACTCGGCCCGGACGTTATGGTCGAACTCAATGTGTCACATTGAAGTGTTTTAGCAAAAACTGTGTTTTCATTGAAAACCCTTCTTTAAATAAAAGAAAATCTTAAAAATAAACTCCTTTCAATCACATGTTTGAAACATAAGTTTTGATTGAAAACATGTCACTTAACAATTTAGTTGCGGAAACGTAGAAAAGACATACTATAGTTTAAGAAACCATATTCAACTTCTTATAATTACATCACATAGAAATAATAAGCCAAATAATAACAAAATGGAAGCACTATTACAATTTGATTTGAATAGTACTTAATAAAATAGAAACTTATATGTTTTTTAAAAAAAAAACAAGTCCAAATTATCCTTCTAGCTGACCATCCAGAGTCCCTCAAACATCGAACCTTCTTCTGAGCATCACCTGAAAAATAAAATAAAAGAGGGGGTGAGTTTTCACAAACTCAGTGTGTACAACCCTCATCGAAAAACAAGCATTTGAAAAAATCATCATACAACAAACATGCAATGCAATCCCATCCCAAAAATCCATCCACTACACACCAGCGCCGTCCCCCGTCACACTATGTGGGGATATAAATATTGACCCACCCAATTGACACATCAATGGTAGCCCAGTTGCGGAACTACCTTCATTTACACATTGGGCTTTAAAAGCCGTCGACGGATCCACGATTGTCAAGCAACCATGCGATCCTCATATACTTCCTCCGTTCTATAATTCCCAACCCATATGCAACCTAAGCAGAATATCATATGTATGCATGTCACTTCCATAAAACTTATATTTAACACCTAGGGGTATTTTGGTCATTTCTGCCCTTAGGGGCATTTCGATAATTTTTCCCTTTAATACGGCTTTCACTTACCTCGGCCCGTTAACAAATCCCGTAAGCTAAGATGAACGAATACTACGTACCAGGTAGGATTCCAGAGAAGAGGAGGTGAGTCATTAAGACCGCTTAAGTACCAAGCTCTCCCTAGATCCAATCCTAGACATGCGTATACCCGTTGCCACACCTTAACCCTATGACTTATCCATGGTAACAATATATTAATTAAGTTTTATGTAGTTATCCTATACTAGACCCAAAACCCCTACACACATGCATATGGCCCACTTGGCCCAATCTCATTCATATGGCCCATCAGGCCCAATTCACATTTATATGGCCCATTAGGCCCAATTAATATTCATATGACCCATTAGGCCCAAATCACATTCATATTCATGCTCACATAAAATTTTCTATCACATAGCATCAATTTTCACCTTTTGCCTATTATGGGCCCAACAGCCAATCGGACCCATTTGGCCAATTCGCAACCCAAGTCCACAGAATCGCCCGCGTCCTTATGCAACCTATCGGTTCCCTCTTCACGAGTGTTCGCGCACTCGCAAGACCACTGTAGCCCAACTTTTGGCTTTTCGGCATTTCAGCTTATCAGCTTTTCTGCATTTCGGCTTTTGCCGATTCATTATGTGTGTGCAGTATATGTACACACCTAGTAAGCAAGCATGCTGTGATTCCCTTAGTCACCAAGCGACAAACGATATCATCCTACAATTAACCGCATGCTTAATACATATTTTTACTAAAACTGAAACCTCACCTTTCACCTTACCTTGCGCGACAAGTATAACAATCCCTTCTTTAATCACTAACCACGATCAACTCCCAGGTCTGCATCAATCTTAACTATTAAAACCAGAATAATAGGTGACTTGTATCCAACACAAGTCCCCTTTACCTTAACTATGACCATTCAACCAACTAAGCTTAAGAGTACTTACCAATGTCTCTCACCTAAAGAGCAAATCGGCAAGGATCTAAAAATTGAAATTCGATACCTATTCCTACCCAAAAACTGATTAGAAGAAGTGAGCAACAATAATCGATACCTTAGCAAAAACCGATTGGAAGAGCAAACACTTACACTAGATTCGGTCAAAGAGTATTCGGTCCTTGGAAGATTTAGCTTTTCGGCTTTCAAACTTGGTATGATGAACAAGGTTTATCTGGCACCAAGGGATTCAAGAAGAAATTGGCTAACTAACAATGGATCAAAGACTTGAGCAAAGGAAGAATAGAGAATCGGCACAAGAAAAGAAAGAAAGAAGAAAGGGTTTTCGACTTTTTAGATCTTGAAGAGAATAGGGTTTTCGGTAGCAAGGTGAAAAAAGATTTCGGCATTAGCCTGATACCCTTGTATTCGGCTCCTATTTATAACCCTTATGGCCAAATTCCTCAGGCCAAAGTTCCCATTTCGGCTCCACCTGCTCCTCACTACTTATCCTCTCGTTTTTCTCCCTGATAACCCCTTGATCCTTTCCTCAAATTTCTCTTCTGATCACTCTCCTTGGAGTCCATCTTCACACCACTTTCATCCTTCTAGAAGGCCAAAATTAAACTTCTAAAAATACTAAACTAGGATTCGCACCTTGGATCTCCCTGCTAGCCACTAACGCCACCTCCTTACACTCTAAGGGGCGTCACTTAGCCACTCTTCCACAAGGCTTTTTTATGCCATTTTTCCCTATATTTATTTAAAAGCCCAACTACTTTCCAACAAGGTCCTTTTAATAATTAAACCATAATTTCATTTACCCCTAGGTTTGAACTCAAACCTTAATTAAGACCTACTAGAATTATCACTTGGCTAGGAATATAAAACACAATTTTTATCAAAACCGAAAACAAAAAAGTTCGAGATTCTGGGACTTTTGGGTTTCGAAATTTTTAAGGTGTTACAACTCTTCCCCCTAAAAGAAATTTTGTCCTCGAAATTTTACCTGATTCAAACAGTTGAGGATATTGGCGTCGCATCGCTTCCTCAGGTTCCCAAGTAGCTTCCTCAGCTTTGTGATTCCGCCAAAGCATTTTGACTAATGGAACAGACTTCCTTCTCAGTTCTTTGACTCTCGACCAATTATTTGTATTGGCTCTTCCTCGAAAGTTGGCTCTGGCTTGACCTCGATTTCTTCAACTGCCATGACATGCAAAGGATCTGAGGGATACTGTCTCAGCATGGAAACATGAAACACATCGTGGATCTGGCTTAGTTTAGGAGGTAATTTTAGTTGATAAGCGACTGGCCCAATCCACCTTAGAACCCGATATGGCCCAATGAACTTTGGGCTTAGCTTCCCCTTTAGTCCAAACTTTAATACCTTCTTCCACGAAGAGACCTTAAGAAAAACTAAGTCCCCCACTGCATACTCTATCTCTCGACGCTTAAGGTCAGCATACGACCTCTGCCTATCTGAGGCCTGCTTCAAATGATCCCGAATCAATTTTACCTTATCTTCAGTATCGGCTACTAACTCAGGCCCCAAAACTCTTCGTTCACCTAACTCCGTCAAACATGCTGGAGTTTGACACCTTCGCCCATACAGTGCTTTGTATGGAGCCATCCTAATGCTTTCTTGGTACCTATTATTGTACGCGAATTCGGCTGACGATAAATAGTCCTCCCAACTTCCTTTGAACTTAATCACCTATTCCCTCAACATATCTTCCAATATTTGGATTACCCTTTCTGACTGTCCATCAGTTTGAGGGTGGAATGTCGTACTGAAGTTCAACCAAGTACCTAACGCCTCACGCAGCTTCTTCCAAAATCGCAAAGTGAAACGTGGGTCCACATAGAATAAATTATGGACACTGGCACTCCATGGAACCTTACAATCTCCGCTACATACAACCTAGCCAGCTTTTGCAATAAGTAGTCGGTGCGAACCGGTACAAAATAAGTAGACTTGGTTAACTGATCCACTATAACCCATATCGAATCTTTCTTAGTAGGCGTCAAGGGTAGCCCACTAACAAAGTCCATAGTGATCCCTTCCCACTTCCAAAGTGGAATCTTCACTGGCTGAAGCAATCCTGAAGGTAACTGATGCTCCGCCTTTATCTTTTGACAAACCAAGCACTTACTTACGAATTCCATAACTTTGCGCTTAAGTCCAGGCCACCAATAAAGCTCCCTCAAATTTCGATACATCTTGTTCCCGCCAGGATGCATAGCATAGAGGTTACTATGTGCTTCCTACAGAATAGACTGTCTTAGATCATTGTCCTTAGGTATACACATTCTCCCATGGAAACACAACACTCCTTCACTGTTCATCCCAAAGTCTGATGTCTCCCCACTCCCCACTTGTTTAAAACGAGCACTCGAAGTCTCATCCACTAATTGCTTACTCCTTATCTGCTCGACCCACACCGGCTTTACTTGAAGCTCAGCTAACAAGCTACCATCATCCAACAAACTTAAACGGGTGAGCATAGCCCTCAAGTCTGACTTCACCCTACGACTCAACGCATCGGCTACCAAATTTACTTTGCCAGGGTGGTATTCAGTCGTGCAATCATAATGCTTCAATAATTCCACCCACCTACGCTGCCTAAGGTTGAGCTCCTTTTGGGTAAGCAGGTACTTCAAGCTATTATGGTCCGAATAAGTTATACACTTCTCTCCGTATAAGTAATGCCTCCATATCTTAAGTGCGAAAACCACCGTAGTTAGCTCCAAATCATGGTTGGGTAATTCACCACATGAATCTTAAGTTACCGTGACGTATATGCAACCACCTTTCCTTCTTGCATCATGACACATCCTAAGCCCATATGCGACGCGTCACTATAAACCGTATATTCTTTCCCAAGCACTGGCTGAACCAACACAGGGGCCTCAGTTAAAACTTTCTTAAGTTTTCCAAAACTCTCCTGTTGCTTGTTCGTCCAAACAAACGGTACTCCCTTCCTCAACAACTTAGTTAAGGGTGCTGCAATTATTGAAAAGCCCTTAACAAACCACCTATAGTATCTTGCCAAGCCCAGAAAACTTTGGATTTCCGACATTGACTTGGGTGTTTTCCAGTCTAACAGTGCTTCAATTTTTCGAGGATCCACCTTAATCCCCTCGGCTGACACCACATGTCCTAAAAAAGTAACCTCCCTTAGCCAAAAGTCACACTTACTGAATTTGGCATACAACTGTTTCTCCCTCAAAGTCTGCAACACAATCCTTAAGTGTGCATCATGCTCATCCTCATCTTTTGAGTACACCAAAATGTCATCTATAAAGACTACTATGAACTAATCCAAGTAGGGTTGGAAGATCCGATTCATGAGATCCATGAAAGCGGCAGGTGCATTTGTCAGCCCGAATGGCATCACCAAGAACTCGTAGTGCCCATAACGAGTTCTGAAAGCTATCTTATGCACATTTGCCTCCTTAACCCTTAATTGGTGGTACCTCGAATGCAAGTCAATCTTTGAGAACACCGAAGCTCCCCTAAACTGGTCAAAAAGATTATCGATTCTCGGCAGAGGGTACTTGTTTTTAACAGTTAACTTGTTTAACTGTCGATAGTCAATGTACATTCGTATTGTTCCATCCTTTTTCTTTACGAACAACACCGGTGCTCCCCATGGAGACAAACTTGGTCGTATGAATCCTCGATCCAACAATTCCTGAATCTGTGCCTTAAGTTCCACCAACTCCTTTGGCGCCATCCGGTAAGGAGCAATGGATAGTGGTACCGTCCCAGGTAACAACTCGATTCCAAATTCTACTTCTTTGCTAGGTGGCAACCCAGGTAGCTCCTCAGGAAAAACATTCGAAAATTCCTTAACCGCTCTTAACTACTTAACGGTAGGGATTTGAGCCTCCGTATCACTAATATAAGCCAAAAATTCTTCGCATCCCTTTTGTACTAACTTCTCAGCCCTTAACACTGAAATCACATTTAACAGATAGTTCCGACGTTCACTAATCACCACTACTTCCTTATCATCTGCCATTCTTAACACCATTCGCTTTGCAATGCAATCCAAGGTGGCTCAGTGCTTCACCAGCCAATCATACCCAAGATTAAGTCAAACACACTAAACGACAGCTCCATCAAATCTGCTAAAAAGGTAACCCCTTGGACTACTAAGGGTACCTTCCCAAACAACTTATTCACTCCTACCAACTGCTCTAACGGACTAATCATAATCATCTCATTTGCTATAATCTCAAATATATCACCCAAAGATTCAGTCTTATTGCATGTAACATATGAATGCGTTGATCCAATATCAATCAATGCTGTGTAAGGTAACTCATATATATATAACATACCCGTTATCACATCTGGGGTATCCTCGTCTTCTCGGTGACGAGCAACATAACCAAAGCTAGCTGCCTTGCCTCTGCATGGCCTTCATTTCCGCCTGGTGTTCCACGTCTATGTCCATTACTGTTACTGCCCCTAGCCTGCCCACGACCCTTTGGTGGCAGCTGACCACCCCTTCGTGGCTGAGCACCGCCTTGGCCCACTACTGGCTCTCATCCTAGCATTTAGGGGCAATCCTTGATCCTATGCTCCATAGACCCACAAGTGAAGCAAGCTCCTATTCTCATCCAACAATCGCCTCCATGTCTTCTCCTGCAATCAGCACAAGGTGGCACCCCTGGATTAGCAGCAGGGGGCCTTGCTCTAACTGGCCCATTAATTCTGGCCTTTGCCCTAGGCCTTTGTCCCACACTAGGAGCCTCAGCCTCCCACTTATTCTTACCCCTTTCTTTCTCCCGGTTTAGGCACTCATTGTGCTTTACCTCCTTCACTATATTTGTTTTCTCCACCAATTCTAAGAAAAATCATTCCCTTTGTGGAGCTATCAACACCCTGAGGCTATCTCTAAGTCCACCATCAAACCTAACGCAACGCTCATAGTCCGTTGCCATCATTACTCTTGCATACCTACTAAGGCGTAGAAACTCCACCTCATACTTCGCCACCGATTTATTTCCTTAGGTCATGTTCAGAAACACCTTCCTTCTAACATCTAGGTAGCTCTCACCTACATACCTTCCTTGGAATACAGCTTTGAAAAACTCCCAAGTGACCCGTTCCGGTTGCGTGCCCTCTTTAACTGTCAACCACCACTGATAGGCTTCTTCCCTAAGTAGTGACACTGCCCCTTTCAGCGTTTGTTTTGGTGAGCAGTCCAAGTCCTCTACTATTCTTTTAGTGGCCTCCAACTAATATTCTGCCACGTTAGGAGCCACGCCAGCCACGCCTTTAAAGATCTCAGCCCCGTTCGATCGAAGTCACTCCGAAATGGACCCTTGATTTCCAGTGCCATTGTTGGGCCCAGCGACCCTCTCCAAAATCCTTAGCATTGCATTTGACAATGCATTATCTCTCGTGGCCCAATCGTACTATCCATTCTCAGCCACGAGTGAGGCCGGAGACTCTTCTACTCCAACATTGGGCACATAGCCTGACGCTGACGACTTAACCCAAACACTTCCGCGACCTCAGCCACGACCTCTCGGACAACTTGTAGCACTCATCGTCGATTCACGTACTATCTGGATTAAAAAATTTATGAAGTTTAAGTTAGTTTCAATATATAACCCGATGTTTTATGTAAGTATTTAGAGAGAATATTATTTTCGAAAATCCTCTACAGTTTCAGGATCCTATGGGCTTCAGTTCCATTCTAACAAAATCATCTAAAGTAGCCCTCTAACTATCTACTGTATAATAATTTAAACAAATTTAAAAATAAAAGTACTTACTTGGTTCGACGTCGAAGGCTCGGTGTGCCGCTCATCAAGACTTCCCCTTTTCTAAAAAAAAAATATTTTTAAACACAAAAAAAAATCAAGTAATAAGGCCCACTTCACAGCTCGCGTGTTGCAACCTAGCTTTGATATGACTAAATGTAACACCCCAAACCCGGCCCGGACATTATGGCCGAACTCGACATGTCACATTGAAGTGTTTTAGCGAAAACCGTGTTTTCAATTAAAACCCTTCTTAAAATAAAAGAAAATCTTAAAAATAAACTCCTTTCAATCATTTGTTTGAAACATAAGTTTTGATGAAAACATGTCACTTAAAAATTTAGTAGTGGAAACGTAGAAAAGACATACTATAGTTTAAGAAACCATGTTAAACTTCTTATAATTACATCACATAGAAATAATAATCCAAATATAACAAAATGGAAGCACTATTACAATCTGATTTGAATAGTACTTAATAAAATAGAAACTTATATGTTTTTTTAAAAAAAACAAGTCCAAATTATCCTACCAGTTGGCCATCCAGAATCCTTCCGAACATTGAACCTTCTACTGAGCATAACCTGAAAAATAAAATAAAAGAGGGGGTGAGTTTTAGCAAACTCAGTGTGTACAACCCTCGTTGAAAAACAAGCATTTGAAAAAATCATCATACAATAAACATGCAATGCAATCCCATCCCAAATATCCATCCGCTACACACCAACTCCGTCCCCCGTCACACCATGTGGGGATATAAATATCGACCCACCCAACTGACACATCAATGGTAGCCTAGTTGCGGAACTACCTTCATTTACACGTTGGCCTTTAAAAGCCGTCGGTGGATCGACGATTGTCAAGCAACCATGCGATCCTCATCTACTTCCTCCATTCCATAATTCCCAACCCATATGCAACCTAAGCAGAATATCATATGTATGCATGTCACATCCATAAAACTTACATTTAACACCTAGGGGTATTTTGGTGATTTCCACCCTTAGGGGCATTTTGATAATTTTTCCCTTTAATATGGTTTTCACTTACCTGGGCCCGTTAACAAATCCCGTAAGCTAAGATGAACGAATACTATGCACCAGGTAGGATTCCAGAGAAGAGGAGGTGAGTCATTAAGACTGCTTAAGTACCAAGCTCTCCCTAGATCCAATCTTAGACATGCGTATACTCGTTGCCACACCTTAACCTTATGACTTGTCCACGGTCGCAATTTATTAATTAAGTTTTATGTAGTTATCCTATACTAGGCCCAAAATCCCTACATACATGCATATGACCCACTTGGCCCAATATCATTTATATGGCCTATTAGGCCCAATTCACATTCATATGGCCCATCAGGTCCAATTCATATTCATATGGCCCTTTAGGCCCAAACCACATTCATATTCATGCTAACATAAAATTTTCTATTACATAGCATCAATTTTCACCTTTTGCCTATTATGGGCCCAAAGCCCATCAGGCCCATTTAGCCCATCCATGCCCATTTGGCCAATTTGCAACCCAAGTCTTGGAATCACCCGTGGCCTCAGGCAACCTATCGGTTCCCTCATCATGAGTGTTCACGCACTCGCAAGACCACCGTAGCCCAACTTTTGGCTTTTCGGCATTTCGGCTTTTCTACATTTTGGCTTTTACCAATTCATTATGTGTGTGCAGTGTATGTACACACCTGGTAAGCAAGCGTGCTGCGATTCCCTTAGTCACCAACCTAAAAACGATATCGTCCTACAATTAACCGCATGCTTAATACATATTTTTACTAAAACTGAAACCTCACCTTTCACCTTACCTTGCGCGACAAGTATAACAATTCCTTCTTTAATCACTAACCACGATCAAATTCCAGATCTGCATCAATCTTAACTATTAAAACCAGAATAATAGGTGACTCGTATCCAACACAAGTCTCCTTTACCTTAACTATGACCATTAGAACAACTAAGATTAAGAGTGCTTACCAAAGTCTTTCACCTGAAGAACAAGTCGGCAGGGATCCAAAAATTGAAATTCGATACCTATTCCTACCCAAAAACTGGTTAGAAGAAGTGAGCAACAATAATCGATACCTTAGCAAAAACCGACTTGAAGAGCAAACACTTACACTAGATTCGGTCAAAGAGTATTCGGCCTTGGAAGGTTTGACTTTTTGGCTTTCAATCTTGGTATGATGAACAAGGTTTATCTGGCACCAAGGGATTCAAGAAGAAATCGGCTAACTAACAATGGATCAAAGACTTAAGCAAAGGAAGAATAGAGAATTGGCACAAGAAAAGAAAGAAGGAAGCAAGGTTTTCAGCTTTTTGGATCTTTAAGAGAATAGGGTTTCCGGTAGCAAGGTGAAAAAATATTTCGGCATAGCCTGATACCCTTGTATTTGACACCTATTTATAACCCTTATGGATGAATTCCTCAAGCCCAAGTTCCCATTTCGGCTCCACTTGCTCCTCACTTCTCATCCCCTCATTTTTCTTCCTGATAACCCCTTGATCCTTTCCTCAAATTTCTCTTCTGATCACTCCCCTTGGAGTCCATCTTCACGCCACTTCCACCCTTTTAGAATGCCAAAATTAAACTTCTAAAAATACTAAACTAGGATTCGAACCTTGGATCTCCTTGTTAGCAACTAATGCCACCTCCCTACACTCTAAATGGCGTCACTTAGCCATTCTTCCACAAGGCTTTTTGATGCCATTTTTCCCTATCTTTGTTTAAAAGCCCAACTACTTGCCAACAAGGTTCTTTTCATAATTAAACTATAATTTCATTTACCCCTAGGTTTGAACTCAAACCTTAATTAAGACCTACTATAATTGGAATATAAAACACAATTTTTATCAAAACTGAAAACAAAGAAAGTTTGTGATTCCGAGATTTTTAGGTTTCAAGATTTTTAGGGCGTTACACCCCTTTAGGATTTTCGTTCCCAAAATTCTTACTGGTGAATAGGTTTGGATAGCATTCTTTTATTACATCCTCTAGGTCCCACGTTGCCCCTTCAACTCCATGTTTATGCCACAATACTTTCACTAAAGGAATGTGACAGCCCTAAATTGACCCTAGTCGGAAAATGGTTTCGGGACCACGAAACCGAGTCTTATAAGAAATTAAAAGTTATATTCTGTGTTTTTGATGTGAGTAAGTGCATGTGTGAAAGTTTCATGCATTAATTTGATCATTTTTATGTGAATTTATTAAAATGGACTTATATGAAACATTGTTGGAAAGTGATAGGTTAATCTTACAATGGTCTATTAGTACATGCATTGAAAAGAGTGGTTTTGCATGTCAATTTACCCATAATAAACATAGTGGCCGGCCAAGGAATGACAATGCTTCACTAATTCAAATTTAAAATAATTTTATAGTAATAAATGATTTAATAATTGAAATAAAATGAATTAAATAAAAGAGAAGAAAGAGGAAGGTGTTCATCTTCTTCTCCCACCCCTCTCAAAGCCGAAAAAAAAAAAAAGAAAAAGGAAGGGAAAATTTACCTAGAGCAATTCGGCATTCATCTTTGGCTATTAGGAGGTAAGCTTTGAATTTGTTGATTTGGTTTCATAATATGCTAAGTTAAATTGTGGATGCACTCTTGGTAATGCCAAGAAAGTTGAGATTTCTTATGGTGATTTGGGCAATATGCCGAATGATTAAGTGTTAGAATTAGAGGTTATTTTCATGTTGTATGGAACAATAGGGGAATGACTAGAATGGGGTAAAGATTTTTGGGATGAGTAGTAGTTTAGAGGCACCTTGTACATTCGGTCAAAAAAATTGAGCTTATTTAGAATGTTAATTTCTTCGTCTATGATTATTTTCCTTGCATGTTAAATGGTTCTTGATAGGGGCGAATGACTTATGAAAGTTTTTATAAATGTATGAAGTTCAAGGTGCAAAAATTTTAGTCTTGATGTTATGAATAATTAAGTTGAAATATGAAGAATGGGAGTTGTCATTTAGGTTAAGATCAAAGGAATGATAAATAGGCACTAAAAGGTTAAATGTGTGAAATTTAAGGTATAAGAACCTATAGGTAATTACATAGGTAATGTTAAAAAAAAAAAATTAATGTGGTATATTCAGCCATGAAGAGTATATCCTAAAGATATTATGTTTAATTCCCTATAATCGGCTAAATGGGTGATAATGGTTTATAATGTTGAATTGAATTATGATTATGTACGTTAGAATTAGATATAACAAAAACTATGTGAATTTGGATGAATATGAATTATGTATATACGTTAAGGTCAATGACTTTTCTAAATGACGGCATATATGATATTATGTTTTAAATATGTGAATGAGAACCTTACAGAGTAAATTGTATAAATCTGCTAGGGACAGCAGCAGTAGCGTGTTTTGGAAAAATTACCATAAATTGTGGGAGTTGAGTTAAAGGCTGAATAAATTATGTAATTAAATCTTGATGCGTCTAGTTTCGTATAAAAGAAATCGTGTGAGTAAAGGGGTTGCCGATAATGAGATTTTCAAAGTTGTGTGAGACAGAGTCAGAATGGCTCCGAAATTCCCTGTTCAGTATTTGGAAAATCATTATAAATCGTACAAAAATGATTATAAGATAAAATTATATGCTTAGACTCCTTAATGAGTCTAGTTTCAAACAAAATAAACGAAAACATATTTTGAATTCTGTACAATGAGAAATTAAATTCTTAGTGAAGAGTAGTCAGAGTAGTCAAGCAGTAAAACAGGGGAAACTTTAAGAAAAATCTGGTATTGATTAGCCAAACCAAAAATTCTGAAAATTTTGTGGATAGAGGATATACGAGTCTATTTTCATGTAAAATTAACGGCACATAATTTGGAATTTCGTAGCCCCAGTTACAAATAATTTAACGACTGTTGCTCAGGAAAACAGCTTGTAGAGGATTTGTGGTTATGTTGTAAACATGGATAAAACTTGTTTTAGTTGCTCATAAGCTATTGATTAAACCCATACGTGAATTCTAAATAGTGATATTATAAAATGATATATGAGTGTTAGATGGATCTTTGATATTAAAATTTGTGAAATTGTAAGTTTATAAGTATTCGAATATGAAATGATAGTATGGCATGAAATTGAATTATTCATTGGAAAATGATAGATGTAGATTCAGCCAAGACAAAGTGTATACATGAAAGTATATGTGGTATTTTAAGTATAATTGTTCATTTGATGAAGTTGGCTAATAGTTCAAGTAAGGATTTCTCTATTCGATATGTCCATGAATTGAGGCAATGGGTTCGGTAATTAGCTTAAGACATTCGGGTAATATCACATGTCCGATCATAGTTAAACATTCGACAGTTATGATTCTTTGGCTATAATGTTTGAATATCACTATGGAGAAAAAAAAATATATGATCGGTTGCCTATTATTTAGTTTGAAATGAATCTTAATAAATAGGTATTCGTATATAGAAAAATTGGACAAGTAATTGAATAAATTTATTTGTTTTATTAAGCTCAAGAGCATAGAGGATCTAAATCAAATAAAGGAAAAGAGAAAGCAGTCGAATAGCCTATCCTCAACCGTTCAAATATACCGAGGTAAGTCTCTGAGGTAAGTCTCTAAGTAATTAAACCTAATTTGAGTTTTGATTAATGGATACTATTATAAAAATGGCTAAATTGAAAAATATGATGTGGCCATGATATGTTTTAAGGCCGAATGGAAAATTTTACATATTTGAATCAATTTACTAATGTGATTTTGTACCTAAGACGAAATAAAATGATAAGGCGTAATATCTGGCTTAAGATCGAATGGCCAACGTGATGAATGTGGAAGTGCATACATGTGATAAGGCCGGATGGTTAATGTGATATATGTGTAAGTGAATATGTGATAAGGCCGAATGACCAATTGTGAAAAGTGTGCAATATTAGATATTTAATGAGGCCAAAGTTAGTAAAAAAATAAATAAATATATATTAAATGAATTGTCGTTGAGATTGTATCTGGGTTAGAGACCACGGCTTCATCTTTGGGATTGTATCCGGGTTTAAAGTCCCGCAGCTTAATCTTTGGTGAATTAAGTAAGATTATGATCTTGAATGTTTGCAGTGAGCTACCATCAAGTAAGTACTATACATTTAAGATGTTCAGATACATATTACCTCCTCATTTGTAAGTTTACCTCAAAGTGAATCACTAGCATTCAAGAAAAATGTATATGTGATTGATTATTATATTGCGAAAATGAGGATGACCTAATCAGTCTTGGTATGCTTGTATAATGTAGTATATACTAAGCTTTCATATATGTACTCGTGTACATTCGGCCAACAATTCGGTGAATTATTAGTATTAAAGAACGATACATATGTGGGAATGATTATTATATCTTGAAATAAGGGAATAATCTATTCGGTCAATGGTTGTTAGTATGACAAAGTGTTTGATTTAAATTTATCGTATGAGCTTTAAGTAAAGAAAAGTATGTGCTGAGATTTATATATGTAATTGTGCATATTCGGCCAAGAAGGCCCTATAAATTGAGAATAAATTGTATTCGGCTAGATGTACAAATGCAAGGGAACGGTTGTATTTTCTCAACCTACGTATATGTGCTAAGGTTTATGTTTGGTTCTTTGCGTACCCATACTGTAATTCAATACATGCCACGTTGAAATACTCGAAAGTTTTGATGCGATTATGAAATAAGGAATTAAGTTATATATATATATATATCCATGTATGTGCATGAAACGAGTACGTTTGAGCAAGTGATTATGATTATTGAAAGAGTATATGTTATGCTAAATGAGTAGTGACTCTATGAATCTATTCACGATGGATTATGATATTACTATGTGCTTCTAAATAGGGAAACTAAAAGTGGTAAAAGTATTATATTTTAGTTTGATTGATTGAATTAGAAGTAGATATGAGGTTTCTAGATACGAAAGACTATGTGAATCAAATTTGGAAGAAATAGATAAACTATATATGCATGCATGAGGTTTGAACTATTTGACGGAATGGTGAGATCTCTTGATATTGTTAAACGGGGTTTCTCCACGGTCTAAGACGATGAGGCTACCATCAAGTAAGTACTATACAATTTAAGTTGGCCAGGTATGTATCAGGTACTTGTATGTGATTTTCAATTCGGATTAGATCAAAAGTATACAAAGCGATGCATATGTGAATAAGTGTATGAATACAAATGTGACCACAGTCCATGTGACTATGATACATTTGGCCAATGTGTTATGCCATAAGAATGTATTCGATTAAACTATAATTGAGGCATTTAGATTGGAGTGTAATTATGAGCTAAGTGTGCCTTGTGAGCATACGAATATTTGACCATTTTGGTCATTATCATGAAATAAATTGTGGTAACTAAATGATGTGGTTATTGAAATTATAGTTCGTTATGGAGCTCTAGATTGACTTCATTTATTAGAAAAATCGAGTTATAAATGATAATTGAATTTGATTCTGCAAAAAAAAAAATTATCATTTTATTTAAGACTTTCTAAGCTTATGTAAGCTTACTCCGTTTGTCTTTTGTCTTTGTTTTATAGATTGTGGACTCTGATTACCAGCTTGGGGATCGTCAGCACTTCATCACACTATCTACTATTATGGAAACCTTGTGATTTGGATTTAGCTTATGGCATGTATAGGATATATTATACTAGAATGATATCATAACTATTGTTTATAAGCCATGCGAATATGGCATCCTTTGGAAGTCTACTTTTATAAGTTATAAGTTTGATCTTTGTTTGTGTTTAGAAATTTAATTAAATGAACAATCTTTATTCACGAAAAAAAAAATGTTCAAAATTTTACTGTTTTGATCTGCTTCCAAACTGTCTGGTAACGCCTCGTCCTATTCCGTCGACGGTTACGGGATAGGGGTGTTACAAGGAATTTTCTTGTTTCATAATTCTTTAACTTAGCGAACTAGAATATGAATCGGTTCTTCCTCATATGTCATATCAAGCTTAATCTCAATCTTTGGCAAATTAATCACATGTGAGGGATCAGATTGATATCTACGAAGCATTAAAACATGGAATACATTATGGATCTTTTCTAACTCAGGTGGCAACAATAATCTGTAGGCAACCAGCCCAATACGCTCTATAATCTCTTACAGCCCAATAAATCTCGGACTTAATTTGCCTTTACGTTTGAATCTGAGATTTTCTTTCACGGTAAGACTTTCAAAAAGACTTTGTCCCCGATCTTAAACTCTATATCTTTTCGTTTCAAGTCCGCATATGATTTTTGAAGATTTGATGTAGTTTTTAGACTTTCGCGGATCCCTTTTACTCTCTATTTTGCCTCTCTAATCAAAACGACCCCGTGTATCTTGTTTCACTGAGCTCAGTCCAATATAATGGTGTACGGCATTTACGACCATAGAAAGCCTCGTAAGGTGCCATTTTGATACTCGATTGAAAGTTATTATTGTACACAAATTCAATTGTAGGTAAGTATCGTTCCCACGTAACTTCGAACTCGAGAATGCAACATCTCAACATATCCTCAAGTATCTGAATGACTCATTCGGACTGACCATCTGTTTGCAGTTGGAAAGCAGTGTTGAAATGTAATTTTGTACCTAGAGTATCTTGTAGTTTCTTCCAAAACTGTCATGGAAACCTCGAATCTCTATCTAAAACAATAGAAGTAGGTACTCTGTGTAACCTCACTGTCTGAGAAACATACAATTCAGCTAGCTTATCAAGCGAGTAATCTGTGCGAACCAGACAAAATGAGCCTATTTAGTCAATCTATCCACAATAACCCAGATTGTATCTTTCTTTCTCGATGTCATCAGTAAACCGGATACAAAATCCATCTTGACTCTGTCCCATTTCCACTCAAGTATCATAATCGGTTGAAGCTATTAAGAAGGTACCTAATGCTCGGCCTTTACTTGTTGACAGACTAACATTTCGTAACAAAGTCAGAAATGTCTCATTTCATACCATGCCACCTGCAAAGCTGTTTCAAATCATTATACATTTTTGTACTACCCGAGTGAATAGATAACCGACTGTTGTGAGCTTCATTTAAAATCATCTGAATCAACTCTAAATTTCTTGGAACACATATTCGGTTTCTGAACCTCTGACAATCCTCAGCATCAACTTGAAACTCTGAATCAGCATTCAAATCACATTGGCTCCGCTTTGCTAACAAATCATTATCAACTTTCTGAGCATCACAAATTTGTTGAATAAATAACGGTCCTGCTTTTAATTCAGCCATTATCGAACCATCATCATACATAGCCATATATGCATTCATTTCATACAAAGCCAATAGTGATTTTCGGCTTAAAGCATTATTAACAACATTAGCCTTTCTCGGATGGTAGTCGATCACAAGCTCGTAGTCCTTTAACAACTCTAATCATCGACGCTGTCTCAAATTCAGATCTTTCTGAGTCATCAAATATTTCAGGCTCTTGTGATCAGAATAAACATGACATTTCTCACTGAACAGATAGTGACACCATATCTTCAATGCAAACACAATAGCTGCCAATTCTAAGTCGTGTGTCGGATAGTTCTTTTCGTGCGACTTTAACTGTCTCGAGGCATAAACTATAGCTTTGCCTTCTTGCATCAAGAAACAACCCAAACTATTTAAAGATGCATCACTATAAATAACAAATTCTTTACCCGATTCTTGCTGAACTAACACTGGAGCTTTAGTCAAAAGGGCTTTCAACTGATCAAAACTTTTCTAGCACTTTTTTGACCACTCGAACTTAACATCTTTCTGTAATAGCTTCGGCATCGGGGTTGCAATCATAGAAATACCTTTCACGAACCGTCTATAGTAAACAACAAGTCCCAGAAAACTTCAGACTTCAGAAACATTTCTCGGAGGTTTCCAATCAAGTATAACTAAAATTTTACTCAAATCAACCCGAATATGCGATGCTGATACAACAAGACCCAGAAAACTGACTTCACGCAACCAGAACTCATATTTACCAAACTTCACATACAACTGTTTATCTCGCAAAATCTGTAACACGTCTCAAATGTTCAGCATGCTCAGTTTCATCACGGGAATAGATCAAAATGTCATCTATGAACAAAACCACAAATCGATTCAAATATTGTCTGAAAATCCAGTTCATCAAATCCATGAAAACAGCAGGTACATTAGTGAGTCCGAAAGGCATAACCAAAAACTCATAGTGTTCGTACCTCGTTCGGAAACCAATGTTCGGCACATCGAAGTCTTTAACTCGCAACTGATAGTAGCCTGATCTCAAATCTATCTTTGAAAACACTGTAGCCCCTTTCAGCTGATTGAACAAATCGTCAATCTGTGGCAACGGATACTTATTTTTTATAGTCACCTTATTGAGCTATCTATAGTCGATACATATTATCATAGTTCTGTCTTTCTTTTTCACAAATAAAACTAGTGCACCCTAGGGAGAAAAACTCGGTCGAGCGAAACCTCTATTTGTCAATTCTTGCAATTGAGTTTTCAATTCTTTTAATTTAGTAGGTGCCATTCTGTATGGAGCTATCGATATTGGAGTCGTCCCCAGCACTAACTCAATACCAAACTCTACCTCTAGGATAGGTGGCAAACCCGACAATTCTTAAGGAAACACATCTGGATACTCGCACACAACCGGTACTGATTCGATCTTTCTTTCAGTCACTCTACTATCAAGTACATACGTAAAGTAAGCTTCGCAACCCTTTTTCACATACTTTTGGGCTAACATCGAAGATATCATCGACGGTAATCCATTCAGATCATTAGATTCAATCCAAATAATCTAATCATTCTGGCATCGTAAATCAGTAGTCTTTCTTTTGCAATTTACAACCGCATCGTGCAAAGTCAACCAATCCATACCCAGAATTATATCGAACTCATCAAATGGCAACAACATCAAATCAGCCAGAAAACACGAATCTCGAATCATCAAAGGACAATTCTTACACACTTTATCAACCATAACACACTGGCCCAAGGGGTTCGATACTTTAAGCACAAACCCAGTAAACTCAACAGGCAAAGTCTTACTGAATACTAAAGTCTCACACACATAAGAATGAGTCGAACTAGGATCAGTCAATGGAATTACACTAGTATCATAGAGAGTGAATGTACCAATAATAACATCTGGGGATGAAGCCTTCTCGCGTGTGCGTATAGCATAAGCTCTGGCAGGTGCGCGAGCCTCAGATTGAACTATTGTGTATTTTGTTCCTTTCTTATTTCTACTCACATTACCCATTTTTTTGGGTGGTCTACCTCAAGCTGTCATGTTACTCGGTCTCACATTCTGTACTGTGTTTTGTTCAGCTAACTTAGGGCATTCACGAACAAAATGATCTGTCGATCCATATTAAAAACAGGCCCGATCCTGCAATCTACAACTGCCAAGATGTCATTTACCACAATGTTTGCACTTAGGTTAATTTGATGTAACATTACCAACACTAGCTATCGAGCTAGCTCTCGAGCTCACAGGTGGTCTATCTCGATCACGTCTCGTATAACCCGTAGTAGCCTTTGTACGGCTAGAATCATCCCAAAATCTTTTTGATGCTGACTGAAATGTTTTACCCGACGTTCTTTTATGCAAATCTCTAACTTTAAAGTTAGCTTTCCTTTTCTCTTTCTCGAGCTCTTTGGCTTTGCATGCTCACTCAACCAGTACTACGAACTATTTTATTTCAAGTATGCCAACTAGCAGTTTAATGTCTTTGTTCAACCCATCTTCGAATCTTTTACACATGATAGCTTCAGTCGAAACACACTCAAGGGTATATCTGCCGAGTCTCACAAATTTTCATTCATATTCTGTCACAGTCATGCGACCCTGTTTCAATTCTAGAAATTCTTTGCTCTTCTAATCGATAAATCTCTAATTGATGTATTTCTTACAAAACTCAGTCTGAAAGAACTCTCAAGTCACCCGTTCTTTCAGAACCATTGATATTAGTTTATTCCACCAGTGATGTGCAGTGTCTTGTAGCAAAGATATGGCACATTTCAAACATTCATCCGGAGTACAAGATAGCTCATCAAATACGTGGATAGTATTATCAAGCCAGAATTTAGCTCGCTCAGCATCATCATCAGTAGCTCCAAATTCTTTATCCCTGTGTTTTCCGATTTTATCAATAGGAGGCTTATGTAATCTCAATGGATCACTCACTTGAGGTGTAGCAGGTACCAGAGAAGGAGTAATCGGGGGTGGAGGTTGTTGTGTAGCCGGATTAGTCTGGATATACTGAGTAAACCAATCATTCATCATTTGGTAAAAGACTTGTTTAGCCTCACTCTCTTGGTTACTTGAAGTCGGTCAAGAATCAACCGATGTTGTCCTTTGTGCCAGAGCAGGCATTATACTCTCGATATTATCAACTACGGCTCTGTCAGGATCCATTTACTATACGAAAACACAATTTCAAATGTCAGAAGTCATCAAACTATCGCAGTATAAAATATGGCATGTATAGCTAGACTCACACACGTTACGTTAGTCCTAGAATTGACTAAACTGTAGCTTTGAAAGCAATCAAATGTAACACCCCTAACCCATATCCATTGCCGAATTAGGTTACGAGGCATTACTGATCAAAATACAACTCAGAACAAACTTTCATTTCAGTAATAATCATCTAATAATATTTGGAATCAAACTAACATACTTTGATTCTATAATTCATATAATTTCCAAGGTAATGGTTATTCAATACAAACAAAGAATCATGAAAATCGAATGTTAAATTCATAACCAAGTATATGTCATTTCACATACCAATAATATATGTATACTATAACATTTATGGCATTCAAATAATTTAAATATAAAATATCTTATTATCTTAGTAATTTTATACGCATACTTTTTAACAAGCAAACATACATCATTTTATTTCATATAAATAATATATTCCACTATTGCATTTGTTTACCTAAATACAACATTTGCATATCATAAATGCATAAAAGTAACAATCCACTTAACATATGCCAAATATATTATAAACTTAACCAATTAAACCACTCAAATAAATTAATCAAAACATTCAAATAATGTGCCATTTGAAACCGATACAAAATCATATTCATCTCTTATCTATTCAGCTAACAAAATTTACTTGTACATATTTATTGATTTTCAAATAACTACCGAATCCATATAGCTATACATATCATTATTTTAAACCATAAGCATAAACCAATATACCACATAGAAATGACATGCATTTTACTAATAATGCATTACATATTATAACTCAATATGAATCCATCATTTACTCCATAACCAAACACCACCATATATAAATATATACCTTGAGATAAAATATATATCATACCAATACATCATGTGCAAATATATATATCTGCAAGTGCTGAATCACAAAGTTGATTATAACCATCTCATATATTTTCATCATATACCGAATACGAAGTACATTATAATAACTTCCAACTCAATTCATGTTACAAATTTATACTTCACAAGAATAAATCATTAACCAAATATAAACATATATCCAAAACACAAATCTTACCTACCATGTAATAAACATATCAAAATAAACTCTTTTTATGTTTGAGTATAACCTAATATCCTTTAATACCAAATCATGTATAACACCTCATCCAAATATAATAACCAAATTCACATGTATATTTTATTTATACATGAACCATAGCCCAATCATTTTAACCATGAGTAACATAACAAGTATAAATCATACTTATGGATATACCATGGCTGATTCAATCTAATCACATCCAAAATCATCAACCATTTTCAATGCATATAACACATATAAACACGAATAAGTTTCATATAATCACTTAACACATTAGCCATTTTCGCATGGCTTAATATATATATACCAATTCAAAATAAACTAACTCCAAGTCTAGCCTATACATGCCATAATTTCAAGTTTAACTTATAAAAGTACCAAAACAGTTGGTACTGTGATAGACTTTGCAGGCGATCCCCGAGCTTGTAACTTAATTCCAAAATCTATAAAACAAAGACAAACATATACACACAATAAGCTATCATAGCTTAGTAAGTCATAAGCAAATAGGTAACGCAATGCTAATATCAACTCAATTTATCCAAATAATTTATGTTATCATGGTCACACTTATTTTCAAGCTCACTATTTCATATATAATATATGCTTTCACATCCAAACTTTACCTTGCGAATATACATGTATCTATATTCATTCATATACAAATGCACATATATTTACAATTACAAGATCACATATAATTAATATTTGGCCAATTATAAATTTATAATTTTTCATATAAGCATATACTATCATTTGCATCATGAATACATCATTAGACTGAATGTATACTTTCACATATGCATACTTATAATTCACATCATCGTATAATATTTATCCCATTAATTCAAACATTCAACTTACCATAATTTCATATCTTAGTATGAATACGTACCTGAGCCTTTTAACTCAAATTTTCATTCGGTTTTAACTTATTATTACCTGTTGAACCATTTGGAATTGAATAGGATACTAGGATAAACACATATATTGTACAATGCCAACGTCCCAGATGTGGTCTTACATGCTACCTCATGTCGATGCCACTGCCCTAGACAGGGTCTTACACGAATCAAATATGATGCTGATGTCCCAGACTGGTCTTATACGTAACCACATATATCAATGCCAACGTCCCAGATGTGGTCTTACACGAAAACACATATCAAAAATCCTATGCCATGACATATGTATCCTAGCTATTCGTAAGGTTAGTACGGGGCTTTCGATCGTCGTAACTCGGTCAAAATGATTTTGTAAACATAGCTCCCAAGCTTATTTACATTTGGCTAACATGTATATATTTTTACATATTTCATTTCAGCATATAAAACTCATATTTATTTAAAATAACAACATCTATTTGCCTATAAACTTACTTCAGATGATGAAAATCAGAACGGTACGGCTAATTGACAACTTTAGTTTTCCCCCAATCCAAATATGATTTTTCTGGCTCTTGATCTAAACATATTCAAATTAAACTCATTTAAACATATTTTCACTCATTTAAATCCAAAAATACATAAATGTGTAAATTACCATTTTACCCTGACATTTCACACCTTTTACAATTTAGTCCAAATTGCACAAAATACAAAATATGCAAAAGTTGCACACACCATGCTTAGGCCGAATGTTCCATGTGTTCATACAAGTCCATATATTTCATTTATTTCACATTTTAGTCCCTTAATTTATTATTTTTTCAATTTAGTCCTAATTACTCAAAATCATTAAAAATGCCAATACAAAACATGTCAATCTAAAACATATCTTTCATATTTCATCAACTAATATCACAAAGCTCAAATATTCATCAGTGGCATAACTCAAAATATTCATCAGAATAAAAAATTCAAGCATGGGCTTTGTACAATACACTGCAATGGTCTCAAAAACATAAAAATGATCAAAAACCGAGCTCGTTACATACCTTAATTGAGCTTGGACAAGGCCGAATACCTTAAGCTTTTATTCTTTTCTTTATTTTTATTATTCGGTCATAAGAGAAAGTATGAATATTGGCTTTTTAATTATGTTATATTATAACATATATTAACATATTATTTAATTTACATATTTAACCTTTATTATAAAATATGAAACCATTATAACATAAGGTTACAACCATCTACTCCATATATTAATGATCTAATTGAATTTTAACTACCTCAACTTATAAAGACACATTCATTTTGGCCCTTTTACAATTAACCATCAAATTTTCATTTTACTCGATTAAGCCCTTTTATTTAATCGGGCACTCAAACGACAAAATTAAATCACGAAAATTTCACACATATAAATTCACACATAATAAACACATAAATTAATTTTAAAATATTTTTCTGACTCAAATTTGTGGTCAGGAAACCACTGTTCCGAATAGGGTCTAAATCGGACCATTACAATCAAAGTACCTGTATGATTTTTTGATGGATTCCTATAGGAGAGACCCTTAATACTTGTATACTTTGTAACATACTAAACTTAGATGTTTGAAGTCAAAGGTGGTAAGTCAACTATTCATCATGTTGAAATTGTTAGTAAGCATGAAACGCCGAAGTCATATGCTCCAAACTCAATATTTGTATCATATTTGCTCACAGGTCATCATGTTTATTTCCCATCATTGTTTATGTTGCTTGAGGACAAGTAATGAGTTAAGTGTGGGGGAGTTTGAGCTGTGGTAATTTGATGTACTAGATTAAACTAGTTTTCACACTTAAGGAGCCTGAATATAAGCATTTTCATTATGATTTAGTTAAGTTTTGTTTACATTGAATAAAATGTGCAAATTGAGTCTTTTACTATCTTTATGAGCCAAATGAGGCCTAAGGGAGAGCTGAAGTACTTTGTATGTAATAGCCCGATTTTGGGGCTAGTCAGAATAATGATTTAAAAAACCACTATTTTGAAGCCGGAGAAATTATTTTATTATTATTTTATGTGTTATGTCATGATTATATGAATGCATGGAAATTTTGGTGAGATAATTTTAGCGATTTCATGCTTAATTGTGAAAAAGGACTAAATCGCAAAAGGGCAAAGGTTTTGTTTTACTACCCAAATGTGTTAAATAGCTAGAGAACCAAAATTTAAGGCCTTTAAAGGGCAATTAGACTCTTTTAAATAGAGGTGGTCGGCCATAGGGGACAAGATTGGTCAAAATGTCGAAGTTAGGTGACATTTGGTGACTTAATTGGTTAAAATAAATCACAAGAAAAAGGGCTATCATCTTCCTCACCTCTCCATTGAAATTTTCAGCATTCTAGGGGTTTTAGAAGCTCAAAATTTCAACAACTTCTTGTCCTTGCAAGTAAGTGATTTAGATGGTTTTTATTGATGTTTTTTGCATTTTTGGGACCCTTGTAGCATGGGCTAGCCAATGAGGGGAGTATATTGCAAGATATTTAAAAGTATAGGGTTTTTCCATAAGAGTATTCATGTTGTTTTTTGAAATTTTATGGAAGAAAATGAATCATGGTTGTGAAATAAACAACTTTTGTGAAGTAGTTTTCATGGAAACCCTAACTAAGGACCATTTTGCATAAGCTATGAAATAGGTGATAAATGTGTGAAATAATGAGAATTTTGAGATGCTATAGTTATAAAATGAATTCGGTTAGGCTTGGCTAATAAGGAAATTTGATAAAAATTGAATTTTGGGCCTAGAGGTAAAATCATAATTTTTACAAAGTTTAAGGGCAAAACAGTCATTTTACCAAAGTATGAGTCTCAAGTTGAATTGAATGATTTGTGTATTAAATAAGCTAATTTTTGACATTTTAGATCAAGAGAAACGTGTTCGGGTCTTGATCGAGGGAAGAACAAAGTTTACGAGGATTGGGCTCGTTCCCATCATATTGTGCTGAGGTAAGTACATATGTAAATAATGTGTCATTGTATCTTATTTTTAAAAGTTTTATCGTTATTATGTATTATAATCTTACTTGTTACCATAGAAGCATAAACATTGTGATATAATAGTAATCTACATGATTAATAATTACGACGACATCAGGTTAAATATGAAATCCCGTTGAACCTCAAAAATAGTATAGGATACAAAAGGTATGTCATGAGGAACTAGATTGTCTGAACTCATGAGTTATGTCTGGGTTCATGAGATAAATGTTATATGTAATATGGGTCCGGGTATTGACCTTGAGTGCAGACCCATGAGTAACTCAATGAGCAGGCATTACATGATAGAGTTATGGGGTTCGGGTACTGACATGGCAGAAAGGCCCGTGAGTAACTCAAAATACGAGCATTACAAAGTAAGAGGTACCTCTAACTACTCATATGACACTTAAATGTAAGATTTACTGTATCTATTAGTATTTCGAGTGTTCAACCGGTAGTTTGAAGAACGAGTTAGGGAAAATTTCGACGAGGTATGTTATTAGAGAGAATGAAATTGAGACATTTTACAGATGATTACAGGTATGTATACTAAACCCATGAACAAGGCCTTAGTGTGTGATGAGATGTAGTAAGTATGCATAAAGGAAGTGAAGAGTAAGATAGAGAGCTTAAATTGATATATCATTTAAGTCTGACAAGCCATTGTTTGATGAATGTGTGTTTTTAATTGGACTTACTTGCATATATGAACTTACTAAGCTCCTCATGCTTACCCTTTTTCCTTTCCATTTTCTTATAGTGCCGCCAAAGTAGCTTGCAGATCATCATCTACATCGGGGAAGCCAGCCACATTATCCTTGAAGCACTTGGTATAGCTAGTTTTATCATTTTGATTATGGCATGTATAGGAATTTTTTATTTTATTTTGGTTTCACATTGTTGGCTTGTTTTAGTAATTGACTCATTTTGGAAAAGGCCAT
Source organism: Gossypium arboreum (assembly GCF_025698485.1). Lineage (NCBI taxonomy): Eukaryota > Viridiplantae > Streptophyta > Magnoliopsida > Malvales > Malvaceae > Gossypium > Gossypium arboreum. Next base: position 18,236,653 of record NC_069078.1, on the reverse strand, counting down.
GAAAATGGCTAATTTTGAAAGTTTATATATATAGATAGCCTTTCATGAACATGAAAATGTTGGCAAGGTTGAATATAAGAAATGTATATAGGCCTTAGCTATTGTTGTTTGGTTGAGAAATCATATTAAGTTAGACATTGATATGTTGGTTGATGTTAGATTGTGTTTCAGGGTGGAAAAGGCTTGGTAGATAACCTTATATTGTCCACACAGGCATTTGTCTAGGCCGTGTGTGCAACACAGTCAGCCCTATGGGCCTGTTGCTTGGCCGTGTGTCCCTTGTACGTAAAATTTGCAAGTCAGCATGCATGGTAGTAATACATGCGTAGAGACGCGGCTGTGTGTCTCAGCTGTGTGGAGGAGACGACCTTTGGCCACGGGTGTATGCCTTGGCCGTGTGCCCTAAATTGGACGCTGACATCAGAAACAAAATGTCAAGGTTTTTATACACGGACTAGGACACGGGCGTGTCATTGCCGTGTGAGGGACACGGTCCATAGACACGGGCGTGTGTCAGGCTGTGTGAAAACCCCTGTAGGTTCGAATTTAGAATTTAATTCACACGGGCATGGGACATGGGTGTGTCCCTAGATGCTTAGGCCGTGTGTGTCAAATGAACCATCAGCTCGGCCATGTTATAATGATCACACGGGCGTGTTGCCCTTCCACACAGGTGTGTGCCCTATTTCATGAGTTATTTTTCTAAAGCTAGTTAAAGGACTCGGGTTGGTCCCGAATGGTTTCCAATGGATGTTTGGGGGCCCCGTAGGCCCATATTAAAGAGTTTAGACAAAGTTCGGTAAAGTTTTAAATTTGATTAAGCCGTGATGATTTGAAAACATTGGAAATGCATATGTTCAAGTTTAGTAATGCCTCGTATTCCATCTCGACGTAGGGCACGGGTGTGGGGTGTTACATTGTAAATGTGCAGGAGATCATTAGAAGGCATTTTAGAATGATATAAGATGCTATTTTACAATACAGAAGGACTGATGTCGTAACATAAGGAACATAATGAAAAAACTCAAGTCTGTCTTCGATGAAATGACATAGACTAAGTGTGTCATGACTTACCCTTAAAAATGGCTATAGAGGAGCATACTAGTTGCTATGTTGGGACACAGGTCCTGGTGTGTCATGACATTGACTTTAGGACAGAACTTAGACATGAAGTAAGAGAATTTTGGTCAACACAATCAAAATTAAAGCTAAGGAACGTCAGCTGACCTAGGGTTAAGGACAAAAACCACCTGAAGGCTATAAATAAGCTTCTTTGGCACATGTTAAAGAGACTTTTCCATTAACCTAATTTCTTCTGTTAAATTTAGTTTTGTTTTCTTTCTTTTTCTTAAGATTTTAGAGTTTAGTCTATTTGTTCATTGTTTTATTTCAAGTGATTTTGATTGTGGACTCATTCAACTCTATGGATTTGTTCTTAATATCAACACAATCAAGCTCTGCCATCTACTTTATCTTGTAAGCGTGTAGGACACCAATAGAAGGCATTTTAAAATGATACTAGATGCTATGTCACAACACGGGCGGATTGATACGATAGCATAGGGAACAAAATAAAGAAAACTCAAGACTACCTTTGATGTTGCGACACAGATTGAGGGTTTCACAACATACCCCTTAAGATGGCTACAGAGGAGCATACTGGTTGCTATGTTGTGATATAGGTCCTGGTGTGTCACGACATCAACTTTGAGACAGAAATTAGACATGAAGCAGGGGCCTTCTGGCCCACACAATCAAACTAAAAGCTTGGGAACATCAGCTGACCTAGAGTTAAGGACGACGGCCACCTGAAGGCTACAAATAGGCTTCTTTGGTACATGTTAAAGACACATTTCCATGAACCTAGTTTCTTCCATTGAATTTAGTTTTCCTTTCTTTCTTTCATAGGATTTTAGAGTTTATTTTATTTGTTAGTTGTTTTCTTTCAAGAGATTTTGATTGTGGACTCCTTTAACTCTATTGATTTGCGCTTTATATCAATACAATTAAGCTCTTTCATTTACTCTATCTAGTCAATTTAATTAGCATGTTTTCTCCTTATATAGATTATATATTGTTTATGAACGCCATGAGGAACTAATCCTTCTATAGGGGATTAGCGAGTGAAGGTATGATATGTTAATGGTTTTGTATGGTTACTCAACGGTTCAACTATTTGAGAAAGGGAGAACATGTAGCAAACCCTAGGCCTGACAACCTCGGGATGTCATCAAGGTGGGAATTAACCCTTAATTAGTATTACCCATTCGTGAATATCTTAATCGCAAACTAGTCTAGACTGTAAGGTCAGAATATAAGTAGTTCTTGTTGACTCATTATGTTAGTGGAAGATTGGAAGATCCTACAGGGTAGCGACTAGTTGATTGATGAGGAACCCAAAGTGATAGTTGATGGAGATTACCGAAGCAAGCTAACTACCCATAATCAGATTTGATTTATTCTTCCTTTTTAAGCTTTTGAAATTTATCTTTTTTTGTTGTTTATTTTTATTATAAAAACTTCAAAAAAATCTTTATTTTATATTCTTCGTACTATATCTGAATCTAAAGTACTAATTAGATCTTTTAGTGCTTAGGTTAAAATTGATCTAGCGCTCGCCTCCCTTGGGTGCAATCCTCGGTGTACTCACCCACTCCATTGTAAAACTATATTACAAGTAGACCCTATACTTGCTGATATCGCCTTGTAATTCTATATTTTATAGCAGTATTCACACTCTGGACGTTAGTACGTCCGAGGCCGGTTAGCTATAAGAGAAACTTTATTAACCATGTTCACAATATTCAAACACCTAAGGTAGTTCATAAGACTTACCCTTTTTAAAGAAACTTACCCATAAAAGTCTTAGATTATGTGAGCTATTCAAGGGTACGAACCCCTATGTCAGATAGATGAACCGATGTGCTCTATAAAGTACTTTGTTTTGAAAAATTTAAGGATCACATGATCTTAATTCCTTTCTTCACGTATTTATGACTTTTGGTAAAGATTAAGTTCTTACATACAGAATAGGTTCATATATTATTTTCGATGCATATCATGAAGTAAGTGAAGAGAATTTGCAAGCTTCCACTTCCTCATATTTATATATGATTTATGTTTTAACTTGTGGTGTGATGGAGGTTAGGTTGGGAGTTAATGGAAAGTTAATTAGGTGGCTAATGTAATGTTCCATAGCTCGATTTCGGTGACTGGACCGTGTGTAACACCTTCGATCCGATCGGATCTACCAGATCTAAATCTTAGGTATTACGTTATTCTTATAGATGTAACTGAAAATTCCTTTTTCTCATTCATGTAAATGTCTCTTATTAACGTACAATGTATTGTTTTATTTACACTTCATCTATGTATAAACTACTATCTACGGCTACAACAAAGTTTCTTGTCAAAATACAATGTATGGTTATCATTTCAACTAAACAAACTATCAGACTTTCCTATATTCTCTCTTAGTCTACTATGTACATCTTGGAGTACTATTTATTTAGGTGTAGGCTCTAGCTATAGACGTATTGAATTTTCACTCCACTTGATTTCCTCTGTATGCATAACAACCCAATGCATTGCTTTCTTAACGTAGCCCTAGCATTGTCTCTCAACACATTATCTATTATAGACTTGAAAACAGAAACAACTTTAGTAAGTTTGTAAGAACTTAGTGATCTAAACCGTAGAATACCTTTCTCAATCATTCTATGTTGCACATGGTATATTGCACATCTCTGGGTATTCTTTATTCTTTGGCGGGTACAATACTGAGGCTACCATCTTTCTTTCTTACTTCAAAGCCATCTTTCTTTCTCTTACGCGTAGTAGACTTAAAGTCTTTTTTCCTTCTGTATCTTTTCTTAACTCTTATAGTTACATAACTCTTAACCTCTTCATTTACCTTATTATCAAATTTAATAACTTATTTAATACTCACTGGACTTATCATTATCTTTCGACAGGAAGATTGTGCCCAAAACTTATCTCAGAATTCAGCCATATCTTTCTTACTTTATTACATTTTTGACCGCCTTCAGACATACCAACGTCTAGAGTCTGAATACTACAACTAAATATATGGATTTGAGGCTGTGTCTGCAAGTATACGAGTCAAGTTGTAGTATAGTTACAACAAAGTAGGTAAGTACACCGAGGATTATACCCAAGGGATTGCAGTTTGGGGAAGATTGTTATCAAACTAATTACGGGAAATAGTTACTAATCTACTTGAGTCACGAATTATTAGTGTTAATTTGGAAGGAAGATGATAATAATAAACTAACTAAATTGATTTAAACCTAAATCTACTCCTAAGTTCATGTATCGGCTTCTCCTATCCCTTGTTTCAACCACATGAGTTCCTTTAGCTTAGATCCAATTGTTTTAACTAATTAATTGTTGATGTAGGGTACTGATCTACCGTAATTCGGTGCAATAGATTAAATAAATTTTCAGACTTTAAGAGCTTGAAAGCGAGCATTTTAATTAAGTTTTCTTAAATTTACTTTAAGATAATAAAATGTGCAAATTGAGTCTTTTATCGATTTTAGCGGCTGAATAAGGCTTAAGGGTGAGCTAATGAACTTTTGTAAGTGTGTTGAGACCATTAGAAGGCGTAATAAACAAATACTGGTTGCTATGTCGTAACATAGAATGATCAATGTCGCAACATAGGGAGTAGAATGGAGAAATCACAAAACTGCCTTTGATGTTGTGACATTGACTAAAGGTGTCACAACATAGTCTTGAAGATATTACAAGAGGAGTATACTGACTCCTCTGTCATGACACAATTTTAGTTTGTTGTGAAATCAACTCTAGATGGAATTAAACATGATCCAGAGGGTTTTTTGGCTTGCATAATCAATCTTAAATCTTGGGAAAGTCAGCTACCCTATTTTTAAGGACGACGACCACTTGGAATCTATAAATAGGCTCCTTTATCACATGTTAAGGACACCATTCACTTAGCCTAGAATTTCACTTTTAATTTCAGTTTAGTTTTTCTTCTTCTTAGGTTTTAGGTTTATTTTTCATTTTTTTCTTTTTTGATATTAAGAGATCTGATTTGTGGAGACAATAAAACTTTGTGGATTCGTTGTCATCTTTAATACAAATTAGGAATTTTCTTAAAATCTACACTTCAATTCATTCATCATGTTCTCTCTTTACATCAATTCCATATCTTTTATGGAAGCTATGATGAACTAATTATTCTATGGGGTACTAGTGAGTGGAGGTATGATCTATTAACTATTTTGTTGGGTTACTACATATATCAGCTATTTGGGAAGGAAGAACTTAAAACCCTAGGCTTGACAAACCTAGGAAGTCATCAAGGTGGGAATTAACCTAAAATTGGTATGGCCTTTCCTTAAACACCTTCACCACAAACCAGTATGGATTGTGAGGTCAGAAGATAAGTTGTTCTTCCTGACTCATTATTCGAGTGGAAGATTTAAAGATCCTGTTAGGACAACAACTAGTTGATTGACAAGGAACTTGAAGCAACTGTTGATGGGAATTACTGAAGTTAGCTAATCACCCATAATCAAATTTGATTTATTCTATCATTTTATCTCCTGAATTTTATTTCTTTACGTTATTTTCTTTTAGTATTATAAAACCCTTAAAAACTCCCTTTATTTTACTTCCATACTATAACTCAATTACAGTACTAAGTAGATCTTTCTGTGTTTAGGTTAAAATTGATCTAGCACTCACCTCCTTTGGGTACAATCCCCAGGGTACTCCCCTACTCCGTTGTAACTATATTACAACCAAACTCGTATACTTTTGGATACCGCCTCATATATCTATATATTTTACTGTAGTATTCACACTCTGGATGTTAGTACATCTAAAGGCGGTCATGTTGTTGGTGCTGTTGTTGGGGAGGCAACATCACTAGGTTAATTTTAATTCTTTTGCACTTCAGAAAGACTAATTAGGAAATTTTTTTAGGCTATAGATACAATTTATTTATCTGCAAGTAAAACTATTAACATTATGCAAGTTTTAGGAACCTTTTTTGATGTAGAATGTCTACGATCTAGCATTTCCTGTCCTACCATTCATAACTCACATTTTGAACTAAATCCTTCTTTACTAACATGAATTTCTAAAAATTCCAGGTTTGCCGATTGTAAAATTGAGGACCCTATAGTGTTCTTGCAGAGATTTAATCATATATGTAGCACTGTTACTTACGCGAGTGTTCCACCAGATGCTATCAAATTGATATTAATTCTATTTGCATTGGATATGAAGGAAAAAAATGTGGCTAGAAGCGTTTCTCCCAAATAGCATTAATACTTGAATAGAATTTGTGTAGGTTTTTCTTCACCGAGAAGTACCCATGACAGATACTCATCACTTATACACAATTATTTGATTTTAAGCAATTTATTACTGAAATTGGGACAGATGTTGGAAGGGTTTAAAACAATTCTCAGATCCATATTAGACAGGAGGGGTATACACTTAGTAGTTCAGATACAACGTTTCTATTATGGGATGGATTGTTAGAATAGACGAAAATTTGATATTATGGCTGGTGGAAGTATTTGGATGAAAACTTGAGAGGAAGTTATGGAAATACTGGAGAAATCTATCATTGATGAGTCAACCTGAGAGGAACACTATGAAGTGGAAACTAAGTGACAGAAATGTAAAAAAAGGAAAAGAGCAAGAATGTAACTAGTTGGAGTTAATTATAAAAGAATTAAACAGTTACAAAACAGAAGAATAAGGGGACAATACTGAGCAAGAAAATGATTACATGGTATCTCAACTTTATTAGTGGAGGCAAAGTAAGGAGAAGCTAGAAAAAATCATCCTGTATTCAATAAAATTGGTGTTGCCTGTTATTAAACCTTTTGAATTAGAATTGAAGTCGTTACCTTCACATTTAAAATATGGCTATTGGGGAGAACAAAATACTCTACTGGTGATTATTGCAGCAAGCTTAGAAGTAACCCAAGAAGAGGCTCTACTCAGTGTTTTGAAAATGCATAACAAAGCAATAGGATGGACGATTGCTGATATTAAAGGAATTAATCATGCATCTTGTCAATGTAAGATCAAATTAGAAGAGGGAAAAAGACTTGTAGTGGATGCTCAGTGTAGACTTATTCCAACCATGAAAGAAGTGGTAAAGAAGGAATTTCTTTAATGGCTTGATGCAAGTATTGTTTACGCCATTTCTGATAGTGAATGGGTTAGTCCTACTCAGTGTGTTCCAAATAAGGGAGGTCTAACTGCAGTCAAGAATGATAAAAATAAGTTAACTCTAACAAGAACAGTTAATGGTTGGAGAGTATGTATTGATTACCAAAAATTGAATGATGCAACAAAAAAATACCATTTCCCTTTGCTCTTTATTGATCAAATTCTCGATCGTTTAGTAGGTAAAGATTACTATTGTTTCCTTGATGGCTAATTAGGGTACCATCAAATCCCAACCCTCCCTGATGATCAAGAAAAAACCACTTTCATATGTCTTTTTGGTACTTATGCTTTTAAAAGAATGTCTTTTGGCCTATGTAATGCTCCAATAACCATTATGAGATGCATGATCGCTATCTTTGATGATATGTTAGAAGAAGGATTAGTGTATTCATGGATGACTTTTCAGTTTATGGAGACTCTTTTCAAGAATGTTTTGGTAATCTTGAGAAAGCTCTAAAAGGATGTGAGAGACTAATCAATGCTTAACTAAAAATAATGAAATTTCACGGTAAAAGAAGGATTGGCATTAGGGCATCAGATATCAGGAAAAGGTATGAAAGTTGATAAAGCCAAAATTGTGGTTATAAAAAATTTTCCTTCCGGCTAATGTTAATGGGGTTCAAAACTTTTTTAGGCCAAACAGGATTTTGCCGGAGGTTTATAAAAGACTTTGTTCACATATCTAAGCTACAGAATCAACTCATTCAGAAAAAGGAACCTTTCATATTTTACCAAAGTTATGTCAAAGCCTTTGAGGTAATAAAAGAAAAACTCATATCTACTCCAATAATCATCACCCCTAACTAGTTAGAACCTTTTATTATTATATGTGATGCAAGTGATTATGTAGTAGATGCAATTTTGGGACAAAAGTGTAATAACATATTTGGGGCTATTCACTATGCAAGCAAAATGTTAAATCCAACACAATGCAAATACACTACAATTGAAAAAGAGATACTAGTAGCAGTGCTCGCTTGTAAAAAATTTCAACCCTACTTAATAGCAAGCAAAGTTTATGTGTATACTGGCCATTCTACGTTAAAATATGTTATGAAGAAAAAATAAACAAAAGCTAGACTAATGAGATAGGTTTTACTACTTCAGGAATTCAATTTATGGATAATGGATAGGAAGGAGACTGAGAACCAAGTTGTAAATCATTTATCCAGAATCAAGAATAATTTAAAAGTTGAGAATATTGAAGAAACTAAAGAGACTTTCACAGATGAGAAATTATTTAGAGTAGACATCCATCAGACCAGGCCTGACAAGCATACAACATCGTGGTATGCAAATTCTATCAATTATATTGCAATAGGAGTCTTTCTCGCATAGGCATCCTGTCAAGAGAAAAAGTGGATATCCCACAAATCCAAAAATTATGTTTAGGAGGAGCCATATGTGTTTCGAAAATGTACGGATCCATTAGTCTGGAAGTGTGTAGTAGAGGGAGAGATATATGACATTTTACAAGGATGCCATACATCTCTATGCGAATGGCATTTTGGTGGAAAAAGGACATCCCAGAAAGTGATACAATCCAGATTTTATTGGCCAACTATAAATAGATACACCTATGAATTCGTACAAGCGTGTGATAGATGTCAGTGAACTAGGAATATATAAAAAATGGACGAAATGCCACAAATAAGGATAATTGAGGTTGAAGTATTTGATATTTGGGGGATTGATTTTATGGGACCATTTCCAAGTTATTTGAAGAATCAATACATTCTCCTGGCTGCTGATTATGTTTCAAAATGGGTTGAAGGGGTCGCTTTACCTACTAATGATACAAAATTAGTAGTAAGGTTCGAAACAAAAAAATATTCGCTAGGTTTGGTACACCACGTGCGCTGGTTAGTAACGAAGGATCACATTTCTATAGCAAGCAGTTTGAAGCAGCTTTGGTTAAATACAATGTAAGGCACCAAATGACAACAACCTATCACCCAAAAGCTAAGGGGCGGGAAGAAGCGTCTAATTGTAAATTTTTGTTTTTTTTTTTGGAAAAAACAATAAACCCAAGTCGAAAGGATTGGACAGTTAAGCTAGACAATGCATTGTGGGCTTACTGAACATCATATAAAACTCATCTAGCGATGTCACCATACAAGCTAGTTTACGATTAGAACTACCATTTACTAATTGAATTAGAAAAGAAGGCATATTAGGCGATCAAAGAGATAAATCTAGACCCAAAATTAGTTAAGAAAGAAATACTATTTCAACTCCAAGAATTGGAAGAATTCTGTTTCATGGCTTATGAAAATACTAAAATGTATAAGGAGAGGAGTAGGCTTTGAAACAATGCGAAGATTAAAAAGCATGAATTTCTACCTGGATAGAAAGTTCATGTGACACCCCGAATGTGACCCTAGTCGGAGAGTGGTTTCGGGACCACGAAACCGAGTCACAAGAATAATTAAGTGTTATATTCCGTACTTATTGAATGTGGAATTGGTATGCGTAAATATTTCGTGTCTCGATTTTTATTAATTAGGTGCTAATTTATAAGAAAGGACTTAGTAGTAAACTTTGAAAGTACGATAGGGAAATATGTGATGACTAATTAAAGCATGCATGCAAAATAATGGACTTGCATGTCAAATTCCCCCTTTTTACAAGTAATGGCCGGCCATGACAAAGAAATATGGGTTAAACATGTCATGAAACATGTTTTGTTGGGCATTAGGGAGAAAATCATAAACAAATAAGCATGGGTGAGAAAAGAATGAAAAAAAAATGTGTGTGAGAGAGTAGCATTCCCCCATTGCCAGTGCAACCAAGAGGAGAAAACAAAAACTTGTTCATCCTTTCTCATCTTTTTAGCCGAAAATACTAAGAGGAAGAAGGGATTTTTGCTTCATTTCCTTTGTTTAGAAGAGATCTAGAAGGTGATTTGGCTAAATTTGCATCAAGATTAAGGTATGTATGGGGTTGTGTTGGGAGTTTCATGCATGTTTTGGTTGCTAACTTGATGTGCATGTTAGCCATGGCTCAAATCTTTGGTATGCCATGGAAATGGTATTTGGCCAAAGTTGTTATAGTGATAAAGCCATTGCATGCTAAGTGTGAAGCTTGATGATGATGCATGCAATGATGGATTTTCTACTCATGAGTAAGATTTTGAGTTTCTCTTTGTTTTATCATGATTAAAGTTGAAAAGGAGCATGATTGTCATACTTGGCCATGATGCATTCTTGAGCATGATTCATGCTTCTTGCATGTTAGTTAAAAGTTTGTGTTTTGGATGGCTATGGACACTTTGAAAATTCGCCATGCTCATATATGCATATATATGATTGCACATTTTGTTTGGTTATGAACTAAGTGATGAATATATTGATTTAAAGAAGAAAATGTGGAAGAATGCTTGTGAAATTGCAAGCACAATTCGCCTAGCACACATATAAGTGCTTGATGCTATATTATAAGTTTTGGGCCACAATGTGCAAGCATTAATTAGTAGATTGCATGCTGTTTTTGTGAGGTATTAAGTGCAAATTTTGACCTCAACATGTACATGAATATTCGCCTTGGGTAGCCCATTGAAGGCCTTAGCATTTCCTTGATGTTCAAACAAATTGTATTGAATTGCTTGATGTAGTATAAAATGTGCATGACCATTGTGTATTCAAGCTAAAGAGTGGCCATATGACCATCTAAAATCCTTGTCATATTCGGCCATAAGCAAGCACAATGAGGTTTTAATAAATTGAATTTGTTTGAATTAGCTCAAGAGCCAAGAGGGCCACAATTGGACAAGGGGAAGGAAAAGGTGATCGAATAGCCGAAAAAGCCGTTCGACAACATCCGAGGTAAGTCCTCAAGAAGTGACCTTACTCGAATTATGTGAGATGAAATATGGATGTGTATGATTATTGATTAGGTGTGTATGAGTATTTGAATTCCACGGGCTAAGTCCCGGCGAATATGCTAATGATATTAATTGTGTTTGAGCCTTAGTAACGAAAATGAAATATGTATGTCCAATGATTATTGATGTATGTGTGCATGAGAAATTGAATGATATCCGGGCTAAGCCGAAGACAATTATGCTGGAAATTATATCCGGTTAAGACCAAGGCAATTGTGCTAGTGGCTACATCCGGCTAAGACCAAGGCATTCGTATGAAGTTATTCTATCCGGCTAAGACCAAGGCATTTGTGCACTTGATTATATCCGGTTATATTCGAAGAATCTTGGGCTGGAGGTGAGTGTTGGTTGCTGAAATGAATTTAATTAGTACACTCGGACAGCCCAAAGGATAAGGTACGTTATATGTGCATTGGAAAGTCGGCGTGTTTGAGCAACATTCGCTCAATCGACTAACAATTTCAGTTATTGAATTGATTGATGCTTTGCGAACTTATATAATGATGAAGTATGAAGTAAGAATGTGTATTAATGAAATGATGCATTTGGCTATGTGAATGTATTGCTGTAAATTATAGTTCATTATATTCCTTGAGACTTACTAAGCATAAAATGCTTACCCGTTGCTTTGGCTCTTAGTTTTCTAGATTTCGCTCGAGGCAATCGGATTTGGGATCGTTGAAGTCAAGTCATCCACACTATCAAGCCTCCATTTTGGTATAAATTTTGTTTGAACTTGAGATGGCATGTATAGGACTACCCTTGTTTGTTAAATATGTTGTAATGTACGTATGTACGGCCGTGCGAAAATGGCTCGAAAAGGAAGTATGAACTTAGACTAATTGTGGGTTGTATGTATATATTTTGTGTCATGATGTGGCTATGGCTTGAAATGAGAATGTTGGTCATATGATCAGCCATTGGCACAGTTAAAATGATCATATATGAACCTATGTATGGTAAGGCTAGTTGAATCATGGAGACCACCAAATAGGTGAGTCCTATCTTAAAACAGATGCTGCCAGCTGCAGTGGCGTGAATGTGAAAAATCACCAAAATTCATAGGAATGGAATTAGATAGTGAATAAGCTATGTAAATGAACCTTGATGAGTCTATTTTCATATGGAAGAAATGAAACGGTCATAGGAGTTACAGGTTAAGAGATATTAAAGCTATTGTGAGACAGGGCCAGAATGGTTTCTGGGTTCCCTGTCGCAACTTTAAAATTCACTATAAATTATCCAAAAGAATTAGGAGATATATCTTATATGTACAGATTCCATTTTGAGTCTAGTTTCATTAGAAACAAACGACACCAGAATTAAAGCCCTGTACAGAGAGATATTCAAGTTATACCGCGCGAAGGTCGGAGCAGTCGATCCCTGTAACAGGGTAACTTTAACTAATAAACTGTACCAATTGGCCCGACCAAAATCCTAGAAATAAATCCATGGATGGATATATGAGTCTAAATTCAGGAAAATTTACAAAACCAGTTTCCGAGTTTTGAAACTCGAGATATGATTTTAAGGCGACAGTGACGCAGTTTTCCAGCCTGACTGGAAATGTCAAATTGGTGGGCAAAACATGTGAACTTGGTTTGTTAACCCTCGGGTCCGACACGGCGATGGTCTCGGGTTTTGGGGTGTTACAATTTTATTGGTATCAGAGCCACGGTTTAGTCGATTCTAGGACTACCGTGATGTGTTTGGGGTCTAGCTATACATGCCATTAAATGATGAATCGATAGTGTGATGAATTCGACAATTTGACTTCATGTTTGTTTATAGCAATGGATCCCGATCCTAACCGAGCGATAGCTGATGATGTGGAGAGTGTGGCGCTGCTCGCGCAAGGGACAGCCGCGGACTCTCAACCTATGGCCATAATCCTAATGATGAGGCTAGGCAAGCCTTTTATAGTGTGATGAAGCGAATGGTTTAATCAATACATTCGAACCAACACTATTGTTCCACCACCTCCATTCCCGACGAATGCAACCCAAGACTCTCGATACCTCCGTTGGATCGACCCAATAAGGTCGTAAGCCCCGATCGATAGGATTCAAAACATGGGGCCACTGAATTTAAGGCTACGGATGATGATGATGCCGAGCGAGCTGAATTATGGTTAGATAACACTATCCGGTGCTTGATGAGCTATCCTGTACACCCGATGAGTGCTTAAAGTGTACCATCTCCTTGCTACGCGAGTCCGCCTACTATTGGTGGAGTACTCGACTTGTGGTGCCTAGAGAGCAAGTGACTTGGGAATTCTTTCTAACCGAGTTCAAAAAGTATATCGATCGAGATTCATCGACCAAAAGCGGAGGGAGTTCCTTGATCTTAAGCAAGGTTCTATGTCCGTTACCGACTACGAACGAAAGTTTGTGAGGCTTAGCCGACGCTGCGAGAATGCATTTCGTCAAAGCTATTATATGTAAACGCTCGAGGATGGGCTGAATGATGATATAAGGATGTTTGTTGGCATTCTCGAGATACGAGAGTTCGTAGTACTTGTTGAGCGAGCTTGTAAAGTCAAGAGCTTAGAAAGGAGAAACAAAAGCTGATGTGGGGATTGGAGAATTCGAAGAGGTCCTCGGAAAGTCTCTTCAACAAGCATCGAAGAGATTTCGAGAGGATGCGAGCCGGTCTAGAGGCGTTCGGGCTTTTCTAGACGAGGACGCGATCGACCCCTGTGACCACACGAGTCACCTCGATCGCGGTGGCGGAAATGATCGCCGAGAGAGGGCGGAGTGTCCACATTGTGGCAAATGGCATTCGGGAGCTGTTGGTTTCGTGATCGCTCCTGCTATAAGTGTGGATCGGCCGACCACTTTATGAAGGATTGCCCGAGGATGCACGAGCAGAATGCAAGTCGAGTGCAAACCCGGTGCTACCATCGCCGAGGTAGACCACCTAGAAATATGGGCAATGTCGGTGGCGGTCGAGAGGATCTAGAGATGCTACCATCGATCCGAGGCTCGTGCTCTGCTAGGACTTATGCCATACGCCGCACGCGAGGATCTGCCTCTCCGGATGTTATTACAGGTACTTTCACTCTTTTCAATACAAATGTAATTGCTTTGATTGACCACGGTTCTACTCATTCATATATATGTGAAACCTTAGCATCCGAAGAAGACTTTGCCCATTGAGTCTCTTGAGTTTGTAATTCGGTGTCAAACCCTTGGGTCATTACGTGCTTGTTAACAAAGTGTGCAAGAAAAGTCCCCTAGTGTTCCGAGGTTCTTGTTTTCCGCGGACTTGATGCTTTTGCCGTTCGATGAGTTCGATGTTATTCTTGGTTTGGATTGGTTGACCATGCACGATGCGGTTGTAAATTGCAAGAGCAAGACTATCGATTTGAGGTGCGCGAATAATGAAATAATTCGGGTTGAGTCCACGGACTTAAAGGGTTGCCACCGTAATATCGCCGATGTTGGCCCGAAATATGTAAGAAAAGGGTGCGGCGTACCTTGCGTCGTGCTCGATGACTAGGAATCGAGAAGAAACCCGAATCTGTGCCCGTGGTTTGTGAATACCGGATGTTTTCCCGAAGAATTACCGGGTTTACCACCTGTTCGGGAAATAGAATTTGGCATCGAATTGGTACCTGGTACCACTCCAATTTCGATAGCTCCGTATCGTATGGCCCCAACGGAATTAAAGGAGTTGAAAGTTCAGTTGCAAGAATTGGTGGATAGAGGTTTTGCTCGCCCGAGTTTTTCGCTTTGGGTGCGCGCGGTTGTTGTTCGTGAAGAAGAAGGATGGAACCATGCGATTGTGCATCGACTATCGTCGACTTAACAAAGCGACGATAAAGAACAAATATCCGTTGCCACGTATTGATGACTTGTTCGATCAACTGAAGGAGCCTCGGTGTTCTCGAAAATAGATTTGAGATCGGGCTACTATCAATTGCGAATCCGAGATTGAGGCGTGCCCAAGACCGCCTTGAGCGAGATATGGTCACTATGAGTTCCTAGTGATGCCGTTTGGGCTCACTAATGCCCTGCGGTATTTATGGACTTAATGAATCGGATCTTTAGACCATATTTGGATCGATTCGTAGTCGTGTTCATTGATGACATCTTGGTCTATTCAAGAAATGAGACCGAACATCTTTGAACACTGCGGTTAGTGCTGCAAATTTTATGGGACAAGCAATTATATGCTAAGTTCAGCAAGTGTGAGTTCGGTTAAGAGAGGTTAGCTTCTTGGGTCATGTGGTATCTCTGATCGGGTATTCGAGTCGACCGAATAAAATTTCAGCCATACTTAATTGGAAACCTCCAGAAATATTCGAGGTTCGAGCTTTTTGGGGCTTGCTTAGGTTATTACCGACGATTTGTAAAGGGTTCTCAACGATAGCCACGCCGATGACGGCTACTCCAAAAGGATGTTAAGTTCGAATGGACGGAGAAATGCCAAAAAGCTTGATCAACTGAAAACTTATTTGGTGAAGCCCCAATTCTAGTGCAACCCGAGTCCAAGCAAGGAGTTTGTTATCTATAGCGACGCCTCTCTACTTGGGTTAGGTTGCGTATTAATGCAAGAAGGTCGAGTTGTGGCCTATGCGTCGAGGCAATTAAAGCCACATGAGAAAAATTATCCGACTCATGATCTCGAATTGGCGCTATCGTATTCGCCTTAAAGATTTGGCGACATTACTTATTTGGTGAAAGGTGCCATGTATACTCGGATCACAAAAGTCTCAAATATTTGATGACCCAAAGAGACTTAAATCTGCGACAAAGACGTTGGCTTGAGCTGTTAAAGGATTATGAACTGATCATTGATTATCACCCGGGAAAGGCGAATGTGGTTGCGGATGCCTTGAGTCGTAAATCGTTATTCACTTTACGAGCGATGAATGTGCACTTTATCCGTCCGATCCGACAAGTGTGTTAGTGGTGAATTGAAAGCCAAACCACTATTGACACACCAAATTCGAGAAGCTCGAGAAAGTCGACGACGAGTTGGTTGCAAAAGCGGGCTGCGTGTGTTCGAACAAGGACTCGGAGTTTCAAATCGACGATGACGATTGTTTGAAGTTCAAAAGTCGTCTGTGTGTCCCAAGGAATTGAACTCATTTCGATAATTCGAATGAAGCCCATTGTAGCCAAATGGCAATCCACCGGGAGTACAAAGATGTACAATGATTTGAAACGTCGATTTTGGTGGCATGGTATGAAGCGAGACATCTCCGACTTTGTTTCAAGATGTTTAATATGTCAACAAGTGAAAGCGGAACATCGGTGCCTTGAGATTACTTCACCAATCACGATACCCGAGTGGAAATGGGATCGAGTCACAATGGACTTTGTATCCGGACCGCCATTGTCGCAAGTAAGAAGGATGCGGTTTGGGTCGTGGTAGATCGATTGACTAAGTCGGCCCACTTTGTCCCCCGTCGCACGGATTTTCAATGGACAAATTAGCGGAATTGTACGTTTCTCAGGTTGTGAAATTACACGGGGTGCCTATTTCTATCGTGTCGGATAGAGATCCGAGATTTACCTCGCGGTTTTGGAAAAAGTTGCAAGAAGCTTTGGGTACCAAGTTGCATTTCAGCACCGCCTTTCACCCCCAAACCGATGGTCAATCCGAAGGGTAATTCAGATACTTGAGGATATGTTAAGATGTTGCGTCCTCGAGTTTAGTGGTTCATGGGAGCGGTATTTGCCGTTGATTGAATTCGCACAACAACAACTTTTCGATCGAGCATTAAGATGGCACCTTATGAGGCTTTGTACGGGCGTAAATGCCGTACACCATTGTTTTGGACTGAGCTTGGTGAAAGCAAGATTTTCGGGGTGGATTTGATTAGGGATGCTGAACAGAAAGTGAAAGTAATCCGTGAAAGTTTGAAGATAGCCTTCGATCGTCAGAAGTCGTACGCGGATATGAAGCGTAAGGATATCGAGTATCAGGTGGGTGATAAGGTGTTTCTCAAGGTATCGCCTTGGAAAAAGATACTCGAGTTCGTAGTAAGGGCAAGTTGAGCCCGAGGTTCATTGGGCCATATGAGATATCAGAGCGAGTCGGTCCGGTGGCATATCGTTTGATTTTGCCCCCTGAACTCAAAAAGGTTCACGATGTCTTCCACGTGTCGATGCTTCGACGTTATAGATCCGATCCATCGCACGTGATTAGTCCATCAGAAATTGAAATTCAAGCTAATATGAGTTATGAGGAAGAACCAATTCGTATCCTATCACGAGAAGTGAAAGAGTTGCGAAACAAGCGGGTTCCGCTAGTGAAAGTGTTATGGCTCAAGCACGGGATAGAAGAAGCTACTTGGGAGACCGAGAACTCTATGAGAGAGCGATATCCGAACCTATTTACGGTAAGCTTTTTGGGACGAAAATCTCTTGAGTGGGGAGAGTTGTGACACCCGAATGTGACCCTAGTCGGAGAGTGGTTTCGGGACCACGAAACCGAGTCACAAGAATAATTAAGTGTTATATTCCGTACTTATTGAATGTGGAATTGGTATGCGTAAATATTTCGTGTCTCGATTTTTATTAATTAGGTGCTAATTTATAAGAAAGGACTTAGTAGTAAACTTTGAAAGTACGATAGGGAAATATGTGATGACTAATTAAAGCATGCATGCAAAATAATGGACTTGCATGTCAAATTCCCCTTTTACAAGTAATGGGCCATGACAAAGAAATATGGGTTAAACATGTCATGAAACATGTTTTGTTGGGCATTAGGGAGAAAATCATAAACAAATAAGCATGGGTGAGAAAAGAATGAAAAAAAAAATGTGTGTGAGAGAGTAGCATTCCCCCCATTGCCGTGCAACCAAGAGGAGAAAACAAAAAAACTTGTTCATCCTTTCTCATCTTTTTAGCCGAAAATACTAAGAGGAAGAAGGGATTTTTGCTTCATTTCCTTTGTTTAGAAGAGATCTAGAAGGTGATTTGGCTAAATTTGCATCAAGATTAAGGTATGTATGGGGTTGTGTTGGGAGTTTCATGCATGTTTTGGTTGCTAACTTGATGTGCATGTTAGCCATGGCTCAAATCTTTGGTATGCCATGGAAATGGTATTTGGCCAAAGTTGTTATAGTGATAAAGCCATTGCATGCTAAGTGTGAAGCTTGATGATGATGCATGCAATGATGGATTTTCTACTCATGAGTAAGATTTTGAGTTTTCTCTTTGTTTTATCATGATTAAAGTTGAAAAGGAGCATGATTGTCATACTTGGCCATGATGCATTCTTGAGCATGATTCATGCTTCTTGCATGTTAGTTAAAAGTTTGTGTTTTGGATGGCTATGGACACTTTGAAAATTCGGCCATGCTCATATATGCATATATATGATTGCACATTTTGTTTGGTTATGAACTAAGTGATGAATATATTGATTTAAAGAAGAAAATGTGGAAGAATGCTTGTGAAATTGCAAGCACAATTCGGCCTAGCACACATATAAGTGCTTGATGCTATATTATAAGTTTTGGGCCACAATGTGCAAGCATTAATTAGTAGATTGCATGCTGTTTTTGTGAGGTATTAAGTGCAAATTTTGACCTCAACATGTACATGAATATTCGGCCTTGGGTAGCCCATTGAAGGCCTTAGCATTTCCTTGATGTTCAAACAAATTGTATTGAATTGCTTGATGTAGTATAAAATGTGCATGACCATTGTGTATTCAAGCTAAAGAGTGGCCATATGACCATCTAAAATCCTTGTCATATTCGGCCATAAGCAAGCACAATGAGGTTTTAATAAATTGAATTTGTTTGAATTAGCTCAAGAGCCAAGAGGGCCACAATTGGACAAGGGGAAGGAAAAGGTGATCGAATAGCCGAAAAAGCCGTTCGACAACATCCGAGGTAAGTCCTCAAGAAGTGACCTTACTCGAATTATGTGAGATGAAATATGGATGTGTATGATTATTGATTAGGTGTGTATGAGTATTTGAATTCCACGGGCTAAGTCCCGGCGAATATGCTAATGATATTAATTGTGTTTGAGCCTTAGTAACGAAAATGAAATATGTATGTCCAATGATTATTGATGTATGTGTGCATGAGAAATTGAATGATATCCGGGCTAAGCCGAAGACAATTATGCTGGAAATTATATCCGGTTAAGACCGAAGGCAATTGTGCTAGTGGCTACATCCGGGCTAAGACCGAAGGCATTCGTATGAAGTTATTCTATCCGGGCTAAGACCGAAGGCATTTGTGCACTTGATTATATCCGGTTATATTCGAAGAATCTTGGGCTGGAGGTGAGTGTTGGTTGCTGAAATGAATTTAATTAGTACACTCGGACAGCCCAAAGGATAAGGTACGTTATATGTGCATTGGAAAGTCGGCGTGTTTGAGCAACATTCGCTCAATCGACTAACAATTTCAGTTATTGAATTGATTGATGCTTTGCGAACTTATATAATGATGAAGTATGAAGTAAGAATGTGTATTAATGAAATGATGCATTTGGCTATGTGAATGTATTGCTGTAAATTATAGTTCATTATATTCCTTGAGACTTACTAAGCATAAAAATGCTTACCCGTTGCTTTGGCTCTTAGTTTTCTAGATTTCGCTCGAGGCAATCGGATTTGGGATCGTTGAAGTCAAGTCATCCACACTATCAAGCCTCCATTTTGGTATAAATTTTGTTTGAACTTGAGATGGCATGTATAGGACTACCCCTTGTTTGTTAAATATGTTGTAATGTACGTATGTACGGCCGTGCGAAAATGGCTCGAAAAGGAAGTATGAACTTAGACTAATTGTGGGTTGTATGTATATATTTTGTGTCATGATGTGGCTATGGCTTGAAATGAGAATGTTGGTCATATGATCAGCCATTGGCACGGTTAAAATGATCATATATGAACCTATGTATGGTAAGGCTAGTTGAATCATGGAGACCACCAAATAGGTGAGTCCTATCTTAAAACAGATGCTGCCAGCTGCAGTGGCGTGAATGTGAAAAATCACCAAAATTCATAGGAATGGAATTAGATAGTGAATAAGCTATGTAAATGAACCTTGATGAGTCTATTTTCATATGGAAGAAATGAAACGGTCATAGGAGTTACAGGTTAAGAGATATTAAAGCTATTGTGAGACAGGGCCAGAATGGTTTCTGGGTTCCCTGTCGCAACTTTAAAATTCACTATAAATTATCCAAAAGAATTAGGAGATATATCTTATATGTACAGATTCCATTTTGAGTCTAGTTTCATTAGAAACAAACGACACCAGAATTAAAGCCCTGTACAGAGAGATATTCAAGTTATACCGCGCGAAGGTCGGAGCAGTCGATCCCTGTAACAGGGGTAACTTTAACTAATAAACTGTACCAATTGGCCCGACCAAAAATCCTAGAAATAAATCCATGGATGGATATATGAGTCTAAATTCAGGGAAAATTTACGAAACCAGTTTCCGAGTTTTGAAACTCGAGATATGATTTTTAAGGCGACAGTGACGCAGTTTTCCAGCCTGACTGGAAATGTCAAATTGGTGGGCAAAAACATGTGAACTTGGTTTGTTAACCCTCGGGTCCGACACCGGCGATGGTCTCGGGTTTTGGGGTGTTACAGTTCAATTGTTCAACTCAACATTAAAATTATTTCTTGGCAAACTTAAATCAAGATAGATAGGTCCATATACCATACACCAACTAACTCCTCATGGAACAATAGAGTTGATCAAAAAAGAGGACAACATTTTGTGGTAAATGGGAAAAGAGTAAAACATTATTTTTAAGGAATAATCAACACAATAGCTGATAAAAAATTCTTGCACTATAACACACTATGGTATTTACAACAAATAAAGGGGAATTCAACAAACGAAAAGAGTGATGATGAAGAATATGACCAAAGTGTTGATTCCATAAAATATAGGGGAATTTGGCCTACATGTCATAGCTCCTGAATGTCGTGACAAGGAAAAATATTCAAATCATGGATGTCCCGACATCACTAAGGGATGTAGCAACTGTAACAGCCCGATTTAGACCCTAGTCGGAACGGTGGTTCCGGGACCACGAATCTGAGTTAGAAAAATATTTAAAAATTATTTTCTATGTTCATTTTGTGTGAATTTATATCTGTGAAATTTTCGTGATTTAATTTTGTTGTTTAGGTGCCCGATTAAATAAAAGGACTTAATCACTTAAAATGAAAATTTAATGGTTATTTGTATAAAGGGCCGAATTGCTATTGGCATTTTAAATTGAAGCCTTAAAGTGGTAAATAGACCATTTGAATAGGTAATGGTTGGTTGTACCCTTGTATTATTTGTTTTAGTTATTTAATTATAAAGAGTATAATAGTAATTAATTAAAATGTTATTATATGTAAAATAAAACATAAAAAGCTTATAATATGTCTTTATATTACCATCTTCAAAACCGAAACATAAATAAGAAGAAAAGAAAAAGAAAACCTAGTTCGGTCATCTTCCAAGCTTAGTGCAAGGTTTATTCTTAGTCAGTTTTTGATAACTTTTATGTTTTTGAGATCGTTACTTCGAGTACTAGTAAACGCATGCTTGAATTTTTTATTTTGGTGAATATTTTGAGTTATTCCATTGTTAAGAGCTTTTGATTTTTGTTGTTTGGTGATGAAATATGAAAGATATGTTTTAGATTAACATGTTTTGTATTGGAGTTTTTGATGATTTTGAGTAATTAGGACTAAATTACAAAAATAATAATTTGAGGGACTAAAATGTGAAATAAATGAAATATATAGACTTGTATGAATATGGGTAAGATTCGACCTAACATGGGTATAGTGAAATTTTGCATATTTTGTGTTTTGTGTAATAGGGACTAAATTGTAAAAAGTGTAAATGTCAGGGGTAAAATGGTAATTTGCCTATTTATGCGTTTTCGGACTAAATTGAATGAGCTTAATTTCAATATGTTTAGATCAAGAACCAAAGAAATCGGATTTGGATCAAGGGAAAATGAAAGTTGTCGACTAGTTGTCACGTTCCGTTTTACATTATTCGAGGTAAGTTTATAAGCAAATAGACGTACTTAATTTTAATTATATACAAATTATATATGCTGAAATGAAATATATGAATTTATATATGCTATTTTTGAATGTGTATAAGCTTGGTAACCATGTTCATGCATTCATTTCGACCGAGTTACGACGTCCGAAAGCCCCATATGAACCTTAGGAATAGTTAGGATACATATGTCATGACATAGGATTCTGATATATGTGTGCAAGTAAGACCATGGCATCGATATGTGACTCCGATATAAGTATGTGAGTAAGACCCTGTCTGGGACAGTGGCATCGATATGTGGCTACATGTAAGACCACGTCTGGGACGTTGGCATTATATGATATGTGTGATTATCCGAGTGTCCTATCCAATTTTGAATGGTTCATCAGGCAAAGATAAGTTGCGTTCGAATGTTTAAAATGAGCTAAATGGCTAGGTATGAATTAACTTGATACCTACTTGAGATAAGGTAAGTAAGTACTTCGAATATTTGTCGTAAATCATGTACGATGCAAATGAAGAATATATTTGTATGTGGTATGTGTATTCAGTTTGTGAATAAAGAACTTGTGTATCCTTGTAATGTTTCTTAAATATGTGTATACATGATTTGATATATTCGGCCATATAGGTAATATAAATATATGTGATGTTATACTATGATTCTTTAGCTTGCGTATGTAAGTAAATGTATGTATGGTTTATTATGACTATTTGGTTTGGAAGTTGATTCATAATATGATAAAATGACTATGTGAGTATTCGGTCGAGGTGGGTAATTGTCTATGAAAATGTATTAATTATGGAATTTGTAGGTTTGAGGTCAAGTATGCTAATGTTAATATTTTGGATGCAAGTTACGAGCTCGGGGATCGTCAGCAAAGTCTATCACACTATCCACTGTTTTTGGTACCTTCATAAGTGAACTATCAATCCTATGGCATGTATAGGCTGGATTATCTTTTGAAATGTTGGATTTTAGTTCTGTATAATTTGAGCCATGTGAAAATGGCTTAATTTTCATGTTTGATTTTGGTTATGTTTGCTTATGGTTTGAGTTTATTTTGGCTATGGTATTTTATGCAATGGATGAATAGTATTTATGATATGTGTTTTGTTGTGCATTGAAGTTAGTTAATGAATTTGGATGAGGTATGAAAGAATCGACCATAAGTATGTTTGGTTGGTCTGGATGTCTTTCATACTAAGATAAAATATATATATATGTGTGTGTGTGTGTGAATTTTTCTTATTATGCTTAGTCCTGATCTAATATGTTCTTAGTTATAATGTTTAATGAGTTTAGTTTTGATAATTCGGCGATGGAAATTTCAGACGTGAATGTGGTTTTAAATAATATGATTCGGCTATGCAAGGTATTAAGTAAGGAAAAATGTTCCATGATTGTTTTAGTCAATTGTTTTGTTATGAATTGAAATGTTATGTGTGGCCTTGAATTTTAGGGTAAGTGCGGACTATATATATATATAAGCATAAATAGCGTGTGTGGTCATGTTATATTAAACTAAGTTGCATGGGTGATTGCTTGTTAAATTATGTAATAAGATTTCAATTGGTTTTATTATGAGTTTGTGCAGAAGTTGTTATTTGTGTCCGAAAATAGTTTAAGTTAAAATGATGTAATGTACTTGAGCTTGGTGTAACATATTGCATCTCTTGTATGTTAGTCATTTATTAAACCTGTAAATACTACTTGATATAATGCTTTATTGAATATGCTTAGATGTTTTTATTTATGTATACATATATTGAATGGATGTATTAAATTATATTATTGTATGAAATATGAAATTTCATATAGATCAACATATTGGGGCATAAATATGAATGAAAAGTTTAGTAATGAAATTTATTTATTTTGATGTATAACTTTTGTATATGCATGGCTTACCTAAGATTAGGTCTAATATTCAATAATGAAGTTATTGATGTGTTATGTGTTCTGTATATGTATAAATTGTTTTGATATACATTTTGGATTATGTCTTACTTATAATGTGCTGCGAATGATAAATCTTGTTTTTAGATTTGATATTTTGATTAACTTATAAGCATTGATGTGATTTAAATCTCTAATTGTAATTTATAATGCACATTTGTATAAATTGTAATATGATCAGTAATACCTCATAACCCTAACGGATACGGGCTAGGGGTGTTACCTTTTATTTGTATCAAAGCTACAGTTTAGTCGGTTCTAGGACTAATGTAGCGTGTGTGAGACTAGCTATACATGCCATATTATATACTGCGATAGTTTGATGACTTCTGACATTTGAAAATGTGTTTTCATATAGTAAATGGATCCCGACAGAGCTGTAGCTGATGATGTCAAGAGTGTAGCGCCTTATAACGCCCCAGAAAGGTAGGGTCTATAATTTTTCTTATTTTAGCTTAAATTCCATGTTTGTTTGAAGGGTTGGGTGATTTGGGTGTGTTTGGGGGTGGTCTGAGGAGTCCTGGAGATTAAACTTCGGCTTTTGCAGCATTTTTGTTTTGCTCTTAAAAGAATCTGGTTACTGGAACTTATGCCTTATAAATAATTGTGGTTGTGTTATGTCACAAAAAGCCTTGTGGCTTGGTGGAAGTGGCATGACATAGCTATTGGGAAGAATAAGGGTTCGAATCTCACGGCAAACAAGGAGCATCTATTTTGCACTTATGGACGGCAAGTGGTTGAGTTGGAGTAGACTTCTAGGTGGTGGAAGTTTGAATTGGTCTTGGGTTGTTGGGAGAAGATTGTGGAGGAGATCAAGGAGGGTTTTGAGGAGAGTTTCAAGGAGTTGGTGAGGGGGGAGAGTTGTAGCCGAATAGGTAATTGTTTGATACAAAATTTGGCCAAGGGGTTTTGGGATAGGTATTTCGGCAATTGGTGTTTAGGAGTAGGTGCCGAATTCTTCTCTTCAACTTTTGGGTTTATTTTGTGTTACCCTTTTGTGCCGAATTGTAAGTGACTCTTTCCTCTTCTAAATTTCTTCTTCTCTTCTTCTTTAAGTCAATATTGCCAAATCCTTTTTAGCCGAATATTGGTAACCTTTTTTTTTTTTTCCTTTTGTTGTCCCAAATGTCCCTTGTCTTGCTTCTATAGTTGAAGAAACCGAACCCAACTCCTCTTTTCTCCTTTTCATTATTTCTTTCTCTCTTGAAGTTAGTCGTTTACTTTTCTCCTTGTGTGACTGAAATCGTTGAGGCCTAACCGATTCTTGATCTCTGTTGGTTGAGGGTAAGTGGTTTCTCTAGCCGAATAATGGAAGGCTCTTTTTCCATGTTCAATTTGGGTATTTCTTGAGCTGAATCCTCTTGGCCGTCATGAGGATAGGTTCATTTGATGTTTTCTTTTTCGAATGGTGCTAGGGGGTTGTGACGTTACCCAAGGGGGGTGGGCCGAATGCTATTGCCTTTCATTTTTAGCTCACGTCTTAGTAAGAAGTACACTTGGTTTTAATAAAATATTATTAAGTTACTGAACAAATGGAACGTTAATGCAGATGGTGGTCTATAGGAGGGTGATCGTTGGATAAGGGTGGTTTAAGCCTTACTCGTCATAGCAAGGTAAGCGATGCATATTGTTGGGAATGTATGAGTTCATAGTTGGGTGGTTAACCCAAATGTTTGAGATTTGACAAGGGATCATTATTTTTCTTTTAGGTTGAGCACGCAGGGTTTGACGTTTTTCTCTCCAAAAGGTGTATAACCGTACGCCATTTCTGTTATTGACCAAAAGCCGAAAGGTGTGTATTCACACCCCTATTTTACTGCAGATCGGCAAAAGTTGAAAAGCCGAAAAGCCGAAACATCAGCGTTTGAGGCCTCACGAGCGTGTGATCGATCTTGTGGCCAATCGAGCCACAAATCGTGGGCGTCAGACTGTAGAGGCCGCCACGAGTGTTCTCGTGGGCTTGGGTCATCATGGGCCCCCTTGGGCCGAGTAATGGGCCTTGGGCCCATCTGCACTGTTTTGGCCTTTTGGGTTAATTGAGTCGTTTGAGACGACTGTAGACCTTTAAAAAAGTCATCATCTGTACTGAGACCCTAAAAATTAGTTAAATGAACGAGATATCCTCGAGGGGTAAAAATTACTGTTTTACCCCTAATTGACGAAATGACTTTTATAACGCCAGTGGAAGGTTATTTGATGAGTGAATGGCATTTAGATGGCTGGTTATGAGTATTACATACTGTATACACGTAATATTTATGACACGGCATCTGCATGGGGTTGGGTTTATGTTATGGAAGAAGTACTGTACTAGTGACTATGTCACATTTATTATTACTGGTGGCTTGCCACACTTACTGTTACTGGCAGCTACACTCCATTATTATTATTACTGGCAGCGTTGCTGCGATATTGGTGTGCTGGTTGGGTGGGTCGATTGATATCCCTACAGGTGTGCTGGTTGGTACGGATGGTGTGCTGGATGGTTATGGGATGAGATGCATTTTGCACTATACTGGTACTATTTTGGGCTCAAACCTAGACTGCTACTGTTTAAGGGCTAGGGCCTAGACTATTTCTGCATGCACTATTTTCTATTGTCTGATAAGGGATTACATACCGAGTTTTCGTAAACTCACCCTTCCTTTTAACTGTACAGGTAATCCTCAGCTTTAGACGCTTTGGAGCTGTGAGGGACTCGGGGGCGGCCACACAATCGCAAAGGACTTTATTATTTAGTGATTTTATGTTTGGGTTTTGAATTTGTAATAAGGCCATTTGGGGATTTAACTTTTAATTTAGGCTATAACTTGGTATTTATGAACTGCTAGAATAGGCACATCGGGTTTTCAAAATAACAACATTTCTCGAAAACGATCCTGTCACTTATATTTTGTTAAAAATAGATGTCTTGAAAACTACACACGTTTTAAATAACATGAATCACTAAACAAACTCGGCCTTTGAAACTTTGAAGGTTTTACGACAATCGGATCATTACCACAAGCTTATCGGACTTTTGAGCAGTGGATGTGGCACGTCAGATTTAGTCGTAACGTCTAGGCTGGGTCTAGGGTGTTACAAGTCGTGGTATCAAAGCTAGGTTACAAAACTCCGTTGTGGTATGGGTAGCAGAAAAGTATTTTTCCTTCTTTTCTAATATAGGGGTTAAAAAAAAAAGGTTTCTCTGAAATTTGGTTTTGAAATTTTCAATGGAACTTGACTTATTTCTGAAATGATGATACTAAAAATGTGACGCACCGAGTCTTCAGTGCCAATTCTGTAAGTTCTCTACTAGTATCTATTGTTTTAAGTTGTAATGTGATGCTGGAAAACTGTTATAGATGGTAGCATTATACTAGAAATCTCTGGTTAGAGCAAACTGAGATTGCAGAAGACTGATATTGGTAGCGGGATCTTGATCTGCAGAAACAAAACTCTAAGTATTGTTTATCATAAAATATCTTTTAATAACAAACTAGAATTATAAACTGATAGCATAAAACTTGTAACACCCCTTACCCGTTACCGTCGCCGGAACAGGATACAAGGTATTACCAGAACATAACACATACCATTAAACATAACCGAAATATAAATATGTCATCCAATTTGATAGTGCATCGTATAATATATGTCTTGAACAATATTAGCCAACTTTAATGGCTTGTACAAATTAGCTGGTCGAAAATTGTAACTAATATTTTAAACCTAGACAAATATGACACGTAACAAAATAATTAAGCCTACTATACATGCCATAATTCAAAACGTTTAGTTCAAATACCTAAAGTATGATAGTGCGGATAGATCTTCACGATCCTTAACTCCCGAGCAAGTCGAAGAAAACTATAAGACAAAGAGAGAAACAAAGTAAGCTTATAGCTTAGTAAGTAAGTATGTAAATACTAATTAAAAAAATCTAACATGTTTACACAACAATTCAAGTATATCTACTTTAACTTCACTATTCATTCCACTTTGATTAAGCTGTCTCTCTGCGTCATATTCACTAAATAAATCATAACTCGAGTTACAAAACTCGAAATTCAAATCCGTAAAATTTCCTGAATCTAGACTCATAAATATTTTTCTAATTTTTTCTATAATTTTGGTTCAGCCGATTAGTACAGTTTATTAGTTAAAGTTTCCCTGTTACACAGCTCGACTGATCTGACCTCTGTTCACTACAAATTGAATTTCTCTCAGTACACAATTCAAACAACCCTGAAGTCTGTTTCATTTAAAACTAGTCTCAATAAGGAATTTAGGCATGTAAACTATATTTCTTAATTTGCTTTGTACAATTTTAATGATTTTTCAAAGTTGGAACAGGGGATCACGTATTCATCCTGAGCAAGTCACATACAATTGTAAATATCTCAAAATATAGAATTCCTTTGCTTGCTCTGTTTCTTTTATATGAAAGTAGACTCATTAAACTTTAATTTCACATCTCATTCAACCTCTAATTATATTCCTCCTATTTTTGGTGATTTTTCAAAATCACGTCACTGCTACCATCTAAAAACAGTTTTAATGCTAATTTCACTCTTTCACACATTCTTTATGCTAACCTCATTTTATCTTATATATGTATATACCACAAATCATTTTCACCACATTTCATTCACCATAAGTGTAGGTCCAAACCACAATATCACCACAAAACCATCCCGTTGAACAATTCGGATCAATCCTCGATATTTAATGGTTTGAAAGACGACCCCACCATCATACTTCGTTTAGTTCGGCTCTCTTGTACACATGGTGAACACTTAGTACCACTCATGCGACCCAACCGATTTGTCTCGTAGCTCTCTTGTCTACATGGTGTCCTTCACTTGGAATCACGCATGCGACCTAGCTACATTTATCTTTCACGTAGCTCTCTTGTCTACATGGTGTCCTTCACTTGGAATCACGCATGCGACCTAGCTACATTTATCTTTCACGTAGCTCTCTTGTCTACATGGGATACATCTCGTATCACACATGTGACCTAGCTACTACAGGGTGTCTCGTAGCTTTCTTGTACACATGATGTGCACTCAGCATCATACATGTGACCTAGCTACGCTCCCTCTATTTCATTCGATCTCTCCGAATGTTCAACCGGGATCTCTCTCTATATTTATTTCCATTCTTCCAATAGTCGATTTATATTTTAACATCAGCTAGTATATTTATATAATAGGCTGAAATATAAGAATGTACATGAAATTATTGTAATATTTACATACAAACTTACCTTGGTGCAAAATGTGGAAATTTTGCAATTTAGTCCAAAACTTTTCCTTCCCGATTCGAGATCAATTCGCGTCTTTCTTGATCTATAATAACACATTTAGCTCATTTAATACTCATACTATTTATTTCAATCCAAAAATCACATCATGGAAAAATTACATTTTGCCCCTAACTTTTCAAAATTACAATTTTGCCCCTAGGCTCGGAATTTAATTTCAGCCCTTATTCTTATATTTTATGATATGCTGAACATTTTCTCTTCTACAACAACATCAAATTCTCACTCTATCATATAGTTATGAACAATAGGTATTTTTACCGATTATGCTTGCTTTTACTCGTTTTCACTTAAAACCGAGTAGCACAAGTTATTTAACATAATTTAAAACCTCATATTCTATCATAAAACATCAAAATACACAAATTTCACCTATGGGTATTTTTCCAAATGTGAACCCTAGGTTAAATTATTACTAGCATAAGCTTAATCGAGCTTCCGGGATTCCAAAAACGTAAAGAACATTAAAAACGGGGCTTGGAATCAATTACTATGGAGCTTGAAAATTGAAGAAACCCTAGCTATGGAGAGAGGGAGAATTCGGCAGCAACTAAGGAGGATGATGATGAATTTTGTGTTATTTTTCCCATTTTATTTCATTTAATATCCAAATGACCAAAATGCCCCTCCTTACTAAACTTTCAAAAATTCCTTCCATGTCCTAATTTTGTCCATGAACTTAAAATTGGTCAAATTTCTATTTAAGACCTCCTAATTAATATTCCAAAACAATTTCATACTAAAACTTACGGGATGCAAATTTTGCAACTTATTCGATTTAGTCCCTACTTTCAATTTAAGCACTTTAGGCATAGAATTTCATCACAAAATTTTCACACAATCATGCAATCATATCATAAACCCCAAAATAATTATAAAACAATTATTTCTATCTCAGATTTGTGGTCACGAAACCACTATTCCGATTAGGCCCTAATTCGGGTTGTCACAATTCTCCCCCCCTTTTGAGATTTTCGTCCCCGAAAATCTTACCGGTAAAGAGGTTTGGTCTTGTTTCCTCATAGCTTCCTCAGGTTCCCACGTAGCCTCTTCTATCCCATGTCTGTGCCACAATACTTTCACTAAAGCTATACTTTTATTTCTTAACTGTTTAACCTCTCGAGCCAAAATCTTTATTGGTTTCTCCTCATAGGTCATATCCGATCGAATCTCAATTTCTGTTGGGGAAATCACATGTGAAGGATCAGAACGATAACGTCACAACATTGATACATGAAACACGTTATGAATTCTTTCTAACTCTGCCGGTAAGGCCAACCGATATGCCACTGGTCCAATTCTCTCAGTAATCTCGTACGGCCCAATAAAACGCGGACTCAACTTGCCTTTTCGACTAAATCTCAGAATCTTTTTCCATGGTGACACCATCAAGAACACTTTATCACCCACCTGAAGTTCAATCTCTTTTCTTTTTAAATCTGCATATGACTTTTGTCGATCTGAAGCAGCTTTCAAGCAATCCCGAATTACTTTTATTTTCTCTTCGGTTTCTTTAACTAGATCAACTCCATGAATCATTTCTCACTAAGCTCGGTCCAATATAAAGGAGTTCGACACTTACGACCATACAAGGCTTCATGCGGTGCCATTTGTATACTTGATTGATAAGCGTTATTGTAGGCAAACTCAATCAAAGATAGATATTTCTCCCAACTACCTCCAAATTCTAAAACACAAGATCTAAGCATATCTTGAGTACGGATTACTCTTTCCGTTTGACCATCTGTTTGTGGATGAAATGCGGTACTAAAGTTCAATTTTGTACCCAAAGCTTCTTGTAACTTTTTCCAAAATCTCGAGGTAAATCTTGGATCTCTATCGATATTATAGACATAGGTACTCGTGCAACTTCACAATTTCAGCAATATATAATTCGGCTAATTTATCAAGTGAGTAATCAGTGCGTCTTGGTATAAAGTGGGCTGACTTTGTTAATCTATCAACCACTACCCAAACAAGCATCCTTCTTTTAGGAGTTAAAGGCAAACCGGTTACAAAATCCATGGTAATCTTGTCCCATTTCCACTCAGGCACCATTAGGTTGAAGTAATCCTGAAGGCACTTGATGTTCAACTTTTACTTGTTGACAGATCAAACACTTGGTTACAAATTGAAATGTCCTTTTCATACGCCACCAATACTGACTTCTTTAAATCATTATACATTTTGTGCTACCGGGATGAACCGATAAATGACCATTGTGCGCCTCATGTAATATTTTACGAATCAATTTATCGTTTTCGGCACACATATCTTGTCTCGAAACATCAAACGGTCATCTGGTCCAACTCAAAAATCGAGTCGTAACTTCGATTCGCATTGAGTTCTCATGATCCGCAACTCACTATCATTCTTTTGAGCATCACAAATCAACTGGAGAAATAACGGTTTAGCTCTCATCTCTGCTAAGATTGACCCATCATCGAGACAATGCTAACCCGTGTTCATGGCTCTCAAAGTAAAAAGAAATTTTACGCTCAAGGCGTCAAGAACTACATTTGCTTTTCCGGATGATAATCAATCACTAAATCATAATCCTTTAATAATTCAAGCCATCTTCGCCGTCATGATTCAGATCCTTTTGATTCATCAAGTACTTCAAACTTTTGTGATCGGTAAAAATTCGGCATTTTCACCGTACAAATAATGTCGCCAAATCTTCAAGGCAAAAACAACAATGACGTTCCAAATCATGTGTAGGATAGTTCTTCTCATGCGGTTTTAACTGTCTCAAGCATAAGCTACCACTTTACCCTCTTGCATCAACACACATCCAAGGCACATCAATGATGCATCACTATAAATTACGAACTCCTTTCGACTCGGGCTGTACTAAAATTGGTGCTTCAGTCAATCGTGCTTTCAATTTTCAAAACTTTGTTGACATTTATCAGTCCATTCAAACTTAACATTCTTTTGCAACAACTTAGTCATAGGAGAGGCAATCATCGAAAATCCTTCAACAAAGCGTCTATAATACCCGGCTAAGCCTAAAAGCTTCTAACCTCGGATACATTCTTGGGTGGTTTCCAATCAACGATCGCAGAAATCTTGCTTGGATCCACCCAAATACCATCACCGAGACTATATGCCCCAAAATCCGACTTCACGAAGCGAACTCACTTTTACTAAACTTGGCAAGCAGTTTCTTTTCTCTCAAGATCTGCAATATAGTTCTCAAGTGTTCGGCATGTTCAGACTCATCTCGAGAATAAATTAAAATGTCATCTATAAACACTACTACAAACTTATCCAAATATGGTGGAAGATCCGATTCATTAAGTCCATAAATATAGTGGAGCATTTGTTAAGCGAAAGGCATCACAAGAAACTCATAATGTCCATACCTTGTCCTAAAGGCGGTTTTCGGACATCTCGACTCCTTAACTCTCATTTGGTAGTAACCGGACCTCAAATCAATCTTTGAAAACACTGTGGCCCCTTTAAGCGATCGAATAAATCATCAATCCTCGACAGCGGTACTTGTTCTTTATAGTCACCTTATTAAGTCGACGGTAATCAATGCAAAGTCTCATTGAACCATCCTTCTTCTTTACGAATAATACAGAGCACCCAGGAGAGAAACTCGGTCTCACAAATCCCTTGTGCATTAACTCCTGCAATCGAGCCCTCAATTCTTTTAATTCATCGGAGCCATTCTATATGGAGCAATCGAGATCGGTGCAAGATGCAAGCAACAAATCAATGGCAAAATCTATCTCTCGTTCGAGGCAACCCGGGCAATTCCTCAGAAATACATCCGAAACTCACAGACTATCCAGATCGATTCAAATTTCAGTTGAGGCAACTCAATATTCATTACATAAGCCGGATAAGCTTCACACCCTTTTCTCATGTATTTACGCGCGAGACATGTGCGAAATCACCATAGGCAATTTATTTGATTCATCTGTTTCAACCCACGAATTTCTCCATTTTCACATTTCAACTCTAGTGTCTTTTGTTTACAATCTACCTTAGCATCATACAATGTTAACCGGTCCATTCCCAAGATAACGTCAAACTCACCAAATGGTAACAAAGACATCAAGTTGGCGGAAAAAAGTGACCTTGAATCATTAATGGGCAATTCTTGCAAACCTTGTCAACTAGCACATATTGGCCTAAGGGGTTCGACACTTTAATCGTAAACTCGATAAATTCAACAGCAACTTTTTATTGGATACTAAATTCATGCAAATATAGGAATGAGTGGACCGGGATCAATCAATGCAATAACAATAGTATCATAGAGAGAAAATGTACCGATAATAACATCGGAGATGATGCATCTTCTCGAACACGTATAGCATAAGCTCTAGCAGTGCTCTAGCTTCGATCTTGCCGTTAAATCTTTCATCACCGTTTACTACTAGTCCCACCTCCGGTATTTCTCGGTGGTCTACCTCTACTAGCGGTGGTATTCATCTAGCACTCTGAAATCTTTCTTCTTTAACTTTCTCCGGACAATCTCTAATAAAATGCTCATGAGAACACTTTGAAACAAGCTCGCTCGGTCCCCAACACTCACCATAATGTTGCTCGCCACATTGTTGACACTCGGGCTTTCTAGGTCGCACATTACCCACACTTGCCACCAAGTAGCTTGAGCTTTAGACCCGAATATGCTCTACCACGATCTCGTGTGAATCCCCAATTGAAACTGTCATTCGAGGGTTTGTCTCTTTGGACCTCTTTGGTTGAGATTGAAATGGCTTGCTTATCTGTCTTTTTTCGACATCTCGGGCCTCAATAGCGACTTTTCTTCTTTCTTTGTTCAATTCTTGACTTTAAGAGCTCGATCAACCAATACTACAAATTCTTTCAACTCCAAAATTCCTACAAGCACTTTAATGTCCTCATTCAGCCCATCTTCAAATCTTCTACACATAATGGCCTCGGTGGACACACATTCACAGGCATACTTGCTGAGTCTTACAAATTCGCGTTCATACTCGCTCTGAGACATTTTCCCTGCTTCAATTCAAGGAACTCCTTCCGTTTTTGATCAATAAATCGCTGACTTATGTATTTCTTTCTAAATTCTTCTGGAAGAAATCCCAAGTAACTTTTCTTTTGGCACCACTGCAACCAAAGTCTTCCACCGGTGGTAAGCGAATCTCTCAAAAGTGATACAAGACACTTTAAGCATTCCTCGGGTGTACATGAGAGCTCATCAAATACACGGGTAGAATTTTCAAGCGAATTCCGCTTTCTCGGGATCATCATCGACCTTTGCTCTAAACTCTTCCCCTTGTTTTGAATCTTGTCAACGGAGGCTTGTTCATTCTTACCAAATCTATACCTTGAGCAGCTCTGAGAATAAATCTCGAGGTATAGGAGGGGTGGAGGAGGTTGAGCATTTGGATTTGCTCGAATAAATTCATATACCAATTGTTCATCATTTGGAGAAAGGCATCCGAGCCTCATCTCCTTGTCTCAATGTCTCAGTCTACTTTCCACGGTAGCGGTCCCTTGTGCGGGAGCCGGCGCATTACTAGCAAAGACATCATCACCGCAGTTCCTTGAGGATCCATTACTATATTAAAACAAAACACAGTTTAGAATAATCAGGAGTCACCACACTATCACAATATTTTTATGGAATGTATAGCTAGACTTTTACACACACTTTATTAGTCCGAGAACCGACTAAACCATAGCTCTGATACCACTAAATGTAACACCCCTTACCCGTTACCGTGCCGTCGAGCAGGATACAAGGTATTACCAGAACATAACACATACCATTAAACATAACCGAAATATAAATATGTCATCCAATTTGATAGTGCATCGTATAATATATGTCTTGAACAATATTAGCCAACTTTAATGGCTTGTACAAATTAGCTGGTCGAGTAATTTGTAACTAATATTTTAAACCTAGACAAATATGACACGTAACAAAATAATTAAGCCTACTATACATGCCATAATTCAAAAGCGTTTAGTTCAAATACCCTAAAGTATGATAGTGCGGATAGATCTTCACGATCCTTAACTCTGAGCAAGCGAAGAACACTATAAGACAAAAGAGAGAAACAAAGTAAGCTTATAGCTTAGTAAGTAAGTATGTAAATACTAATTAAAAAAATCTAACATGTTTACACAACAATTCAAGTATATCTACTTTAACTTCACTATTCATTCCACTTTGATTAAGCTGTCTCTGCTGCATCATATTCACTAAATAAATCATAACTCGAGTTACAAAACTCAAAATTCAAATCCGTAAAATTTCCTGAATCTAGACTCATAAATATTTTTTCTAATTTTTTCTATAATTTTGGTTCAGCCGATTAGTACAGTTTATTAGTTAAAGTTTCCCTGTTACACAGCTCGACTGATCTGACCTCTATTCACTACAAATTGAATTTCTCTCAGTACACAATTCAAACAACCCTGAAGTCTGTTTCATTTAAAACTAGTCTCAATAAGAAATTTAGGCATGTAAACTATATTTCTTAATTTTCTTTGTACAATTCTTAATGATTTTTCAAAGTTGGTACAGGGGATCACGTATTCATCCTGAGCAAGTCACATACAATTGTAAATATCTCAAAATATAGAATTCCTTTGCTTGCTCTGTTTCTTTTATATGAAAGTAGACTCATTAAACTTTAATTTCACATCTCATTCAACCTCTAATTATATTCCTCCTATTTTTGGTGATTTTTCAAAATCACGTCACTGCTACCATCTAAAAACAGTTTTAATGCTAATTTCACTCTTTCACACATTCTTTATGCTAACCTCATTTTATCTTATATATGTATATACCACAAATCATTTTCACCACATTTCATTCACCATAAGTGTAGGTCCAAACCACAATATCACCACAAAACCATCCCGTTGAACAATTCGGATCAATCCTCGATATTTAATGGTTTGAACACACAGCCCCACCATCATACTTCGTTTAGTTCGGCTCTCTTGTACACATGGTGAACACTTAGTACCACTCATGCGACCCAACCGATTTGTCTCGTAGCTCTCTTGTCTACATGGTGTCCTTCACTTGGAATCACGCATGCGACCTAGCTACATTTATCTTTCACGTAGCTCTCTTGTCTACATGGTGTCCTTCACTTGGAATCACGCATGCGACCTAGCTACATTTATCTTTCACGTAGCTCTCTTGTCTACATGGGATACATCTCGTATCACACATGTGACCTAGCTACTACAGGGTGTCTCGTAGCTTTCTTGTACACATGATGTGCACTCAAGCATCATACATGTGACCTAGCTACGCCCTCTATTTCATTCGATCTCTCAGAATGTTCAACAGGATCTCTCTCTCTATATTTATTTCCATTCTTTCAATAGTCGATTTATATTTTAACATCAGCTAGTATATTTATATAATAGGCTGAAATATAAGAATGTACATGAAATTATTGTAATATTTACATACAAACTTACCTTGGTGCAAAATGTGGAAATTTTGCAATTTAGTCCAAAACTTTTTCCTTCCCAGTTCGAGATCAATTCGCGTCTTTCTTGATCTATAATAACACATTTAGCTCATTTAATACTCATACTATTTATTTCAATCCAAAAATCACATCATGGAAAAATTACATTTTGCCCCTAACTTTTCAAAATTACAATTTTGCCCCTAGGCTCGGAATTTAATTTCAGCCCTTATTCTTATATTTTATGATATGCTGAACATTTTCTCTTCTACAACAACATCAAATTCTCACTCTATCATATAGTTATGAACAATAGGTATTTTTACCGATTATCTTGCTTTTACTCGTTTTCACTTAAAACCGAGTAGCACAAGTTATTTAACATAATTTAAAACCTCATATTCTATCATAAAACATCAAAATACACAAATTTCACCTATGGGTATTTTTCCAAATGTGAACCCTAGGTTAAATTATTACTAGCATAAGCTTAATCGAGCTTCCGGATTCCAAAAGCGTAAAGAACATTAAAAGCGGGGCTTGGAATCAATTACTATGGAGCTTGAAAATTGAAGAAACCCTAGCTATGGAGAGAGGAGAATTCGGCAGCAACTAAGGAGGATGATGATGAATTTTGTGTTATTTTTCCCATTTTATTTCATTTAATATCCAAATGACCAAAATGCCCTCCTTACTAAACTTTCAAAAATTCCTTCCATGTCCTAATTTTGTCCATGAACTTAAAATTGGTCAAATTTCTATTTAAGACCTCCTAATTAATATTCCAAAACAATTTCATACTAAAACTTCGGGATGCAAATTTTGCAACTTATTCGATTTAGTCCCTACTTTCAATTTAAGCACTTTAGGCATAGAATTTCATCACGAAATTTTCACACAATCATGCAATCATATCATAAACCCCAAAATAATTATAAAACAATTATTTCTATCTCAGATTTGTGGTCACGAAACCACTATTCCGATTAGGCCCTAATTCGGGTTGTCACAATTCTCCCCCCTTTTGAGATTTTCGTCCCCGAAAATCTTACCGATAAAGAGGTTTGGGTCTTTGTTTCCTCATAGCTTCCTCGGGTTCCCACGTAGCCTCTTCTATCCCATGTACGTGCCACAATACTTTCACTAAAGCTATACTTTTATTTCTT
Source organism: Gossypium arboreum (assembly GCF_025698485.1). Lineage (NCBI taxonomy): Eukaryota > Viridiplantae > Streptophyta > Magnoliopsida > Malvales > Malvaceae > Gossypium > Gossypium arboreum. The sequence continues at coordinate 18,198,635 of NC_069078.1, read as the reverse complement.
AAGCTGTTTAACCTCTCGAGCCAAAATCTTTATTGGTTTCTCCTCATAGGTCATATCCGATCGAATCTCAATTTCGTTGGGGAAATCACATGTGAAGGATCGAACGATAACGTCACAACATTGATACATGAAACACGTTATGAATTCTTTCTAACTCTGCCGGTAAGGCCAACCGATATGCTGCTTGGTCCAATTCTCTCGATAATCTCAGATGCGGCCCAATAAAAGCGGACTCAACTTGCCTTTTCGACTAAATCTCGAATCTTTTCCATGGTGACACCATCAAGAACACTTTATCACCCACCGAAGTTCAATCTCTTTTCTTTTAAATCGCATATGACTTTTGTCGATCTGAAGCGACTTTCAAGCAATCCCGAATTACTTTTATTTTCTCTTGGTTTCTTTAACTAGATCAACTCCATGAATCTCATTTCTCACTAAGCTCGGTCCAATATAAAGGAGTTCGACACTTACGACCATACAAGGCTTCAGATGCGGTGCCATTTGTATACTTGATTGATAAGCATTATTGTAGGCAAACTCAATCAAAGATAGATATTTCTCCCAACTACCTCCAAATTCTAAAACACAAGCATCTAAGCATATCTTGAGTACCGGATTACTCTTTCCGTTTGACCATCTGTTTGTGGATGAAATGCGGTACTAAAGTTCAATTTTGTACCCAAAGCTTCTTGTAACTTTTTCCAAAATCTCGAGGTAAATCTTGGATCTCTATCGATATTATAGACATAGGTACTCCGTGCAACTTCACAATTTCAGCAATATATAATTGGCTAATTTATCAAGTGAGTAATCGATGCGTCTTGGTATAAAGTGGGCTGACTTTGTTAATCTATCAACCACTACCCAAACAGCATCCTTCTTTTAGGAGTTAAAGGCAAACCGGTTACAAAATCCATGGTAATCTTGTCCCATTTCCACTCGGGCACCATTACGGTTGAAGTAATCTGAAGGCACTTGATGTTCACTTTTACTTGTTGTGGATCAAACACTTGGTTACAAATTCGAAATGTCCCTTTTCATACCGCCACCAATCTGACTTCTTTAAATCATTATACATTTTGTGCTACCAGGATGAGCGATAAACGACCATTGTGCGCCTCATGTAATATTTTACGAATCAATTTATCGTTTTTCGGCACACATATCTGTCTCGAAACATCAAGCGGTCATCTGGTCCAACTCAAAAATCGAGTCGTAACTTTGATTCGCATTGAGTTCTCATGATCCGCAACTCACTATCATTCTTTTGAGCATCACAAATCAAGCTGGAGAAATAACGGTTTAGCTCTCATCTCTCGCTAAGATTGACCCATCATCGACAATGCTAACCCGTGTTCATGGCTCTCAAAGTAAAAGAAATTTTACGCTCAAGGCGTCAAGAACTACATTTGCTTTTCCGGATGATAATCAATCACTAAATCATAATCCTTTAATAATTCAAGCCATCTTATTGTCATGATTCGAGATCCTTTTGATTCATCAAGTACTTCAAACTTTTGTGATCGGTAAAAATTCGGCATTTTCACCGTACAAATAATGTCGCCAAATCTTCAAGGCAAAAACAACAATGACGTTCCAAATCATGTGTAGGATAGTTCTTCTCATGCGGTTTTAAGCGTCTCGAAGCATAAGCTACCACTTTACCCTCTTGCATCAACACACATCCAAGGCACATCAATGATGCATCACTATAAATTCTGAACTCCTTTCGACTCGAAATTTGTACTAAAATTGGTGCTTCAGTCAATCGTGCTTTCAATTTTTCAAAACTTTGTTGACATTTATCAGTCCATTCAAACTTAACATTCTTTTGCAACAACTTAGTCATAGGAGAGGCAATCATCGAAAATCCTTCAACAAAGCGTCTATAATACCGGCTAAGCCTAAAAAGCTTCTAACCTCGGATACATTCTTGGGTGGTTTCCAATCAACGATCGCGAAATCTTGCTTGGATCCACCCAAATACCATCACCGAGACTATATGCCCCAAAATCCGACTTCACGAAGCCGAACTCACTTTTACTAAACTTGGCAAGCAGTTTCTTTTCTCTCAAGATCGCAATATAGTTCTCAAGTGTTCGGCATGTTCGGACTCATCTCGAGAATAAATTAAAATGTCATCTATAAACACTACTACAAACTTATCCAAATATGGTCGGAAGATCCGATTCATTAAGTCCATAAATATATTTGGAGCATTTGTTAAGCGAAAGGCATCACAAGAAACTCATAATGTCCATACCTTGTCCTAAAGGCGGTTTTCGGCACATCGACTCCTTAACTCTCATTTGGTAGTAACCGGACCTCAAATCAATCTTTGAAAACACTGTGGCCCCTTTAACCGATCGAATAAATCATCAATCCTCAACAGCGGGTACTTGTTCTTTATAGTCACCTTATTGGTGGCGGTAATCAATGCAAAGTCTCATTGAACCATCCTTCTTCTTCTGAATAATACAGAGCACCCGGGGAGAGAAACTCGGTCTCACAAATCCCTTGTCATTAACTCCCTGAATCTGAGCCCTCAATTCTTTTAATTCGATCGGAGCCATTCTATATGGAGCAATCGAGATCGGTGCGATGCAAGGCAACAAATCAATGGCAAAATCTATCTCTCGTTGGAGGCAACCCGGGCAATTCCTCGGAAATACATCCGGAAACTCACGGACTATCAGTCTTGATTCAAATTTCAGTTGAGGCAACTCAATATTCATTACATAAGCGGATAAGCTTCACACCCTTTTCTCATGTATTTACGTGCGGACATGTGCGAAATCACCATAGGCAATTTATTTGATTCATCTGTTTCAACCCACGAATTTCTCCATTTTCACATTTCAACTCTAGTGTCTTTTGTTTACAATCTACCTTAGCATCATACAATGTTAACGGTCCATTCCCAAGATAACGTCAAACTCACCAAATGGTAACAGACATCAAGTTGGCGGAAAAGCAGTGACCTTGAATCATTAATGGGCAATTCTTGCAAACCTTGTCAACTAGCACATATTGGCCTAAGGGTTCGACACTTTAATCGTAAACTCGATAAATTCAACAGCAACTTTTATTGGATACTAAATTCATGCAAATATAGGAATGAGTGGACCGGGATCAATCAATGCAATAACAATAGTATCATAGAGAAAATGTACCGATAATAACATCGGAGATGATGCATCTTCTCGAACACGTATAGCATAAGCTCTAGCAGGTGCTCTAGCTTCCGATCTTGCCGTTAAATCTTTCATCACCGTTTACTACTAGTCCCACCTCCGGTATTTCTCGGTGGTCTACCTCTACTAGCGGTGGTATTCATCTAGCACTCTGAAATCTTTCTTCTTTAACTTTCTCCGGACAATCTCTAATAAAATGCTCGAGAACCGCTTTGAAACAAGCTCGCTCGGTCCCCAACACTCACCATAATGTTGCGCCACATTCTTGACACCCGGGCTTTCTAGGTCGCACATTACCCACACTTGCCACCAAGTAGCTTGAGCTTTAGACCCGAATATGCTCTACCACGATCTCTGTGTGAATCCCCAATTGAAGCTGTCATTCGAGGGTTTGTCTCTTTGGACCTCTTTGGTTGAGATTGAAATGGCTTGCTTATCTGTCTTTTTCGACATCTCGGGCCTCAATAGCGACTTTTCTTCTTTCTTTGTTCAATTCTTGACTTTAAGAGCTCGATCAACCAATACTACAAATTCTTTCAACTCCAAAATTCCTACAAGCACTTTAATGTCCTCATTCAGCCCATCTTCAAATCTTCTACACATAATGGCCTCGGTGGACACACATTCACAGGCATACTTGCTGAGTCTTACAAATTCGCGTTCATACTGCTGCTCTGAGACATTTTCCCTGCTTCAATTCAAGGAACTCCTTCCGTTTTGATCAATAAATCGCTGACTTATGTATTTCTTTCTAAATTCTTCTGGAAGAAATCCCAAGTAACTTTTCTTTTGGCACCACTGCAACCAAAGTCTTCCACCGGTGGTAAGCGAATCTCTCAAAAGTGATCTGACACACTTTAAGCATTCCTCGGGTGTACATGAGAGCTCATCAAATACAGGTAGAATTTTCAAGCCGAATTCCGCTTTCTCGGGATCATCATCGACCTTTGCTCTAAACTCTTGGCCCCTTGTTTTGAATCTTGTCAACCGGAGGCTTGTTCATTCTTACCAAATCTATACCTTGAGCAGACTGAGAATCGTCTGAGGTATAGGAGGGGGTGGAGGAGGTTGAGCATTTGGATTTGCTCGAATAAATTCAATATACCAATTGTTCATCATTTGGAGAAAGGCATCCCGAGCCTCATCTCCTTGTCTCAATGTCTCAGGTCTACTTTCCACAGGCGCGGTCCCTTGTGCGGGAGCCGGCGCATTACTAGCAGCATCATCAGCCGCAGTTCCTTCAGGATCCATTACTATATTAAAACAAAACACAGTTTAGAATAATCAGGAGTCACCACACTATCACAATATTTTTATGGCATGTATAGCTAGACTTTTACACACACTTTATTAGTCCGAGAACCGACTAAACCATAGCTCGATACCACTAAATGTAACACCCTTACCGTTCTCAATCGTCGAGCAGGATACAAGGTATTACCGAACATAACACATACCATTAAACATAACCAAAATATAAATATGTCATCCAATTTGATAGTGCATCGTATAATATATGTCTTGAACAATATTAGCCAACTTTAATGGCTTGTACAAATTAGCTGGTCGAATCTTTGTAACTAATATTTTAAACCTAGACAAATATGACACGTAACAAAATAATTAAGCCTACTATACATGCCATAATTCAAAAGCGTTTAGTTCAAATACCCTAAAGTATGATAGTGCGGATAGATCTTCACGATCCTTAACTCTGAGCAAGCGAAGAACACTATAAGACAAAAGAGAGAAACAAAGTAAGCTTATAGCTTAGTAAGTAAGTATGTAAATACTAATTAAAAAAATCTAACATGTTTACACAACAATTCAAGTATATCTACTTTAACTTCACTATTCATTCCACTTTGATTAAGCTGTCTCTGCTGCGTCATATTCACTAAATAAATCATAACTCGAGTTACAAAACTCAAAATTCAAATCCGTAAAATTTCCCTGAATCTAGACTCATAAATATTTTTTCTAATTTTTTTCTATAATTTTTGGTTCAGCCGATTAGTACAGTTTATTAGTTAAAGTTTCCCCTGTTACACAGCTCGACTGATCTGACCTCTATTCACTACAAATTGAATTTCTCTCAGTACACAATTCAAACAACCCTGAAGTCTGTTTCATTTAAAACTAGTCTCAATAAGAAATTTAGGCATGTAAACTATATTTCTTAATTTTCTTTGTACAATTCTTAATGATTTTTCAAAGTTGGTACAGGGGATCACGTATTCATCCTGAGCAAGTCACATACAATTGTAAATATCTCAAAATATAGAATTCCTTTGCTTGCTCTGTTTCTTTTATATGAAAGTAGACTCATTAAACTTTAATTTCACATCTCATTCAACCTCTAATTATATTCCTCCTATTTTTGGTGATTTTTCAAAATCACGTCACTGCTACCATCTAAAAACAGTTTTAATGCTAATTTCACTCTTTCACACATTCTTTATGCTAACCTCATTTTATCTTATATATGTATATACCACAAATCATTTTCACCACATTTCATTCACCATAAGTGTAGGTCCAAACCACAATATCACCACAAAACCATCCCGTTGAACAATTCGGATCAATCCTCGATATTTAATGGTTTGAGACACGCCCCACCATCATACTTCGTTTAGTTCGGCTCTCTTGTACACATGGTGAACACTTAGTACCACTCATGCGACCCAACCGATTTGTCTCGTAGCTCTCTTGTCTACATGGTGTCCTTCACTTGGAATCACGCATGCGACCTAGCTACATTTATCTTTCACGTAGCTCTCTTGTCTACATGGTGTCCTTCACTTGGAATCACGCATGCGACCTAGCTACATTTATCTTTCACGTAGCTCTCTTGTCTACATGGGATACATCTCGTATCACACATGTGACCTAGCTACTACAGGGTGTCTCTTAGCTTTCTTGTACACATGATGTGCACTCAGCATCATACATGTGACCTAGCTACGCTCCCTCTATTTCATTCGATCTCTCCGAATGTTCAACAGGGATCTCTCTCTCTATATTTATTTCCATTCTTCCAATAGTCGATTTATATTTTAACATCAGCTAGTATATTTATATAATAGGCTGAAATATAAGAATGTACATGAAATTATTGTAATATTTACATACAAACTTACCTTGGTGCAAAATGTGGAAATTTTGCAATTTAGTCCAAAACTTTTTCCTTCCCCAGATTCGAGATCAATTCGCGTCTTTCTTGATCTATAATAACACATTTAGCTCATTTAATACTCATACTATTTATTTCAATCCAAAAATCACATCATGGAAAAATTACATTTTGCCCCTAACTTTTCAAAATTACAATTTTGCCCCTAGGCTCGGAATTTAATTTCAGCCCTTATTCTTATATTTTATGATATGCTGAACATTTTCTCTTCTACAACAACATCAAATTCTCACTCTATCATATAGTTATGAACAATAGGTATTTTTACCGATTATCTTGCTTTTACTCGTTTTCACTTAAAACCGAGTAGCACAAGTTATTTAACATAATTTAAAACCTCATATTCTATCATAAAACATCAAAATACACAAATTTCACCTATGGGTATTTTTCCAAATGTGAACCCTAGGTTAAATTATTACTAGCATAAGCTTAATCGAGCTTCGGGATTCCAAAAGCGTAAAGAACATTAAAAGCGGGGCTTGGAATCACTTACTATGGAGCTTGAAAATTGAAGAAACCCTAGCTATGGAGAGAGGAGAATTCAGCAGCAACTAAGGAGGATGATGATCAATTTTGTGTTATTTTTCCCATTTTATTTCATTTAATATCCAAATGACCAAAATGCCCTCCTTACTAAACTTTCAAAAATTCCTTCCATGTCCTAATTTTGTCCATGAACTTAAAATTGGTCAAATTTCTATTTAAGACCTCCTAATTAATATTCCAAAACAATTTCATACTAAAACTTACGGGATGCAAATTTTGCAACTTATTCGATTTAGTCCCTACTTTCAATTTAAGCACTTTAGGCATAGAATTTCATCACGAAATTTTCACACAATCAAGCAATCATATCATAAACCCCAAAATAATTATAAAACAATTATTTCTATCTCGGATTTGTGGTCACGAAACCACTATTCCGATTAGGCCCTAATTCGGGTTGTCACAAAACTTTTAAATTTAGATAAAGTGTATATGGATATAAGCACTAGAGGTACTCGTGGAAGGGGTACACGAGGCCGTGGTAGAGGCCGAGGGGGTGCTAGGGTTGGGTCTTCAGCGTCGGGTCATATGCCTACTAGGTAGACACCGGCTTCACCAGTAACTGAGACGGGGTCTCATGATCGAGCAATTGGGGATGATGCCTTGTCTCAGGCGATGTTGCAAGTTCTTGAAAGGGTTGCTGGACCGAATACGCAATCAGTAGCCTAGGGGTCAATTTCTGAGCAACTCCGATCCAATAGGGCGGAGACTTTTAGGGGTGTTTCTGGTGTAGCTCTGAACGTGGCAGAATATTGATTAGAGGCTACGGAGCGGATTATGGATGATCTTGACTGTACTCTGGAATAGAAATTGAAAGAGGCAGTGTCGTTACTGCGAGATGAGGCTTACCAATGGTGGCTCACTGTGAGGGAAGGTACACAAGCTGACCGTCTGACATGGGATTTCTTCAAGACGTCTTTTCAAGGGAAGTATGTGGGCGCAAGTTATGTGGATGCCCAAACAAGGGAATTTCTAAACTTGACCCAGGGGAATAGGACTGTGGCGGCATATGAGGCAGAGTTTCTACGGTTAAGTCGTTATGCTCGTAGGATAGTAGCGACCTAGAATAAATGCTGTGTGCATTTTGAGGACGGCCTCCGTGATGAGTTGATAGTTCTAATACCTCCATAGAGGGAGAGAGACTTCGTTATTTTAGTGGAGAAAGTAAAGATTGCTGAGGATGTGAAGCGCTCGAAATGCCAGAATCGTGCGAAAGATAGGGGCAGAGGCAAAAGGGATTTTGGATCCTCTGGTTTTGCAGGTAGGCCTATTAAGAGGGCCAAGATTGATGTTCCAGTTCGAGCTAGAGATCCTGTTGTTGCTACAAGACCGCAGCCCTGTGCTAATTGTGGGAGATCTCATTTGGGTGAGTGCTAGAAAAAGATTGGGGCATGCTTCAGATGTAGGTCCATAGATTATCAGGTAAGGAATTATCCTCAGAGGCCTACTCAGATGCAAGCTATGGGATAGGGTAATGTACATCCAGTGAGTGGTGGTTAGCCACTAAGAGGTCGTGGACAGGCTAGGGGTAGAAATGGGATTGGACAGGGTCGTGGAGCACCGGGTAGAGGCACAGGTAATACTGAGGCAAGACAACCAGCCTTGGTTTATGCTGCTCGTCGTCGAGAGGATGGTGGCGCCCCTGACGTCATAACCGATATGTTTTTGATGCATAATTTGCCATATGTTACTTTAATTGATATTGGATCTACGCATTCGTATATTACGTGCACTGTGTCCGAGATGTTAGGTATTCAGTTTGAGAGTACTACTAGTGAAATGACGGTGTTGAGTCCACTAAGGCAATTAGTTAGGGTGGATAAGTTATTCTAGGATGTGCCCTTAGAAGTTCAAGGGGTCGTGTTTCCTGCAAATTTGATGGAATTGCCATTCGGGGAGTTTGATATTATTTTAGGCATGGATTGGCTAGTGAAGCATCATACGAAGTTGGATTGCGCTGCTAAGGGGTTGGTGTTGAGGACTTCGAAGGATGAGGAGGTGGTCGTAATAGGGGAGAGAAGAGATTATTTGTCTAATGTGATATCGGTGTTAAGAGCCGAGAAGTTGGTTCGCAAGGGTTGTGAGGCTTTCCTGGAATATGTTAGCAATTCTGAGACTAAAAGTCTTTCTGTTGAGGATGTTAGAACTGTTAAGTGGTTTTCGGATGTTTTTTCCAGAAGAGCTTCCGGGCTTGCCTCCAGTCCGTGAGGTCGAATTCAGAATTGAGCTTCTACCAGGAACAGCTCCAGTGTCCATCGCCCCATATATGATGGCACCAAAGGAGCTAGTGGAGTTAAAGGCTCAAATTCAAGAGCTGGTAGACCGATGATTTATTCGACTGAGTGTGTCTCCGTGGGGAGCACCAGTATTGTTTGTGAAGAAGAAGGATGGGTCCATGCGTATGTGCGTTGATTATCGTCAACTGAATAAGTTGACCATCAAGAACAAGTACCCTTTATCGAGGATTGATGATCTATTTGATCAGTTGCGAGGAGATGTTGTGTTCTCCAAAATAGATCTTCGATTTGGGAATCACCAGCTAAAGGTCAAAGAAGTGGATGTGTATGAGACAACATTTAGGACTAGTTATGGTCAGTATGAGTTCCTACTAATGTCGTTGGGATTAACGAATGTACTAGCTGCTTTCATGGACATGAAGAACAGAGTTTTTCAACCCTATTTGGATCGGTTCATAGTAGTGTTCACAGAAGATATTTTAGTGTATACGGGAACTGAGGAGGAGTATGATGAACACTTGCGGATTGTCCTTCAAATTTTGAGACAAAAACAGTTGTACTCAAAATTCAGTAAGTGTGAGTTTTGGCTGCAATAGGTGACATTTCTGGGTCACTTGGTAACTGCTGAGGGGATTAAGGTTGATCCTCGAAAAATTGAAGCCGTATTGGGCTGGGAACCACCAAAGACTGTATCTGAGATTCGAAATTTTATGGGTTTGGCTGGATATTACAGACGTTTTATGGAAGGGTTTTTAGTGATAGCTGCACCTTTGACTAAGTTACTGCACAAAGGGGTGTCGTTTATCTGGACCGATAAACAACAAAAGAGTTTTGAGAAATTGAATAAAGTTTTAACTCAGGCTCTTTTTTTGATACAGCCAGAGTCTGGAAAGGAATTTACTGTTTACAGTGATGCATGACACGTTGGATTGGGATGTGTGTTGATGCAAAAAGGAAAGGTGGTTGCTTATGCGTCGTGGCAGCTTAAACCTCACGAGACGAATTATCCCACTCATGATTTGGAATTGGCAGCGGTGGTGTTTGCACAAAAAATTTAGAGGCATTCTTTATATGGAGAAAGAACGATTATTTATACGGACCATAAAAGCCTCAAGTACCTTCTTACTCAGAAGGAGTTGAACCTTAGGCAACGAAGGTGGATTGAGTTTCTTAAAGATTATGATTGTTCAATTGAGTACCACCCAGGCAAAGCTAATGTGGTAGCTAACGTACTGAGCCGTAGAGTTGTCTCTGATTTAAGAGCAATGTTTGCTCGTCTTAGCCTATTCGATGATGGTAGCCTGTTAGCTGAACTGCAAGTGAGACTGACTTGGACTAATCAAATTAAGAAGAAACAGTTGTTGGATGAGTCGCTAGTTCCTCGTCTTCAGCAAGTGGAAAATGGTGAAACTTCAAATTTTGGACTGAATGGGAAAGGCGTGTTATGTTTCCGTGGAAGAGTGTGTATAACGAATGATTCCGGTCTGAGGCAGTCTATTCTACAAGAGGCACATGGTAGTCCTTATGCCATGCATCCTGGTGGGAACAAGTTATATCGAGATCTTCGTGAGTTGTATTGGTGGCCTGGGCTAAAGCGTGAAGTTACCAATTATGTGAGTAAGTGCTTGACGTGTCAGTAGGTTAAGGCTGAGCATCAGTTACCTTCTGGATTACTGCAGCAAGTTAAGATTCCACTCTGGAAGTGGGAGAAGGTGACCATGGATTCTGTGAGTGGGTTACCCTTGACGCCTTCTAAGAAGGATTCGGTTTGGGTGATTGTAGATCGACTAACTAAGTCTGCCCATTTTATACGGGTCCGCACTGATTATTAATTACAGAGGTTGGCCAAGTTGTATGTGGTTGATATTGCAAGATTGCATGGTGTACCGGTTTCTATCATATCTGACAGAGATCCTAGGTTTACATCTCGATTCTGGAAGAAGTTACACGAGGCTTTGGGTACACGACTAGATTTCAATACCGCGTTTCATCCTAAAACGGATGGACAGTCTGAGAGAGTAAATTTAGATATTGGAAGACATGTTAAGGAGTTGTGTATCGGATTTCAAGGGCAGCTGAGAGGATTATGTATCGTTGGTGGAATTTGCGTATAACAATAGCTACCAGTCCAGTATTCGTATGGCACTGTACGAAGCATTATGTGGTCGTAGGTGTTGTACTCCTACTTGTTCGACTTAACTGGGTGAGCGACGAATTCTAGGGCTGGAGCTAATTGCTGATACGGAAGGCAGGGTAAAGCTGATTTGAGATCGGTTGAAAGAAGCATTTGATAGGCAGAAGTCCTATGCGGATTTAAAACATAAAGAGATCGAGTACTCTGTGGCGGATTATGTTTTTCTTAAGGTATCACCATGGAAGAAAATTATGAGGTTTGGACGGAAGGGCAAGCTGAGCCCTAGGTTTATAGGGCCTTACCGGATACTTAAGCGTGTAGGACCGGTTGCGTACCAACTTGAGTTGCCTCCGTAGCTGGAAAGAATTCACGATGTGTTTCATGTTTCAATGCTTAGGCGGTACCGTTCTGATCCCTCGCATGTCGTGCCGATTGAGGAAATTAAAGTTAGGCCTGATCTAACTATTGAGGAGGAATCAATACAGATTTTGGAAGGTGATGTTAAAGTATTGAGAAAGAAGTCTGTCCCACTGGTCAAAGTGCTTTGGCGTAATCACGGCGCAGAGGAGGCTACATGGGAACCAGAAAAGGCGATACGACATCAATACCCTTATTTATTTTGACCAGGTAAATTTTGAGGCCAAAATTTCTTTAAGAGGAGTAGAATTTAACGCCCCAAAAGGGTAGGGTCTGTAATTTTTCTTATTTTAGCGTAAATTCCATATTTGTTTGAAAGGTTGGGTGATTTGGGTGTGTTTGGGGGTGGTTTGAGGAGTCTTGGGGATTAAACTTCGACTTTTGCAGCATTTTTGTTTTGCGTTTAAAAGAACCTGGTTAGTGGCACTTGCGCCTTATAAATAATTGTGGTTGTGTTATGTCACAAAAAATCCTTGTGGCTTGGTGGAAGTGGTGTGACATAGCTATTGGGGAGAACAAGGGTTCGAATCCCAGGGAAAACAAGGAGCATCTATTTTGCACTTGTGGACGGCAAGTGGTTGAGTTGGAGTAGACTTCTAAGTGGTGGAAGTTTGAATTGGTCTTGGATTGTTGGGAGAAGATTGTGGAGGAGATCACGGAGGGTTTTGAGGAGAGTTTCAAGGAGTTGGTGATGGGGGAGAGTTGTAGCCGAATAGGTAATTGGTTGGTGAAAAATTCGGCCAAGGGGTTTTGGGATAGGCATTTTGGCAATTGGTATTTAGGAGTAGGTACCGAATTCTTCTCTTCAACTTTTAGGTTTATTTTGTGTTACCCTTTTGTGCCGAATTGTATGTGACTCTTTCTTCTTCCAAATTTCTTTTTCTCTTCTTCTTTGAGTCAATATTGTCGAATCCTCTTTAGCCGAATATTGGTAACCTCTTTTTTTTTCCTTTTGTTGTCCCAAACATCCCTTTTCTTGCTTCTATAGTCGAAGAAACCGAACCCAACTCCTCTTTTTTCCTTTTCATTGTTTCTTTCTCTCTTGAAGTTAGCCGTTTACTTCTCTCCTTGTGTGACTGAAATTGTGGAGGCCTAACTGATTCTTAATCTCTGTTGGTTAAGGGTAAGTAGCTTCTCTAGCCGAATAGTGGAAGGCCCTTTTTCCATGTTCAATTTGGGTATTTCTTGAGCCGAATCCTCTTGGCCGTCGTGAGGATAGGTTCATCTGATGTTTTCTTTTTTGAATGGTGCTAGGGGGTTGTGACGTTACCCAAGGGGGGTGGGCCGAATGCTATTGCCTTTCGTTTTTAGTTCACGTCTTGGTAAGAAGTACACTTGGTTTTAATGTAATATTATTAAGTTACTGAACAAATGGAAGGTTAATGCAGATGGTGGTCTATAGGAGGGTGACCATTGGATAGAGGTGGTTTAAGCCTTACTCGTCATAGCAAGGTAAGCAATGCATATTATTAGGAATGTATGAGTTCATAGTTGGGTGGTTAACCCAAATGTTTGAGATTTGACAAGGGATCATTATTTTTGTTTTAGGTTGAGCGCGCAGGGTTTGACGTTTTTCTCTCCAAAAGGTGTGTAACCGTACGCCATTTATGTTTTTGACCAAAAGCCGAAAGGTGTGTATTCACACCCCTATTTTACTGCAGATCAGCAGAAGTTCAAAAGTCGAAAAGCCGAAACATCAGCGTTTGTGGCCTCATGAGCGTGCGATCGCTCTTCTGGCCAATCGAGCCACAAATCATGGGCGTCAGACTATAGAGGCCACCACGAATGTTCTCGTGGGCTTGGGTCGTCATGGGCCCCTTTGGGCCGAGTAATGGGCCTTGGGTCCATCTACACTGTTTTGGACTTTTGGGTTAACTGAGTCATTCGAGACGACTGTAGACCTTCAAAAGGGTCGTCATCTGTACTGAGACCCTAAAAATTAGTTAAATGACCGAGGTACCCCCGAGGGGTTAAAATTACTGTTTTACCCCTAATTGACGAAATGACTTTTATAACGCTAGTGGTAGGTTATTTGATGAGTGAATTGCATTTAGATGACTGGTTATGACTATGACATACTGCATAAACGTAATATTTATGACACGGCATCTGCATGGGGTTGGGTTTATGATATGGAGGAAGTACTGTACTGGTGACTATGTCACATTTATTATTACTGGTGGCTTGCCACACTTACTGTTACTAGCAGCTACGCTGCATTATTATTATTAATGGCAGATTTGCTGCGATATTGGTGTGCTGGTTGGGTGGGTCGATTGATATTCCCATAGGTGTGCTGGTTGGTACGGATGGTGTGCTGGATGGTTATGGGATGGGATGCATTTTGCACTATACTGGTACTGTTTTAGGCTCAGACCTACACTGCTACTGTTTAAGGGCTAAGCCCTAGACTATTTCTGCATGCACTATTTTCTATTGTCTGATAAGGGATTACACACTGAGTTTTCGTAAACTCACCTTTCTTTTTAATTGTACAGGTGATCCTCAGCTTTAGACGCTATGGAGCTGTGAGGGACTCTGGGACGGCCACACAATCGCAAAGGACTTTATTATTTAGTGTTTTTATGTTTGGGTTTTGAATTTGTAATAAGGCCATTTGGGGATTTAACTTTTAATTTAGGCTATAATTTGGTATTTATAAACTGCTAGAATAGGAACATCGAGTTTTCAAAATAACAACATTTCTCAAAAGCAATCCTGTCACTTCAATTTTGTTAAAAATAGAAGTCTTGAAAACTACACACGTTTTAAATAACATGAATCACTAAACAAACTCAGACTTTGAAACTTTGAAGGTTTTACGACAATTGGATCATTACTACAAGCTTATCGGACTTTTGAGCAGTGGATGTGGCACGTCAGATTCAGTCGTAACGTCTAGGCCGGGTCTGGGGTGTTACAATTCGTGGTATCAAAGCCAGGTTACAAAACTCGGCTATGGTATGGGTAGCAGAAAAGTATTTTTCCTTCTTTTCTAAAATTGGGGTTTAAAAAAAAAGGTTTCTCTGAAATTTGGTTTTGAAATTTTCAACGGAACTTGACTTGTTTCTGAAATGATGATACTAAAAGTGTGGCGCACCGAGTCTTAAGTGCCAATTCAATAAGTTCTCTACTAGTACCTATTATTTTAAATTGTAATGTGATGCTGGAAAACTGTTATAGATGGTAGCATTATACTGGAAATCTCTGGTTAGAGCAAGCTGAGATTGCAGAAGACTGATATTGGTAGCGGGATCTTGATCTGCAGAAAGAAAACTCTAAGTATTGTTTATCATAAAATATCTTTTAATAACAAACTGGAATTATAAATTGATAGCATAAAACTTTTAAGTTTAGATAAAGCGTATATCGATATGAGCACTAGAGGTACTCGTGGAAGGGGTACGCGAGGCCGTGGTAGGGGCCGAAGGGGTGCTAGGGTTGGGTCTTCAGTGTCGGGTCACATGCCTACTAGGGAGACACCGGCTTCACCAGTAACTGAGACGGGGTCTCATGATAGAGCAATTGGGGATGATGCCTTGTCTCAGGCGATGCTGCAAGTTCTTGAAAGGGTTGCTGGACCAAGTACGCAATCAGTAGCCTGGGGGTCAATTTCTGAGCAACTCCGATCCAACGGGGCGGAGATTTTTAGGGGTGTTTCTGGTGTAGCCCTGAACGTGGCAGAATATTGGTTAGAGGCTACGGAACGGATTATGGATGATCTTGATCTTGTGGAGCGAAATTGAAAGGGCGATGTCGTATCTTGCGAGATAAGGCTTACCAATGGTGGCTCACTGTGAGGGAAGGTACACAAGCTGACCGTCTGACATGGGATTTCTTCAAGACGTCTTTTCAAGGGAAGTATGTGGGCGCAAGTTATGTGGACGCCCAAACAAGGGAATTTCTAAACTTGACCCAGGGGAATAGGACTGTGGCGGCATATGAGGCAGAGTTTTTACGGTTAAGTCGTTATGCTCGTAGAATAGTAGCGACTGAGTACAAATGCTGTGTGCATTTTGAGGACGGCCTCCGTGATGAGTTGATAGTTCTAATACCTCCACAGAGGGAGAGAGACTTCGTTATTTTAGTGGAGAAAGCAAAGATTGCTGAGGATGTGAAGCGCTCAAAATGCCAGAATCGTGCGAAAGATAGGGGCAGAGGCAAAAGGGATTTTGGATCCTCTGGTTTTGCAGGTAGGCCTATTAAGAGGGCCAAGATTGATGGGCCAGTTTGAGCTGGAGATCCTGTTGTTACTATAAGACTGCAGCCCAGTGCTGATTGTGGGAGATCTCATTTGGGTGAGTGCTGGAAAAAGATTGGGGCATGCTTCAGATGTAGGTCCATAGATCATCAGGTAAGGAATTGTCCTCAGAGGCCTACTCAGATGCAGGCTATGGGACAGGGTAATGTTCAGCCAGTGAGTGGTGGTTAGCCACTGAGAGGTCGTGGATAGGCCAGGGGTAGAAATGGGTTTGGACGGGGTCGTGGAGCACCGGGTAGAGGAATAGGTAATACTGAGGCAAGACAACCAGCCTTGGTTTATGCTGCTCGTTGTCTAGAGGATGGTGACGCCCCTGACGTCATAACCGGTACATTTTTTATTCATATTTTTCCATATGTTACTTTAATTGATATTGGATCTACGCATTCGTATGTTGCGTGCACCGTGTCTGAGATATTTGGTATTCAGTTTGAGAGCACTGCTAGTGAAATGACGGTGTTGAGTCCACTAGGGCAATCGGTTAAGGTTGATAAGTTATTCAAGGATGTGCCCTTAAAAGTTCAAGGGGTCGTGTTTCCTATAAATTTGATGGAACTGCCATTCGGGGAGTTTGATATTATTTTAGGCATGGATTGGCTAGTGAAGCATCGTGCAAAGTTGGATTGTATTGCTAAGCGGTTGGTGTTGAGGACTTCGAAGGATGAGGAGGTGGTCGTAATAGGGGAGAGAAGAGATTATTTGTCTAATGTGATATCGGCGTTAAGAGCCGAAAAGCTGGTTCGCAAGGGTTGTGAGGCTTTCCTGACATATGTTAGCAATTCTGAGACTAAAAGTCTTTCTGTTGAGGATGTTAGAACTGCTAAGGGGTTTTCAGATGTTTTTCCAGAAGAGCTTTTGGGCTTGCCTCCAGTCCGTGAGGTCGAATTCGGAATCGAGTTTCTACCAGGAACAGCTCCAGTGTCCATCGCCTCATATAGGATGGAACCAAAGGAGCTAGTGGAGTTAAATGCTCAAATTCAAGAGCTGGTAGACCGATGATTTATTCGACTGAGTGTGTCTCCGTGGGGAGCACCAGTATTGTTCGTGAAGAAGAAGGATGGGTCCATGCGTATGTGCGTTGACTATCGTCAACTGAATAAGTTGACCATCAAGAACAAGTACCCTTTATCAAGGACTGATGATCTATTTGATCAGTTGTGAGGAGATGTTGTGTTCTCCAAAATAGATCTTCGATCTGGGAATCACCAGCTAAAGGTCAAGGAAGTGGATGTGTATGAGACAACATTTAAGACTAGTTATGGTCACTATGAGTTCCTAGTAATGTCGTTGGGATTAACGAATGTACCAGCTACTTTCATGGACATGAATAACTGAGTTTTTCAACCCTATTTGGATCGATTCGTAGTAGTGTTCATAGACGATATTTTAGTGTATACGGGAACTGAGGAGGAGTATAATGAAAACTGGCGGATCGTCCTTCAAATTTTGAGACAGAAACAGTTGTATGCAAAATTCAGCAAGTCTGAGTTTTGACTGCAATAGGTGACATTTCTGGGTCACGTGGTATCTGCTAAGGGGATTAGGGTTGATCCTCGAAAAATTAAAGTCGTATTGGGCTCGAAACCACCAAAGACTATATCTGAGATTCGAAGTTTTCTGGGTTTGGCTGGATATTACAGACGTTTTGTGGAAGGCTTTTTAGTGATAGCTGCACCTTTGACTAAGTTACTGCGCAAATGGGTGTCGTTTATCTGGACCAATAAACAACAAAAGAGTTTTGAGAAATTGAAGAAAGTTTTAACTCAGGCTCCTTTTTTGATACAGCCAGAGTCTGGAAAGGAATTTACTGTTTACAGTGATGCGTGACACGTTGGACTGGGATGTGTGTTGATGAAAGAAGGAAAGGTGGTTGCTTATGCGTCGAGGCAGCTTAAACATCACGAGACGAATTATCCCACTCATGATTTGGAATTGGCAGCGGTGGTGTTTGCACAAAAAATTTAGAGGCATTATCTATATGGGGAAAAAACGATTATTTATACAGACCATAAAAGCCTCAAGTACCTCCTTACTCAGAAGGAGTTGAACCTTAGGCAACGAAGGTGGATTGAGTTGCTTAAAGATTATGATTGTTCAATTGAGTACCACTCAGGCAAAGCTAATGTGGTAGCTGACGTACTGAGCCGTAGTGTTGTCTCTGATTTAAGAGCAATGTTTGCTCGTCTTAGCCTATTCGATGATGGTAGCCTGTTAGCTGAACTGCAAGTGAGACTGACTTAAACTAATCAAATTAAGGAGAAAGAATTGTTGGATGAGTCGCTAGTTCCTCGTCTTCAGCAAGTGGAAAATGGTGAAACTTCAAATTTTGGACTGAATGGGAAAGGAGTGTTATGTTTCCTTGGAAGAGTGTGTATGCCGAATGATTCTGGTCTGAGGCAGTCTACTCTACGAGAGGCACATGGTAGTCCTTATTGTGACATCCCTAATTTAACCCTAGTCGGGAAGTGGTTTCGGGACCACAAAACTGGGTCACAAAAACATTTAAATACCTTATTCCATGCCAAATATATGTGAAAATGCATGTGTGAATTTTTAATTCTTTGATTTAGTTAAATTGAACGTGAATTGAAAGAAAAAGGACTCATGTGAAAGGATTTAAATATATGTGGCTAATTTTAAGAGGTTAGTAAAAGAATGAAGTAAAATAGATGGAGTTGCATGTCAAATAGTCCATTTCCTAAGGATAGTGGCCACCATGACAAGATTATGGGCAAAGGAACATGTTTCCAACATGTTAGTTTAGTGGTGTATGTAGGAAGCCATAAAATAAAAGCTAGCATTAAAGAATTGAAAAAAAATGATGAGCATGGATGCCCCCCCCATTTGCCGTGAATTGAACAAGAAAAACAAAAAAAAAAAGTGCTCATCCTTTCTCAAATTTTTGTATTGCCGTGAGTAAGGGAGAGGGGGGGATTGGAGAAGCTTGGCCATACTTGCAACTAGATTGAGGTATGTTTGATGTCATTCCTTAAGATTCATGCATGTTTTAGTTGTTAGTTTGAAACCTACCTAGCCCATGGCTTAGATTTCTTTGCTATTTGATGGAGATGAAGTTCGGCCATGGAGGTTGTCTTTCTTGGTTGGTATTTTAATGTTGTTGTGATGAAGCATGAAGAGAAGTGAGATGAATGTTTAATAAAAGGAGATTTTTGTGCCATTGAGTTCTTGTTGTTATATGTGTATGTGCATGAGTATTCGGCCATGCTATAGAATTCATGTTGCAAAATAATTAATGCTTAATGTGATATATAATAGTACTTGTGAATGAGCTTGAGAGTATCTAAATTATTAGTTGGAGGTGCCGAATGTGGTCTTGGATGAATTTTAAAGAACAAAGAAATTTTGGGTGACTATAGGTCAAGGACATTCGGCCAAAGGCTTGTGTGCTAGCAAAGTCGGCCTAGATAGGGTAAATGTTAAGTGTTAAATGTTCATGAGATAAAATTTTGTGATTTGATGAATTAATGATGATAGTATAGTTGATGTCATGTATAAATATGTGGCAAGACGGTTAAACTAGTTAATTTATTGATTAAGCTCAAGAAGCTAGAGGTGGAGAATCAAGCAAAGGCAAAGGAAAGAACATCGAGTAGCAGAGTTGGAACCATTTTACCCAATACAAGGTAAGTCATTAAGCATATATTTGATATTGCTTAAATGATTGTAATATCTATGCAATTGTGTTTAATGAGATGAAATATATACAAATGTATGTGTATGAAAAGATGATATTGTTGAGCGTAAAAGAGATAGTGAAATGTGTAGGAAGTTTGCTTGGCACTAAGTGTGCGAGAAATAGATGTACGGTGATTGAGATTGGCCTTGAGTGTGCGAGCTTGTAATGTATGGCACTAAGTGTGCAAGTTTGGACTATATGGCACTATGTGTGCGGGCTTGAATCACATGGCACTAAGTGTGCGTGATTGAGTATTAAGCACTATGTGTGCGAACTCTACACATATCTCCGATTGAATATTTATATGGAGGTGTGACTTTATCGAGATGAGTATGGACAGCGGAAAGAGTAAGTACCTTGAGTTCATGGATAATAGATGCTATGTTCATGCTCGGGGTGGAGTTGGTAAGATTTAAATCTATGTGATGATTTCAATTGCATTACCGTAAATAAGGTATCGTGGAATAGATGAAAGTTCATTTGATTGCATGATTGTTGCGGAAATGAAATGATGTATGGAAATTGCTTCAAATATCCTATTGAATAGTATATGAAATGTAAATGTATGACTTGGTATGAGATTGATCCGAAGGTCTAAGGAACTATGGTATAGTTCGGTATGGTGGAACACTTGGCCTTGTTTCATTATTTCATTTTATGATAATTTTATTAATGGATGGTTGTGGAATGCTTATGACTTCTTGAGTTATAAACTCACTCGGTGTTTTCTTGTCACCCATTTTAGGTTTCTTGGACTCGTCTCCTTTTGGGTGCTCGGGGAATCAACGAAGTCATCTGCCGTGAGCAATTTTGGTATTGTCTTCTTAGTCAACTTAGGAGAACATTTGGCATGTATGGGCTATTTTGTTTTGTTAAATTTTGGGTTGTAAACTTTAAGCCATGTGAAAATGGCCTATGTGGTCGTTTGAGTGGGATGCTAGAACCTATAGCCACGAGTCTTAGAAACCTTAATTTTGATAAGGTGGCCATAATTTGTGTCATGTATGATGGATGATTAGTAAGGCTAAGGAAGGATTCATGAAATTGGCATAGTCTCTGCGATGGCTATTGCGGACAGCAACAGTGATATGAATCGAAAAATCACTAAAAATAGTAGAAGTGGAATTAATTGCTAAAAAGAATTATGTACTCGAAGCTTGGTGGGTCTATTTTCATATGGATGAAACGAAACGACCATATGAGCTGTATTTTAAGAGATATTCAAGATTTCGTGAGACAGGGCCAGAACGGTTTCTGGATTCTATGTTTCGACTTTGAAAATTTACCATAAATTATCCAGAAACAATTAGAAATCATGCCTTATATGCATAGATTCCCCTTTGAGTTTAGTTTCATTAGAAACAAACGGCATGAGCATTGGATCTCTGTACGAGATGATATCCAGGTCGTAATGCGCAAAGGTCAGTGTAGTCAAACCCCGAAACAGGGGTGACTTTAACTAATAAACTGTACCAATTGGCTTGACCAAAAATTTTAGAAATAAATCCACGGATGGATATATGAGTCTAAATTCGGGGAAAATTTACGGAACTGGTTTTCAAGTTCTGGAACTCGAGATATGATTTTAAGGTGACAGGACGCAGTTGCCACCGGACTGGAAATGTGAAAAATAGTCGTGTGACACATGAGAGTTGGTCGAGAACCCCTCGTGTCCGACTCCGCCACAGTATCGGGAACGGGTGTTACAATTTTATTGGTATCGAGCTATGGTTTAGTCGGTTCTAGGACTACCGTAGCGGCGTGTGAGTCTAGCTATACATGCCAATGTGTTAGTGCTTAAAAATGTGATGACTTGACGGTTGAAATTTTTGTTTTGATTAGCAAATGGAACCGGGGGGTAGAGACCCTTGGCGGATGACGTTGAAAGTGTAGCGGCTGCTCTGCGCAAGGGACACCGCTGTTGAGCCTCGGTCATCCATGAATAATCAAGATGAAGGCGAAACAAGCCTTCTTCACCATGATGAATGAGTGGGTCGCGCAATATGCCCGAACCAATCCGGTGTCAACCATTCCCAAATTTAAATAATCCACCCAAGAGCCCGTAATGCCATCGATTCTGATCCTGTGAAATTTGAGTAAACCACCGTGGACTTGATTAAGAAGCGTGGGGCGAGGAGTTTAAGGCCATAGTTCTTGATGATGCCGAAAGGGCCAAGTTCGCTTGATAACACCATTAGAGTGTTTGATGAACTGTCATGCACACCGATGAATGTCTTAAGTGTGCTATATCCTTGTTATGAGACTCGACCTACTATTGGTGGAGGACCTTAATTTCCATAGTCCCAAAGGAACAAGTTACTTGGGATTTCTTCCAAACGAATTTGAAAGAAATACATTAGTCAACAGTTCATCGATCAAAAGCGTAAGGAATTCTTGGAGCTCAAGCAAGGTCGTATGGTGATATCGAATCTGAACATGAGTTCGTAAGACTTAGTCGGTATGCTCGGAGTGTGTGGCTGATGAGGTTGCTATGTGCAAAAGATTTGAAGAGGATTGAATGAAGAGTTAAAGCTCTTGGTGGGTATTTTGGAGATAAAAGAATTTGTAACACTAGTTGAGCGAACTGCAGGCGGAAGAGCTCGGAAGGAGAAGAGGAAGGCTAAATTTGAAGCTAGAGATTATCGTAAAAGATCGACGGACATAGCTCCATTTTCTACTGTAAAGAAGTTCGGAGAGGACACAAATAAGTCGAGGCGATGCGGGGATTTCCATTAGAGCACGACCATCGATGGACTCACGAGCTACTTCGGTAGCTAGTGTGGGCAATAATCGTCAAGAAAAGCCGAATGCCCCAATGTGGAAGGCGACACATAGGTGAATGTTGGGGTAAGTGCATTAATAGGGCTGTTATGGATGCGGTTGAAGGACCACTTCATTAGAGATTGCACGGAGCTAGATGAGAAGAATAAGATGCAAGGTGCAAGATCTAGTGGGACGACGACTAGAGGTAGACCCCGAGGATTTTAGGAGGTAGGGGTGGTAATCGAGAGGGTCTCGATACGGTTGTTCGATCCGAGACTCATGCTCTGCTAGAGCATATGCTATCCGCAAGACGAGAGGAGGCATCCTCCCCGCGTTATCACCGGTACTTTCACTCTCTTTGATACTAGTGTGATTGCATTGATTGACCTGGCTCTACTCATTCATATGTATGTGAAACCTTAGCATCCAAAGAAGACTCTACTGTTGAGTCTCTTGAGTTCGTAATTCAGTGTCAAACCCTTTGGGTCAATACGTACTCGTTGATAAAGTGTGCAAGAGATGCCCCTAATAATTCGAGAATCCTGTTTTTCGGTCGATCTGATACTTCTACCATTTGATGAATTCGATGTTATTCTTGGTATGGATTGGCTGACCGTACATGATGCGATGGTGGACTGCAAAAGGAAAACCATTGATTTGAGGAGTGCAAATAATGAGGTAGTCCGAGTCGAGTCTACTAATTTAAGAGGAGTGCCGCGATAATATCTTCTATGACCGCTCGGAGATATGTGAAAAGGGTGTGAAACATACCTTGCGTATGTGTTTGAGAGTAAAGAGATGGAAAGGAAACTTCGAATCGGTACCGGTGGTTTGTGAGTATTCAGATGTTTTTCCGAGGAGTTCGGATTGCCACCGGTTCGAGAAGTGGAATTCGGCATCGAAGTGGTACCGGTACTACGCCGATCTCAATAGCCCCGTATCGTATGGAATTAACAATTAAAGGAATTGAAGGTTCAATTGCAAGAATTGACGGATAGAGGTTTCGCCGACCGAGTTTTTCTCCATGGGGAGCACCAAGTATTGTTTGTGAAGAAGAAGGATGGAACTATGAGATTGTGCATCGACTATCGTCGTTGAATAAAGTGACGATAAAGAATAAATATCCGTTGCCACGAATTGACGATTTGTTTGATCAATTAAAGGAGCCTCGGTGTTTTCAAAGATAGATTTGAGGTCGGGTACTATCGGTTGAGGGTCCGAGAATCGGACATACCAAAGCGCTTTTAGAGCGAGGTACGGCCACTATGAATTCTTAGTGATGCCGTTTGGGCTCACTAATGCCCTGCGGTATTTATGGATTTAATGAATAGAATTTTCAGGCCATACTTGGATCGGTTCATAGTTGTATTTATCGATGACATTTTGGTCTATTCGAGATGAATGGCGAACACGTTGAACACCGAGGCTAGTGTTGCAAATTTTACGAGATAAGCGATTATCGCATAAAGTTCGATAAATGTGAATTTTGGTTGAGAGAGGTTAGCTTTTGGGGCACGTGGTGTCCGCATCAGTGTCGGTGGACCCGAACAAAATTTGACCATAGTCGATTGGAAACCTCAAGGAATGTTACCGAAGTTAGGAGCTTTTGGGGCTTGCGGATACTATCAACGATTTGTGAAAGGTTTTTCGATGATAGCTGCACCGATGACGAAACTACTCCAAAAGATGTTAAGTTCGAGTGGTTGGAACAACTGTCAAGAAAGTTTCGATCGACTAAAAACACATTTAACCGAGCCCCGATACTAGTACAATTTGGAGTCCGGTAAAGAGTTTTCATATCTGATGACGCATCCTTGTTTGGGTTAGGTTGTGTGTTGATGCAAGAAGGTCGAGTTGTGGCTTACGCGTCGAGACAACTAAAGCCGCATGAGAGAAACTATCCGACCCATGACCTTGAACTAGCGACCATAGTGTTCGCCTTGAAAATATGGCGGCATTACTTGTTTGGAGAAAGGTGTCATATTTATTGGACCACAAAAGTCTTAAATATTTGATGACTCAAAGAGATTTAAACTGCGACAAAGGCGTTGGCTTGAGTTGTTGAAAGACTATGAACTCATCATTGATTATCACGGGAAAGGCCAGCGTGGTGGCCGATGCTTTAAGTCGCAAGGCCTTTGTTTGCTTTGAGAGCGATGGATGCTCACCTATCCGTTTCACCCGATGAGGTGCTAGTAGTCGAATTAGAGGCCAAACCGTTATTGATTCATCAAATACTTGAATCTCGGAAGGTCGATCTTTGAATTGGTCGCTAAACGAGTCGAATGTGTTTGAATGAGGAATCGAATTTTAGATTGACGATAATGATTGCTTGACGTTCAAGGGTCGATTATGTATTCGAGGATTCGAACTTGTTTGAAGATTACGGGCGAGGCTCACGATGAGTCGAATGTCATC
This sequence comes from Gossypium arboreum, assembly GCF_025698485.1. Classification (NCBI taxonomy): domain Eukaryota; kingdom Viridiplantae; phylum Streptophyta; class Magnoliopsida; order Malvales; family Malvaceae; genus Gossypium; species Gossypium arboreum. The sequence continues at coordinate 18,173,766 of NC_069078.1, read as the reverse complement.
CACCGGGTAGTACTAAAATGTACAATGACACGAAACACCAATTTTGGTGGCGGTATGAAACGAGACATTTCGAATTTGTTTCAAGGTGTCGATATGTCAACAAGTGAAAGCGGAACATCAAGTGCCATCGGATTACTTGACCAATCATGATACGAATGGAAATAGGATCAAGTGACAATGGATTTTGTATCCGGGTTACAAAGTGTCGGCGAGTAAGAAAGATGCGATTTGGGTTGTTGTGGATAGACCGACTAAGTCGACTCACTTTATCCCGTCTTGCACGGGTTTTCTCTCGATAAGTTGGCGAGTTATACATCTCCCAAATTGTTCGATTGCATGGGGTACCTACTTCTATCGTGTCGGATAGAGACCCAAGATTTACATCACGATTTTGGAAGAAATTGCAAGAGGCTTTGGGTACCAAGCGCATTTTAGCACCTTTTCATCCCCAAACCGATGGTCAATCCGAACGGATAATTCAAATACTCGAGGATATGTTGAGATGTTGCATCCTTGAGTTTAGTGGTTCATGGGAACGGTATTTACCTTTGATTGAATTCGCTTATAATAACAGTTTTCAATCAAGTATTAAGATGGCGCCTTACGAGGCTTTATACGATCGTAAATGCCGTACCCATTATTCTGGTGAACTTAGTGAAGGTAAAATCTTCGAGGTTGATTTGATTAAGGATGCCGAGCGAAATTTGAGTAATTCGTGAAAGTTTGAAAGGCGCCGGATCGCCAAAAGTCGTATCGGATTTGAGAAGAAAAGACATTGAATATCGGGTTGGGGACAAGGTATTTCTCAAAGTTTCACCACGGAAGAAGGTGCTTAGATTTGGTCGTAAGGAAAATTGAGTCCGAGGTTCATCGGTCCGTATGAAGTATCCGAACGAGTTGGGCGAGAGCGTCTTGATTAATTTTACCCCCGAGCTTGAAAGGATTCTGGCGTTTTCCATGTCTCGATGCTTGACGATATAGGTCGACCGACACACGTAATCACTCCATCCGAGGTCGAGGTTCAACCTAATTTGAGTTATGAAGAAGAGCCGGTTCGCATTCGATGCACGAAGTAAAAGAGTTGCATAATAAGAAAATCCCATTAGTGAAGGTGTTGTGGCATAAACACGAATTGAAGAAGCCACTTGGGAACTTGAGGACTCTATGAAAGAGCGATACGAGCCTATTTACGGTAAGATTTAGGGGACGAAAATTTCTTAAGTGGGGAGAGTTGTGACATCCCTAATTTAACCCTAGTCGGGAAGTGGTTTGGGGACCACAAAAGCTGGGTCACAAAACATTTAAATACCTTATTCCATGCCAAATATATGTGAAAATGCATGTGTGAATTTTAATTCTTTGATTTAGTTAAATTGAGCGTGAATTGAAAGAAAAGGACTCATGTGAAAGGATTTAAATATATGTGGCTAATTTTAAGAGGTCGATAGAAAAGAATGAAGTAAAATAGATGGAGTTGCATGTCAAATAGTCCATTTCCTAAGGATAGTGGCCAGCCATGACAAGATTATGGGCAAAGGAACATGTTTCCAACATGTTAGGTTAGTGGTGTATGTAGGAAGCCATAAAATAAAAGCTAGCATTAAAGAATTGAAAAAAAAATGATGAGCATGGATGCCCCCCCCATTTGCCGTGAATTGAACAAGAAAAACAAAAAAAAAAAAGTGCTCATCCTTTCTCAAATTTTTGTATTGCCGTGAGTAAGGGAGAGGGGGGTTTGGAGAAGCTTGGCCATACTTGCAACTAGATTGAGGTATGTTTGATGTCATTCCTTAAGATTCATGCATATTTTAGTTGTTAGTTTGAAACCTACCTAGCCCATGGCTTAGATTTCTTTGCTATTTGATGGAGATGAAGTTCGGCCATGGAGGTTGTCTTTCTTGGTTGGTATTTTAATGTTGTTGTGATGAAGCATGAAGAGAAGTGAGATGAATGTTTAATAAAAGGAGATTTTTGTGCCATTGAGTTCTTGTTGTTATATGTGTATGTGCATGAGTATTCGGCCATGCTATAGAATTCATGTTGCAAAATAATTAATGCTTAATGTGATATAAAATAGTACTTGTGAATGAGCTTGAGAGTATCTAAATTATTAGTTGGAGGTGCGAATGTGGTCTTGGATGAATTTTAAAAACAAAGAAATTTTGGGTGACTATAGGTCAAGGACATTCGCCAAAGGCTTGTGTGCTAGCAAAGTCGGCCTAGATGGGGTAAATGTTAAGTGTTAAATGTTCATGAGATAAAATTTTGTGATTTGATGAATTAATGATGATAGTATAGTTGATGTCATGTATAAATATGTGGCAAGACGGTTAAACTAGTTAATTTATTGATTAAGCTCAAGAAGCTAGAGGTGGAGAATCAAGCAAAGGCAAAGGAAAGAACATCGAGTAGCGAGTTGGAACCATTTTACCCAATACAAGGTAAGTCATTAAGCATATATTTGATATTGCTTAAATGATTGTAATATCTATGCAATTGTGTTTAATGGGATGAAATATATACAAATGTATGTGTATGAAAAGATGATATTGTTGAGCGTAAAAGAGATAGTGAAATGTGTAGGAAGTTTGCTTGGCACTAAGTGTGCGAGAAATAGATGTGTGCGGTGGTGAGATTGGCACTGAGTGTGCGAGCTTGTAATGTATGGCACTAAGTGTGCGAGTTTGGACTATATGGCACTATGTGTGCGGGCTTGAATCACATGGCACTAAGTGTGCGTGATTGAGTATTAAGCACTATGTGTGCGAACTCTACACATATCTCCGATTGAATATTTATATGGAGGTGTGACTTTATCGAGATGAGTATGGACAGCGGAAAGAGTAAGTACCTTGAGTTCATGGCTAATAGATGCTATGTTCATGCTCGGGGTGGAGTTGGTAAGATTTAAATCTATGTGATGATTTCAATTGCATTACCGTAAATAAGGTATCGTGGAATAGATGAAAGTTCATTTGATTGCATGATTGTTGCGGAAATGAAATGATGTATGGAAATTGCTTCAAATATCCTATTGAATAGTATATGAAATGTAAATGTATGACTTGGTATGAGATTGATCCGAAAGGTCTAAGGAACTATGGTATAGTTCGGTATGGCTGGAACACTTGGCCTTGTTTCATTATTTCATTTTATGATAATTTTATTAATGGATGGTTGTGGAATGCTTATGACTTACTGAGTTATAAACTCACTCGGTGTTTTCTTGTCACCCATTTTAGGTTTCTTGGACTCGTCTCCTTTTGGGTGCTCGGAACCGTCAACGAAGTCATCACACCGGCGAGCAATTTTTGGTATTGTCTTCTTAGTCAACTTAGGAGAACATTTGGCATGTATGGGCTATTTTGTTTTGTTAAATTTTGGGTTGTAAACTTTAAGCCATGTGAAAATGGCCTATGTGGTCGTTTGAGTGGGATGCTAGAACCTATAGCCACGAGTCTTAGAAACCTTAATTTTGATAAGGTGGCCATAATTTGTGTCATGTATGATGGATGATTAGTAAGGCTAAGGAAGGATTCATGAAATTGGCATAGTCTCTGCGATGAATTGCGGACAGCAGCAGTGATATGAGATCGAAAAATCACTAAAAATAGTAGAAGTGGAATTAATTGCTAAAAAGAATTACGTACTCGAATCTTGATGGGTCTATTTTCATATGGATGAAACGAAACGACCATATGAGCTGTATTTTAAGAGATATTCAAGATTTCGTGAGACAGGGCCAGAACGGTTTCTGGATTCTATGTTTCGGCTTTGAAAATTTACCATAAATTATCCAGAAACAATTAGAATCATGCCTTATATGCATAGATTCCCCTTTGAGTCTAGTTTCATTAGAAACAAACGGCATGAGCATTGGATCTCTGTACGAGATGATATCCAGGTCGTAATGCGCAAAGGTCAGTGTAGTCGAACCCCGAAACAGGGGTGACTTTAACTAATAAACTGTACCAATTGGCCTGACCAAAAATTTTAGAAATAAATCCACGGATGGATATATGAGTCTAAATTCGGGGAAATTTTACGGAACTAGTTTTCGAGTTCTGGAACTCGAGATATGATTTTTAAGGTGACAGGGACGCAGTTGCCAGCTGGACTGGAAATGTGAAAAATAGTCTGTGTGACACATGAGAGTTGGTCTGAGAACCCCTCGTGTCCGACTCCGGCGACGGTATCGGGAACGGGGTGTTACACTTATGCTATGCATCCTGGTGGGAACAAGTTATATCGAGATCTTCGTGAGTTGTATTGGTGGCCTGGGTTAAAGCGTGAAGTTATCGATTATGTGAGTAAGTGCTTGACGTGTCAGTAGGTTAAGGCTGAGCATTAGTTACCTTCTGGTTTACTGCAGCAAGTTAAGATTCCACTCTGGAAGTGGGAGAGGGTGACCATGGATTCTGTGAGTGGGTTACCCTTGACGCCTTCTAAGAAGGATTCGGTTTGGGTGATTATAGATCGATTGACTAAGTCTGCCCATTTTATACCGGTCCGCACTGTTTATTCATTACAGAAGCTGGCCAAGTTGTATGTGGCTGAGATTGCAAGATTGCATGGTGTACCGGTTTCTAGCATATCTGACAGAGATCCTAGGTTTACATCTCGATTCTAGAAGAAGTTACACGAGGCTTTGGGTACACGACTGGATTTCAGTACCGCGTTTCATCCTAAAACAGATGGACAGTCTGAGAGAGTAATTTAGATATTGGAAGACATGTTAAGGAGTTGTGTATTGGATTTCAGGGGCAGCTGGGAGAATTATTTACCGTTGGCGGAATTTGCGTATAACAACAGCTACCAGTCCAGTATTCGTATGGCACCGTACGAAGCGTTATATGGTCGTAGGTGTCGTACTCCTACTTGTTGGACTGAACTGGGTGAGCGACAAATTCTAGGACCAGAGCTAATTGCTGATAGAGAAGACAAGTTAAAGCTGATTTGAGATCGGTTGAAAGAAGCATTTGATAGGCAGAAGTCCTATGCGGATTTAAAACATAAAGAGATCGAGTACTCTGTGGCGGATTATGTTTTTCTTAAGGTATCACCATGGAAGAAAATTATGAGGTTTGGACGGAAGGGCAAGCTGAGCCCTAGGTTTATAGGGCCTTGCCGGATACTTAAGCGTGTAGGACCGGTTGCGTACCAACTTGAGTTGCCTTTAGAGCTGGAAAGAATTCACGATGTGTTTCACGTTTCAATGCTTAAGCGGTACCGTTCTAATCCCTCGCATGTCGTGCCGGTTGAGGAAATTAAAGTTTGGCCTAATCTACCTATTGAGGAGGAATCAATACAGATTTTGGAAGGTGATGTTAAAGTATTGAGAAAGAAGTTTGTGTAACACCCCGTACCCAAGACCGTTGCCGGAGTCAGACACGAGGGGTTTGCGGACTTAACTCGCTTATTTGCACAGTCCATTTTAAATTTCCAGACGAGCTGGCTAACTACATCACTGTCACCTTAAAAATCATATCTCGAGTTCCAAAACTCGAAAACCAGTTCTGTAAATTTTTCCTGAAACTAGACTCATGTATCCATCTACAAATTTTTTTTCTAGAATTTTTAGTGAAGCCAATTAGTACAGTTTATTAGTTAAAATCTCCCCTGTTTCAGGGTTCGACTACACTAACCTTTATGCATTACGACTTGGATATCTCCCTGTAAAGGGCTTCAATACTGATGCCGTTTGTTTCTATAGAAACTAGACTCAAAAAGGAATCTATAAATATATGGCATGACTTCTAACTGTCTCTGGTTAATTTATAATGAATTTCCAAATTCGGAACAGGAAATCCAGAAACTGTTCTGGCCCTATTTCGTGAAAACCTAAATATATCTTAACATACAACTCATATGATCGTTTCGTTTGTTCCATGTGAAAGTAGATTCATCAAGGTTTGATTAAATAATTTATTCACTATTTAATTCCATTCCTACTATTTTTAGTGAATTTTCAAATCTACATCACTGCTGCTGTCAGCATCTGCCTTTAAGGTAGACTTTACCTATTTCATAGTTTCCATGATTCAACTAGCCCTTTTGCATATATAGCCCAAAAATATAATCATGATGAACCATTCTAATGGCTAATCATTGCCAAACATTTCCATGCCTCTTAATGAACATATACATTCAAGATGATTATAACATTATGCTCAAAATATATATAAGCCATTTTCGCATGGCTATCCAAATATATACAACACCAAAATACTTGACTAATAACAAAAAAAGGGGTGTCCTATACATGCCATTTCAAAGTTCTACCAAAGGTGTACCAAAAAGGAGCTTTGATAGTGTGGGCGACTTCGACTTCAAAATCCCGAGTTCGATAGCTGAAGAACCAAAATCTATAAAACAGAGATTTACAGAAGCGGAGTAAGCATTTAATGCTTAGTAAGTTTTGAGCCATACAATTTGACACAACTAAAATGTAGCATTCATATGGCTAAATGGATAATTTGACATGCACAAATTCTCAATATCATACTTACTTCACATTACCAACCCTTATATTCATACACAAAAGATCAACATAGCCAAAGGCGGTAGCTCATTTATCGATTGAGCGAATACTTATTTGTAAGGGATCAACTAATTCAAAGCACATACGAAACATACCTCATCACGGGATTTTACGAGCGTATTAATTGAAACTATTACAGCAAGGTCGCTCATTCCCAAGCCAAGTACCTTCGGATTTAACCGGATATAGCTACTCGCTCGATTGCCTTGGGACATAGCCGGATATAGTAACTTCATACGAATGCCTTGGGACTTAGCCGGATATAGTAACTCATACGAATGCCTTGGGACTTAGCCGGATATAGTAACTAGCACAAATGCCTTCGCACTTAGCGGAACTAGTCACTAGCGCAAATGCCTTCGGACTTAGCCCGGTTATCATCCAAACATTCATGCACATATCAACAAATCATGACACATTTATATTCCATTTTCATAATCGAGTTCAAACACAAGTCACGATTAAGCAATCCCATTTTCGGCTCACTAGCCACATACAAACAACATGGTTTAGTTTGCTTTATGACACGATCTCTATGCACATACGGCTACCGTCACACGTATAGACAAATTAACTCAACATAAAATTCAAGTAGAATCATCATATCACCGTATATTTGTTATGCTCATATGTCATGACTTAATCAAATCGTAAACTAAGTCTCGTTACTCGAAAACTTACCTCGGATGTTGTCGAACGATTTCGATGGCTATTCGACCACTTTTCCTTCCCTTTATCAGATTTAGATCCCCTTTGCTCTTGAGCTTAATTTAAACAAATAATTTCATTTAATTATTTTTCACTTGGGTAATTCCATTCAATACATGTATGTCATACAATTTAAGTACAATGACCTTGCTCAATACTATTTAAACATCATGCATTACCAATTTCATCAACACCATCTAACTTCATATAGAAACACATATCGTCCTAGGTCGGTACACAAGTCAAATGCATCATTTAAATTGTCAAAGTCCACAATTTAGTCATATTTCTCTATCATAGTTTCTTCACTTAAACCGAATTAGCAAGCCCATATAGTCCTTGGCCGAATGCTATTTAACCCAAGTCATCAAGAATTTCATTATTTAACACCTTAGATATCCATAGCTAAATAGGTTATTTGTACATACATATATATACATAAGTGCATAGATACTATGTTACTAACAATTATTTCCTTGCTTAGCAGCCGAACCAATATACACATTACTTCATATCTACCCGTCACGTTTTCTCTACTTAAACCGAATAAACTTGCACATAAGGTCCTTGGCTGAACCTCACTAAAAACAAGTCAACCAAAATCTTAGTATTTATCTTGTGTATAACCTTATTTACCTTCCAAAAATCACAAAAACATCAAACTCTTAATGTTTATGTACAAGGCCGAATCTTAACATGATCCAACCTCCAACTCATTCCTTTCAACAACGAAAACCGAATGTTCAAGCCATCACCGAGATTTCGAAATTTTGCCATGGTTTGTGTAAGAAATTAGCTAATTAACTAGAAACAAATTTAAAACTTAAGAATTTAACACAACATACTAACCTCCCCTTAAGCTCAAGGTGACCGAAACCTCTCTTCTTCCTCCTTTCAAACCAGCCAAGAAGAACCAAAGGATGAAGCATTTCCTTTTCTTTCTTTTTTTTTCTAGTTTCGGTAAAATGGGGCAACAACCATACACTTTTTTTTTTCTTTGTTTTCATCATATTCCCTTTCATTATTTTATCCCCATGCTCCTTATTTTATCATACCTCCCATGAAACACTAACTTAACATGTTTATGACATGTTTTTGCCCATCACACTTGGTCCACCATACTTGTCATGGCCGGCCACTACTAATTGGGGGAAATTGACATGCAAGTCCCCCTTTTATTTCATGCACTAATAGATCCTTATGTTTTGACCTATCACATTTCAAAATTTTCTCACATAAGTCCTATTTACTAAAATTCACCTACAATTAAACAAAATTCAAATATGAAATTTTTCACACATGCATATATACATATAATAAGCATCAAATATGACAGCTAATTATTTTTATGGCTCGGTTTTGTGGCCCCGAAACCACTTCCCGACCTGGGTCACATTAGGGCTGTCACAACTCTCCCCCACTTAAGAAATTTTCGTCCCCGAAAATCTTACCGGTAAATAGGTTTGGGTATCGTTCTTTCATGGCATTCTCGGTTTCCCAAGTAGCTTCTTCGATCCCGTGTTTGAGCCATAACACTTTCACTAACGGAACCCTTTTGTTTCGCAACTCTTTCACTTCTCGAGCTAGGATACGAATCGGTTCTTCTTCATAACTCATATCGGCTTGAATTTCGACCTCGGAGGGGTTTATTACGTGCGTAGGATCAGATCTGTAACGTCGAAGCATCGAAACATGAAAAACGTTTTGGATCCTTTCGAGTTCAGGGGGTAAAAGCAACCTATATGCAACTGGGCCAACTCGTTAGGAGATCTCATACGGCCCAATGAATCTCGGACTCAATTTGTGTAACACCCCGAACCCGAGACCATCGTCGGTGTCGGACACGAGGGGTTAACGAGACAAATCCTCTTAAAGTGCCGACCAATTTGGCCTTTCCAGACAGGCTGGAAAACTGCATCACTGTCGCCTTAAAAATCATATCTCAAGTTTCAAAACTCGGAAACTGATTCCGTAAATTTTCCCTGAATTTAGACTCATATATCCATCCATGGATTTATTTCTAGAATTTTTGGTCGGGCCAATTGGTACAGTTTATTAGTTAAAGTCACCCATGTTACAGGGGTCGACTACACTGACCTTCGCGCATTACAACTTGAATATCTCTCTGTACAGGGCTTTAATACTGGTCCTGTTTGTTTCTAATGCAACTAGACTCAAAATGGAATCTGCACATATAAGGAATAACTTCTAATTCTTTCTGGATAATTTATAGTAAATTTTCAAAGTCGCAATAGGGGACCCAGAAACCGTCCTGGCCCTGTCTCACGAGAACTTTAATATCTCTCGGTATACTGTTCATATAATCATTTCGTTACTTTCATATGAAAATAGACTCGTCAAGGTTCGTTTACATAACTTATTCACTATTTAATACCAATCCTACAAATTTTGGCGATTTTTCAAATCTGCACCACTGCTGCTGCCAGCATCTATTTTCAAGGTAAACTTTACCTATCTTGTGGTTTCCATGGGCCAACTAAAATTTTGACATACATAGGTCCACATATGATCATATTTAGCCATTCCAATGGCTGATCATGTGACCAACACTCTCATTCCAAACCATAATCACATCATGAAACCAAATATAATTACAAAGCACAAATGGTCAAATTCCATCCTCCACTTTTACGAACCATTTTCGCATGGCCGTACACATATACATCACAAAGAACTTAAGAACAATCGAGGGTAGTCCGATACATGCCATATCCAAAGTTCAACCAAAAGAGTACCAAAAAGGGGGTTTGATAGTGTGGATGACTTCACTTCAATGATCCCGAATCCGATCGCTAACGAGCAAAATCTATAAAACAGAGAAACAAAGGAACGGAGTAAGCAATTTATGCTTAGTAAGTTTGAGCCATAATTTACACACAACCAAAGCATAGCATTCAAGTAGCTAAACAATAATTCATATGCACAATTTCTCAATGACATGCTTACTTCACAATCCCAACTCTTATATTCATACACAAATAACGGCTTAGTTAAGGCCGATAACTCGTTTATCATTGGAGCAAATATTCATACGCACTTACTCCTAGTGTGCAAAGCACACACAACACATACCTTGTTGTTGGGAATTTCACAAGTGCATTAACTGAAAATTTTCCAGCAAGCTTATAATTTTCAAATCACATACCTTCGGAGTTTAACCGGATATAGCTACTCGTTCAAACGCCTTCGGGACATAGCCCGGTTATGGTAACCCGCACAAATGCCTTCGGGACTTAACCCGGATATCACAACAAGCACAATTGCCTTCGGGCTTAGCCCGGATATCATAGCTCGCACCATTGCCTTCGGGCTTAGCCCGGATATCACAACTCGCACAATTGCCTTTGGGCTTAGCCCGGATATCACAATTCGCACATTCATACACATCTTTGTTTCAATTTCATAACAAACTTTTATGCACAATTTACTTAACCAAGAATATCATTTCGGCTCAATGGCCACATACAAGGGCACAATTTCGATTGCTTATTACTTCGTTCAATCGAATCAAAATCTAAGTTTCGATACTCGAAAACTTACCTTGAGATTATCGAGCGCTTCCAACGCTATTCAATCACCTTTTCTTTTCCTTTATTGGAGCTAGTTCCCCTTTGCTCTTGAGCTTAATGTTAACAAATAAATTGATTTAATCGTTTTGAATATCAAAAGGGGAATCCAAGGTACTTAGCCCTTATAAGGCCGCACACACTTACATCCACATACTTAAGCTCAATAATTATAACATAGCATCAAGCACTCATATGGCCGATTATACTTAGTCATACTTGCTCAAATCAACAATAAATTTGAGATTTTCACACCATATAAGTACTAGGCCGAATATACATGCAAGTTTCACAAACATTCTTCAACCATTTCTTCTTTAAACAAACATATTTATCATTTACTTCATAACCAAATCATCATGTGCAAACACATATACACATATAGGTGCAAGGCGAATTTCAAGGTGTTCATAACCATCCAAAACACAAATTTTAACTAACATGCAAGAAACATAAACCATGCTCATGAGCATGCCATGGCGAATACCTCACACACCATACTCCTTTTAAATTTTTGGTCATGGTTAAACAAAGGACTCAATGCCCTACTCAAGAATACTAAAAAGAAATTTCAAGAGTAGTCAATCCATCATTACATGCATCATTAGCAAGCTTCACATTTAGCATGCAATGGCTTCAACACAATATCAACCTTGGCCAAATACCATTTCTATGGCATAACAAGGATTTGAACCATGGCTAGCATGAACATCAAGTTAGCAACTAAAACATGCATGAATCTCATGACACAACCTCATACATACCTTAATCTTGATGCAAGTATAGCCAAATCTCCTTCTAGATCTCTTCTAAACCAAAAATGGAGCAAAAGTCCTCCCTTTTCCTTAGTATTTTCGGCCAAAGAAGTGAAAAATGGATGAACAAAATTTTTTCTTTCTTTCTCTACAACTCACGGCAGGGGGGCATCCATGCTCATCTTTTTTTTTGTTCATTTCTTTAATGCTAATTCTTATTTTATTTCTTCATACATAACTCACTAACCAAACATGTTGGAAACATGTTTCCTTGCCCATCAACACCTACCTTGGCCAGCCACTATGCTTCTTTTGGGGAAATTTGACATGCAAATCCCTTATTTTTGCATGCATGATCAACTAGTCATCCCACATCTTCCCATCATACTTTCAAAGTTTACTACTAGGCCCTTTCTAGTGAAATTCACATTTATAACACTAAATCAAATCATCAAAAATGTCACACACAATTTAACACATATCATAGGCATCAAAATAAATTTTAAATTATTTTTATGCCTCGGTTTTGTGGTCCCGAAACCACATCCCGACTAGGGTCAATTTTGGCTGTCACAATCTCCCCACTTAAGAAATTTTCATCCCGAAAATCTTACCGGTAAATAGGGTTGGGTATCGCTCTTTCATAGAGTTCTCGGTTTCCCAAGTAGCTTCTTCTATCCCGTGTTTGAGCCATAACACTTTCACTAGCGGAACCCGCTTGTTTCGCAACTCTTTCACTTCACGTGATAGGATACGAATCGGTTCTTCCTCATAACTCATATTGGCTTGAATTTCAACCTCGATGGACTAATCACGTGCGATGGATCGACCTATAGCGTCGAAGCATCGAAACATGAAAGACATCGTGAATCTTTTCGAGTTCGGGGCAAAATCAAACGATATGCAAGCGGACCGACTTCGCTTTCGGATATCTCATATGGCCCAATGAACCTCGGGCTCAACTTGCCCTTACGGTACCGAATCGAGTATCTTTTTCCAAGGCGAAACCTTGAGAAACACTTTATCCCCACCGATGCTCGATGTCTTTACGCTTCAGATCCGCGTCACGACTTTCGACGGTCGAAGGCTATCTTGAGACTTTCACGGATTACTTTCACTTTCATTCAAACATCTCTAATCAAATCCACCGCAAAAATTTTGCTTTCACCGAGCTCAGTCCAAAACAATGGTGTACGGCATTTACGATCGTACAAAGCCTCGTAGGGTGCCATCTTAATACTTGATTGAAAACTATTGTTGTAAGCGAATTCAATCAAAGGCAAATACCGTTCCCATGAACCACTGAACTCGAGGATGCAACATCTCAACATATCCTCAAGTATTTGAATTATCCGCTCGGATTGACCATCGGTTTGGGGGTGAAAGGCGGTGCTGAAATGCAACTTGGTAAAGCTTCTTGCAACTTCTTCCAAAATCGCGAGGTAAATCTCGGATCTCTATCCGACACGATGGAAATAGGCACCCGTGTAATCTCACAACTGAGAAAGCGTACAATTTGGCTAGTTTGTCCATTGAAAAATCCGTGCGTCACGGGGACAAAGTGAGCCGACTTAGTCAATCTATCTACCACGACCCAAACCGCATCCTTCTTACTCACGACAATGGCGGTCCGGATACAAAGTCCATTGTGACTCGATCCCATTTCCACTCGGGTATCGTGATCGGCTGAAGTAATCCTGAAGGCACTTGATGTTCCGCTTTCACTTGTTGACATATTAAACATCTCGAAACAAAGTCAGAGATGTCTCGTTTCATACCATGCCACCAAAATCGACGTTTCAAATCGTTGTACATCTTCGTACTCCCCGGGTGGATTGCCATTCGGCTACAATGGGCTTCGTTCGAATTATCGAAATAAGTTCAATTCTTTGGAACACAAGCGACCCTCGAACCTCAAACAATCGTCATCATCGATCCGAAACTCGATTCCTTGTTCGGAACACACTCAGCCCGTTTTGCAACCAACTCATCGTCGACTTTTTGAGCTTCACAAATTTGATGTATCAATAATGGTTTGGCTTTCAATTCAGCTACTAACACATTGTCGGATCGAACGGACAAGTGCACATTCATCGCTCGTAAAGCGAATAATGATTTACGACTTAAGGCATCCGCAACCACATTCGCCTTTCCCGGGTGATAGTCAATGACCAGCTCATAATCCTTTAACAGCTCGAGCCAACGTCTTTGTCGCAGATTTAAGTCTCTTTGAGTCATCAAATATTTGAGACTTTTGTGATCCGAATACACATGGCACTTCTCATCAACTAAGTAATGTCACCATATCTTTAAGGCGAATACGATGGCAGCCAATTCAAGATCATGGGTCGGATAATTTTTCTCATGTGGCTTTAATTGCCTCGACGCGCAGGCCACAACTCGACCTTCTTGCATCAATACGCAACCTAACCCAAGTAGGGAGGCGTCACTATAGATGACAAACTCTTTGCCAGATTCGGGTTGCACTAGAATTGGGGCTTCATCAAATAAGTTTTCAGTTGATCGAAACTTTTTCGACATTTCTCCGTCCATTCGAACTTAACATCCTTTTGGAGTAGCCGTCATTGGCGTGGCTATCGTTGAGAAACCTTTACAAATCGTCGTAGTAAACCGCAAGCCCCAAAAGCTTGAACCTCGGTAATATTTCTGAGGCTTCCAGTTAAGTATGGCTGAAATTTTGTTCAGTCGACTCGAATACCGATCTGAGATACCACATGTCCCAAGAAGCTAACCTCTCTTAACGAACTCACACTTCTTGAACTTAGCATATAATTGCTTATCCCGTAAAATTTGCAGCACTAACCTCGGTGTTTAGCATGTTCGGTCTCATTTCGAATAGACCAAGATGTCATCAATGAACACGACTACGAACCGATCCAAATATGGTGCGAAGATCCGATTCATCAAATCCATAAATACCGAGGGCATTAGTAAGCCCAAACGGCATCACTAGGAACTCGTAGTGACCATATCTCGATTCGAAGGTAGTCTTGGGTACGTCCGAATCTCGAATTATGGCGATAATAGCCCGATCTCAAATCTATTTTCGAGAACACCGAGGCTCCTTCAGTTGATCGAACAAATAGTCGTCTGTGATAACGGATATTTTTCTTTATCGTCGCTTTATTAAGTCGACGATAGTCGATCTACTGACCTCATGGTTCCATCCTTGTTTTTCACAAACAACACTGGCGCACCCCAAGGTGAAAAACTCGGACGAGCAAAACCTCTATCCACCAATTCTTGCAACTGAGCTTTCAACTCCTTTAATTCCGTTGGTGCCATACGATATGGAGCTATCGAAATTGGAGTGGTACCAGGTACCAATTCGATGCCAAACTCTATTTCCCGAACAGGTGGTAAACCCGGCAATTCTTCAGGGAAAACATCCGGGTATTCACAAACCACTAGCACAGATTCGGGTTTCTTTTCTGACTCCTTGTCATCGAGCACATACGCAAGGTACGCTTCGCACCCTTTTCTTACATATTTCTGGGCCAACATTGCTGATATTACGGTGGCAACCCCTTTAAGTCCGTAGACTCAACTTTGAATTATCTCGTTATTCGCGCACCTCAGATCGATAGTCTTGCTTTTGCAATTTACAACAGCATCGTGCATGGTCAACCAATCCAAACCAAGAATAACGTCGAATTCATCGAACGGTAAAAGCATCAAGTCCGCCGAAAAACAAGAACCTCGAAATACTAGGGGACTTTTCTTACACACTTTGTTGACAAGCACGTAATGACCCAAGGGTTTGACACCGAATTACAAACTCGGTAGACTCAATAGGCAAAGTCTTACTGGATGCTAAGGTTTCGCATATATAAGAATGAGTAGAACCAGGGTCAATCAAAGCAATCACATTAGTATCGAAAAGAGTGAAAGTACCGATAATGACATCTGGTGAGGCAGCATCCTCGCGTGCGCGTATGGCATAAGTCCTAGCAAGAGCACGAGCCTCGGGTCTTGTTGTAGCATCTCTCGACCCTCTCTGACCACCACTAGCATTGCCCATATTTCTGGATGGCCTACTTCGAGCAGTGGTAGCACCCGGGTTTCCACTCTGACTTACATTTTGTTCAAGCAACCTCGGGCAATCCTTGATAAAGTGGTCGGCCGATCCACACTTACGGCAGAGGCGATCACGGAACCTCTGACTCCCGAATGCCATTTGCCACAATCTTGGCACTCCATTCGGTTTCGACGATCATTCCCAACACCGGAGACCGAAGTGCCTCGTATACCCATTGTGGGGTCGACACGATCTCGTCTAAAAAGGCCCAAGCGCCTCTAGACCGGCTCACATCTTCTCGAAATCTCTTGATGCTGTTGAAGAGACTTTCCGAGGACCTTTTGAAATTCTCCGGTTCCCACATCAACTTTTGATTTTCCTTTCTAAGCTCTTGACTTTACAAGCTCGCTCAACAAGTACTACGAACTCTCGTATTTCGAGAATGCCAACAAACATCCTTATATCATCATTCAGCCCATCCTCGAAGCGTTTACACATAATAGCGGACGAAACACATTCCCGGCGTATCTCTGAGTCTAACAAATTTTCGCTCGTAGTCGATATGGACATAGAGCCTTGCTTAAGATCAAGAAATTCCTTTCGTTTTTGGTCGATGAATCTCGGTGATATACTTCTTTCAAACTCGTTTGGAAAAACTCCCAAGTTACTTGCTCCTAGGCACAACCAAGTCGAGTACTCCACCAATAGTAGGCGGAATCGCGTAGCAAGGAGATAGTACACTTTAAGCACTCATCGGTGTACAAGATAGCTCATCGAGCACCGGATAGTGTTGTCCAACCAAAATTCAGCTTGCTCGGCATCGTCGTCATCCGTAGCTTTAAATTCAATGGCCCCATGTTTTGAATCCTGTCAACTAGGGCTTACTTGACCTTATTTGGTCGATTCATTGGAGGTATTGTAGGTGCGGGGTTGCGTTAGTCGGGAATGGAGGTTGTGGAACAGTAGTGTTAGTTCGAATGTATTGGTTGAACCAATCATTCATCACGCTATAAAAGGCTTGCCTAGCCTCATCATTTGGATTGTTGGCCATAGGTTGAGAGTCTGCAAACCTTTGTCCCTTGCGGGAGCAAGCGCCACACTCTCCACATCATCGGCTATTGCTCGGTTGGGATCGGGATCCATTGCTATAAACAAACACAAATTCGAATGTCGTAAATCACCACACTATCAATTATCACTTAATGGCATGTATAGCTAGACCCCAAACATATCACGGTAGTCCTAGAATCGACTAAACCGTAGCTCGATACCAATAAAATTGTAACACCCGAACTCGAGACCATCGCCGATGTCGGACACGAGGGTTAACGAGACAAATCCTCTTAAACCGCCGACCAATTTGGCCTTTCCAGACAATTTGGAAAACTGCGTCACTGTCGCCTTAAAAATCATATCTCGAGTTTCAAAACTTGGAAACTGATTCCGTAAATTTTCCCTGAATTTAGACTCATATATCCAACCATGGATTTATTTCTAGAATTTTTGGTCAGTCCAATTGGTACAGTTTATTAGTTAAAGTCACCCATGTTACAGGGGTCGACTACACTGACCTTCGCACGTTACAACTTGAATATCTCTATGTACAGGGCTTTAATACTGGTCCCGTTTCTTTCTAATGAAACCAGACTCAAAATGGAATCTGAACATATAATGCATGACTTCTAATTCTTTCTGGATAATTTATAGTAAATTTTCAAAGTCGCGACAGGGGACCCAGAAACCGTCCTGGCCCTGTCTCACGAGAACTTTAATATCTCTTGGTATACTGTTCATATGATCGTTTCGTTAATTTCATATGAAAATAGACTCGTCAAGGTTCATTTACATAACTTATTCACTATTTAATACCAATCCTACAAATTTTGGCGATTTTTCAAATCCGCACCACTGCTGCTGCCAGCATCTATTTTCAAGGTAAACTTTACCTATCTTGTGGTTTCCATGGGCCAACTAAAATTTTGACATACATAGGTCCACATATGATCATATTTAGCCATTTCAATGGCTGATCATGTGACCAACACTCTCATTCAAACCATAATCACATCATGAAACCAAATATAATTACAAAGCACAAATGGTCAAATTCCATCCTCCACTTTTACGAACCATTTTCGCATGGCCGTACACATATACATCACAAAGAACTTAAAAACAATCGAGGGTAGTCCTATACATGCCATATCCAAAGTTCAACCAAAAGAGTACCAAAAAGGGGGTTTGATAGTGTGGATGACTTCACTTCAATGATCCCGAATCCGATCGCTAACGAGCAAAATCTATAAAACAGAGAAACAAAGGAACGGAGTAAGCAATTTATGCTTAGTAAGTTTGAGCCATAATTTACACACAACCAAAGCATAGCATTCAAGTAGCTAAACAATAATTCATATGCACAATTTCTCAATGACATGCTTACTTTACAATCCCAACTCTTATATTCATACACAAATAACGGCTTAGTTAAGGCCGATAACTCGTTTATCATTGGAGCAAATATTCATACGCACTTACTCCTAGTGTGCAAAGCACACACAACACATACCTTGTTGTTGGGAATTTCACAATTGCATTAACTGAAAATTTTCCAGCAAGCTTATAATTTTCAAATCACATACCTTTGAGTTTAACCGGATATAGCTACTCGTTCAAACGCCTTGGGACATAGCCGGTTATGGTAACCCGCACAAATGCCTTGGGACTTAACCGGATATCACAACTCGCACAATTGCCTTGGGCTTAGCAGATATCATAGCTCGCACCATTGCCTTGGGCTTAGCCGGATATCAACTCGCACAATTGCCTTGGGCTTAGCCCGATATCACAATTGCACATTCATACACATCTTTGTTTCAATTTCATAATAAACTTTTATGCACAATTTACTTAACCAAGAATATCATTTCGGCTCAATGGCCACATACAAGGGCACAATTTCGATTGCTTATTACTTCGTTCAATCGAATCAAAATCTAAGTTTCGATACTCGAAAACTTACCTTGGAGATTATCGGCGCTTCCAACGGCTATTCAATCACCTTTTCTTTTCCTTTATTGGAGCTAGTTCCCTTTGCTCTTGAGCTTAATGTTAACAAATAAATTGATTTAATCGTTTTGAATATCAAAGGGAATCCAAGGTACTTAGCCCTTATAAGGCCGCTTTACACTTACATCCACATACTTAAGCTCAATAATTATAACATAGCATCAAGCACTCATATGGCCGATTATACTTAGTCATACTTGCACAAATCAACAATAAATTTTAGATTTTCACACCATATAAGTACTAGGCCGAATATACATGCAAGTTTCACAAACATTCTTCAACCATTTCTTCTTTAAACAAACATATTTATCATTTACTTCATAACCAAATCATCATGTGCAAACACATATACACATATAGGTGCAAGGCAATTTCAAGGTGTTCATAACCATCCAAAACACAAATTTTAACTAACATGCAAGAAACATAAACCATGCTCGTGAGCATGCCATGGCCGAATACCTCACACACCATACTCCTTTTAAATTTTTGGTCATGGTTAAACAAAGGACTCAATGCCCTACTCAAGAATACTAAAAAGAAATTTCAAGAGTAGTCAATCCATCATTACATGCATCATTAGCAAGCTTCACATTTAGCATGCAATGGCTTCAACACAATATCAACCTTGGCCAAATACCATTTCTATGGCATAACAAGGATTTGAACCATGGCTAGCATGAACATCAAGTTAGCAACTAAAACATGCATGAATCTCATGACACAACCTCATACATACCTTAATCTTGATGCAAGTATAGCCAAATCTCCTTCTAGATCTCTTCTAAACCAAAAATGGAGCAAAAATCCTCCCTTTTTCCTTAGTATTTTCGGCCAAAGAAGTGAAAAATGGATGAACAAAATTTTTTTCTTTCTTTCTCTACAACTCACGGCAAGGGGGGGCATCCATGCTCATCTTTTTTTTTTGTTCATTTCTTTAATGCTAATTCTTATTTTATTTCTTCATACATAACTCACTAACCAAACATGTTGGAAACATGTTTCCCTTGCCCATCAACACCTACCTTGGCCAGCCACTATGCTTCTTTTGGGGAAATTTGACATGCAAATCCCTTATTTTTGCATGCATGATAAACTAGTCATCCCACATCTTCCCATCATACTTTCAAAGTTTACTACTAGGCCCTTTCCAGTGAAATTCACATTTATAACACTAAATCAAATCATCAAAAATGTCACACACAATTTAACACATATCATAGGCATCAAAATAAATTTTAAATTATTTTTATGCCTCGGTTTTGTGGTCCCGAAACCACATCCCGACTAGGGTCAATTTTGGGCTGTCACAATTTACCCTTACGGCCAAATCTGAGTATCTTTTTCCAAGGCGATACCTTAAGAAACACTTTGTCTCCTACCTGATACTCAATATCTCTTCATTTTAAATCCGCATACGATTTTTGACGATCTGTGGCTGCCTTCAGACTTTCACGGATTACTTTTACTTTCTGTTCAGCATCTCTAATCAAATCAACTCAGAAAATTTTACTTTCACCGAGCTCGGTCCAAAACAATGGTGTACGGCATTTTCGATCGTACAAAGCCTCGTAAGGCGCCATCTTAATGCTTGACTGAAAACTATTGTTGTAAGCGAACTCAATCAAAGGTAGATACCATTCCCATGAACCACTGAACTCGAGAATGCAACATCTCAACATATCCTCAAGTATCTGAATTATCCGCTCGGATTGACCATCGGTTTGGGGATGAAAAGCGGTGCTAAAATGCAACTTGGTACCCAAAGCTTCTTGTAATTTCTTCCAAAATCGCGAGGTGAATCTCGGATCTCTATCCGACACGATAGAAATAGGTACCCCGTGTAATCTCACAATCTGAGAAACATACAATTCAGCTAGTTTATCTAATGAAAAATCCGTGCGTACAGGGATAAAGTGAGCCAACTTAGTCAGTCTATCAACAACGACCCAAATCATATCCTTCTTACTTGCTGACACTGGCAACCCAGATACAAAATCCATCGTGACTCGATCCCATTTCCATTCAGGTATCATGATCGGCTGAAGTAAACCAAGAGGCACTTGATGTTCGCCTTCACTTGCGACATACTAAGCACTTGAAACAAAATCGAAATGTCTCGTTTCATACCATGCCACCAAAACCGACGTCTTAGGTCGTTGTACATTTCGTACTCCCGGGTGAATTGACATTCGGCTACAATGAGCTTCGTTCGAATCATCGAAGTAAGTTCTGAATTCCTTGGAACACACAAACGAGTTCTGAACTTCAAACAATCGTCGTCATCAATTCGAAACTCTGATTCCATGTTCGAAACACATTCAGCCGTTTTGCAACCAATTTGTCATCGACTTTCTGAGCCTCACGAATTTGATGAATCAATAATGGTTTGGCCTTTAATTCAGCTACTAACACGTTGTCGGGTAGAACAGACAAGTGTACATTCATCGCTCGTAAAGCAAACAGTGATTTCTGGCTTAAGGCGTCCGCAACCACATTAGCCTTTCCCGGGTGATAATCAATGACAAGCTCATAATCTTTCAACAACTCAAGCCAATGTCTTTGTAGCAGATTTAAGTCTCTTTGAGTCATCAAATATTTGAGACTTTTGTGATCCGAAAATACATGGCACTTCTCACCAAATAAGTAATGTCGCCATATTTTCAAGGCGAATACGATGGCAGCTAATTCGAGATCATGGGTCGGATAATTTTTCTCATGTGGCTTTAATTGTCTCGACGCATAGGCCACAACTCGACCTTCTTGCATCAATACGCAACCTAACCCAAGTAGGGAGGCGTCACTATAGATGACAAACTCTTTGCCCGATTCGGGTTTGCACTAAAATTGAGCTTCATCAAATAAGTTTTCAGTTGATCAAAACTTTTCGACATTTTCCATCCATTCGAACTTAACATCTTTTGAAGTAGCTTCATCATGGGTGTGGCTATCATCGAGAAACCTTTACA
This sequence comes from Gossypium arboreum, assembly GCF_025698485.1. Classification (NCBI taxonomy): domain Eukaryota; kingdom Viridiplantae; phylum Streptophyta; class Magnoliopsida; order Malvales; family Malvaceae; genus Gossypium; species Gossypium arboreum. The sequence continues at coordinate 18,152,098 of NC_069078.1, read as the reverse complement.
AAGCTGTCGGTAGTAACCAAGAAGTCCCAAAAAGCTCCGAACCTCAGTAATATTTCTCGGAGGCTTCTAGTTAAGTATGGCCGAAATCTTGTTCGGGTCAACTCGAATACCCGATACGGATACCACATGGCCCAAGAAGCTAACCTCTCTTAACCAGAACTCACACTTACTGAACTTAGCATATAACTGCTTATCCCGTAAAATTTGCAACACTAATCCCAGGTGTTCAGCATGATCGGTTTCATTTCTCGAATAGACCAAAATATCATCGATAAACACAACTACAAACCGATCCAAATACGGTCTAAAGATCCGATTCATCAAATCCATAAATACCGCGGGGGCATTAGTGAGCCCAAACGGCATCACTAAGAATTCGTAGTGACCGTATCTCGTTCTGAAAGCAGTTTTGGGTATATCCGAATCTCGAATTCGCAACTGGTAATAACCCGATCTCAAATCTATCTTTGAAAACACTGAGGCTCCCTTTAGTTGATCAAACAAATCATCAATACGCGGTAACGGATATTTATTCTTTATTGTCACTTTATTCAGCTGACGATAGTCGATGCACAACCTCATGGTTCCGTCCTTCTTTTCACAAACAATCTTTGGTGCACCCCAAGGTGAGAAACTTGGTCGGCGAAACCCCTATCCGTCAACTCTTGTAACTGAGCTTTCAACTCCTTTAACTCGGTTGGTGCCATACGATACGGAGCTATCGAAATCGGCGTAGTCCCAGGTACAAGCTCAATACCAAACTCTACCTCCCGAACAGGTGGTAAACCCGGTAATTCTTCAGGAAAAACATCCGGGTACTCACAAACCACTGGTACAGATTCGGGCTTCTTTTCTAACTCCTTGTCATCAAGTACATACGCAAGGTATGCTTCACACCCCTTTCTTACATATTTCTGAGCCAACATCGACGACATTACAGCTGGCAACCTATTCAAGTCAGTAGACTCGACTTGGATTATCTCGTTATTTACACACCTCAAATCGATGGTTTTTCTTTTGCAATTTACAATTGCATCATGTACGGTCAACGAATCCATACCGAGGATAGCATCAAATTCGTCAAATGGTAAAAGCATCAAATCGGCCGGAAAACAGGAACCTCGGATTACTAGAGGACATTTCTTGCACACTTTGTCGACAAGCACGTAACGACCCAAAGGATTTGACACCCGAATTACAAACTCAATAGACTCAACAGGTAGAGTCTTACTGGATGCTAAGGTTTCACATATATAAGAATGAGTAGAACTAGGGTCAATCAAAGCAATCACATTAGTATCAACGAGAGTAAAAGTACCGGTAATAACATCTGGCGAGGAAGCATCCTTGCGTGCGCGTATAGCGTAAGCTCTAGCAGGAGCACGAGCCTCGGATCTGGTTGTAGCATCTCTAGATCCTCTCTGACCTCCACTAGCATTGTCCGTATCCCTAGATGGTCTACCCCGGGCACTAGTAGCACCAGGTTTCCCACTCTGATTTACGTTCTGTTCAGACAATCTCGGGCAATCTTTGATAAAGTGAACTTGTAACAGGAGCGGTCATGGAATCTACAACTCCCCGAGTGCCATTTACCGCAATACCGACACTCCGTTCTGTCTCGACGATCATTTCCAACACTGGCGACCGAAGTGACTCGTGCACTCACAAGGGGTCGATCACGGTCTCGTCTAGAAAAACCCAATGTGTTTCTAGATCGGCCCAAATCATCTCTAAATTTCTTCGATGACTGTTGAAAGGGCCTCCCCGAAGACCTCTTATGAAACTCCTTTGCTCCCATATCAGCTTTTCTTTTCTCCATACTGAGCTCCTCGGCTTTGCAAGCTCGCTCGACAAGTACCACAAATTCTCGAATTTCCAATATGCCAACATACTGACTTTATATCATCATTCAATCCATCCTCAAACGTTTACACATTACGGACGAGGAAATGCATTCTCGTCGCGTCTCGCTAAGCCTTACAAACTTTCGTTCATAGTCGGTAACCGACATGGAACCTTGTTTAAGTTCAAGAAATTCCTTCCGTTTTGATCCATAAATCTCGACCGATATACTTTTTCCAAACTCGGTTTGGAAAAACTCCCAAGTTACTTGCTCTCTAGGCACAATGAAGTCAACGTATTCCTCCAATAGTAGGCGTAATCACGTAGCAAGGAGATAGTACACTTTAGGCACTCATCGGTGTGCAAGATAGCTCATCGAGTACCGAATAGTGTTGTCCAACCAAAATTCAGCTTGCTCGGCATCATCACTATCCGTAGCCTTAAATTGATAGCCCGTGTTTTGAATTCATCAGCTGGGGCTTATTTGACCTTATTTGGTCGATTCACGGAGGTATGGTAGGTCTTGAGGGTGGTGTTTTTCGGGAATGGAGGTTGTGGAATAGCCGTATTAGTTCGAATGTATTGGTTGAACCAATCATTCATCACGCTATAGAAAGCTTGTCTAGCTTCATCATTCGGATTACTAGCAATAGGTTGAGAGTCCGCGAGCTGTCCCTTGTCTTGGGATCGGCGCTACACTCTCAAGATCATCACTACCGCTTCGGTCGGGATCGGGATCCATTACTATAATAAACACATTTTCAATTGTCAGAAATCACCACACTATCAAATAATCACATAATGGCATGTATAGCTAGACACAAACGTATTACGGTAGTCCTAGAATCGACTAAACCGTAGCTCTGATACCAATAAAATTGTAACACCCCGTAGCCGATACCGTTTCTGGAGTCAGACACGAGGGGTTTGCGGACTTAACTCGCTTATTTGCACAGTCCATTTTAAATTTCCAGACGAGCTGGCTAACTGCGTCACTGTCACCTTAAAAATCATATCTCGAGTTCCAAAACTCGAAAACCAGTTCTGTAAATTTTTCCTAAAACTACACTCATATGTCCATCTAAAAAAATTTTTTCTAGAATTTTTGGTCTAGCCAATTAGTACAGTTTATTAGTTAAAGTCTCCCCTGTTTCAGGGTTTGACTACACTGACCTTCATGCATTACGACTTGGATATCTCCCTGTACAGGGCTTCAATACTGATTCTGTTTGTTTCTATAGAAACTAGACTCAAAAAGGAATCTATAAATATATGGAATGACTTCAAAATTTCTCTGGTTAATTTATAATGAATTTCCAAAGTTGGAACAGGGAATCCAGAAACCGTTCTGGCCCTATTTCGCGAAAACCTAAATATCTCTTAACATAAAACTCATATAATCGTTTCGTTTCTTCCATGTGAAAGTAGATTCATCAAGGTTTGATTACATAATTTATTCACTATTTAATTCCATTCCTACTATTTTTAGTGATTTTTCAAATCTACATCACTGCTGCTATCAGCATCTGCCTTTAAGGTAGACTTTACCTATTTCATAGTTTCCATGATTGAACTAGCCCTTTTGCATATATAGCCCAAAAATATAATCATGATGAACCATTCTAATGGCTAATCGTTGCCAAACATTTCCATGCCTCTTAATGAACATATACATTCAAGATGATTATAACATTATGCTCAAAATATATATAAGCCATTTTCGCATGGCTATCCAAATATATACAACACCAAAATACTTGACTAATAACAAAAAAAGGGGTGTCCTATACATGCCATTTCAAAGTTCTACTAAAGGTGTACCAAAAAGGAGCTTTGATAGTGTGGGCGACTTCGACTTCAAAAATCCCAAGTCCGATAGCTGAAGAACCAAAATCTATAAAACAGAGATTTACAGAAGCGGAGTAAGCATTTAATGCTTAGTAAGTTTTGAGCCATACAATTTGACACAACTAAAATGTAGCATTCATATAGCTAAATGGATAATTTGACATGCACAAATTCTCAATATCATACTTACTTCACATTACCAACCCTTATATTCATACACAAAAGATCAACATAGCCAAAGGCCGGTAGCTCATTTATCGATTGAGCGAATACTTATTTGTAAGGGATCAACTAATTCAAAGCACATACGAAACATACCTCATCACTGGGATTTTACGAGTGTATTAATTGAAACTATTACAGCAAGGTCGCTCATTCCCAAGCCAAGTACCTTCGGGATTTAACCAGATATAGCTACTCGCTCGATTGCCTTGGGACATAGCAGGATATAGTAACTTCATACGAATGCCTTGGGACTTAGCAGGATATAGTAACTAGCACAAATGCCTTCGGCACTTAGCCCGGAACTAGTCACTAGCGCAAATGCCTTTGGGACTTAGCCCGGTTATCATCCAAACATTCATGCACATATCAACAAATCATGACACATTTATATTCCATTTTCATAATCAGAGTTCAAACACAAGTCACGTATTAAGCAATCCCATTTTCGGCTCACTAGCCACATACAAACAGCATGGTTTAGTTTGCTTTATGACACGATCTCTATGCACATACGGCTACCCGTCACACGTATAGACAAATTAACTCAACATAAAATTCAAGTAGAATCATCATATCACCGTATATTTGTTACGCTCATATGTCATGACTTAATCAAATCGTAAACTAAGTCTCGTTACTCAAAACTTACCTCGGATGTTGTCGAGCGATTTCGATGGCTATTCAACCACTTTTTCCTTCCCTTTATCGGATTTAGATCCCCTTTGCTCTTGAGCTTAATTTAAACAAATAAATTCATTTAATTATTTTTCACTTGGGCAATTCCATTCAATACATGTATGTCATACAATTTAAGTACAATGACCTTGCTCAATACTATTTAAACATCATGCATTACCGAATTTCATCAACACCATCTAACTTCATATAGAAACACATATCGTCCTAGGTCGGTACACAAGTCTAATGCATCATTTAAATTGTCAAAGTCCACAATTTAGTCATATTTCTCTATCATAGTTTCTTCACTTAAACCGAATTAGCAAGCCCATATAGTCCTTGGCCGAATGCTATTTAACCCAAGTCATCAAGAATTTCATTATTTAACACCTTAGATATCCATAGCTAAATAGGTTATTTGTACATACATATATATACATAAGTGCATAGATACTTACTAACAATTATTTCCTTGCTTAGCAGCCGAACCAATATACACATTATTCATATCTATTCATCACGTTTTCTCTACTTAAACTGAATAAACTTGCACATAAGGTCCTTGGCCGAACCTCACTAAAAACAAGTCAACCAAAATCTTAGTATTTATCTTGTGTATAACCTTATTTACCTTCCAAAAATCACAAAAACATCAAACTCTTAATGTTTATGTACAAGGCCGAATCTTAACATGATCCAACCTCCAACTTATTCCTTTCAACAACCAAAACCGAATGTTCAAGCCATCACCGAGATTTCGAAATTTTGCCATGGTTTGTGTAAGAAATTAGCTAATTAACTAGAAACAAGTTTAAAACTTAAGAATTTAACACAACATACTAACCTCCCTTAAGCTCAAGGTGACCGAAACCTCTCTTCTTCCTCCTTTCAAACCGCCAAGAAGAACCAAAGGATGAAGCATTTCCTTTTTTTTTTTTTTTCTAGTTTTGCAAAATGGGGAACAACCATACACTTTTTTTCTTTGTTTTCATCATATTCCCTTTCATTATTTTATTCCCATGCTTCTTATTTTATCATACCTCCCATGAAACACTAACTTAACATGTTTATGACATGTTTTTGCCCATCACACTTGGTCCACCATACTTGTCATGGCGGCCACTACTAATTGGGGGAAATTGACATGCAAGTCCCCCCCTTTTTATTTCATGCACTAATAGATCCTTATCTTTTGACCTATCACATTTCAAAATTTTCTCACATAAGTCCTATTTACTAAAATTCACCTACAATTAAACAAAATTCAAATATGAAATTTTTCACACATGCATATATACATATAATAAGCATCAAATATGACAGCTAATTATTTTTATGACTCGGTTTTGTGGCCCCGAAACCACTTCCCGACTAGGGTCACATTAGGGCTGTCACAGTTTGTCCCACTGGTCAAAGTGCTTTGGCGCAATCACGGCGCAGAGGAGACCACATGGGAACCAGAAGAGGCAATGCGACATCAATACCCTTATTTATTTTGACCAGGAAAATTTTGAGGCCGAAATTTCTTTAAGGGGAGTAGAATTGTAACGCCCCAAAAAGGTAGGGTCTGTAATTTTGCTTATTTTAGCGTAAATTCCATATTTGTTTGAAGGGTTGGGTGATTTTGGTGTGTTTGGGGGTGGTCTGAGGAGTCCTGGGGATTAAACTTCGACTTTTGCAGCATTATTGTTTTGCATTTAAAAGAACCTGGTTACTGGCACTTGCGCCTTATAAATAATTGTGGTTGTGTTATGTCACAAAAAGCCTTGTGGCTTGGTGGAAGTGGCGTGACATAGCTATTGGGGAGAACAAGGATTCGAATCCCACGGCAAACAAGAAGCATCTATTTTGCACTTGTGGACGGCAAGTGGTTGAGTTGGAGTAGACTTCTAGGTGGTGGAAGTATGAATTGGTCTTGGATTGTTGGGAGAAGATTATGGAAGAGATCAAGAAGGGTTTTGAGGAGAGTTTCAAGGAGTTGGTGAGGGGGGAGAGTTGTAGCCGAATAGGTAATTGGTTGGTGAAAAATTTGGCCAAGGGGTTTTGGGATAAGCATTTCGGCAATTGGTGTTTAGGAGTAGGTGCCGAATTCTTCTCTTCAACTTTTGGGTTTATTTTGTGTTACCCTTTTGTGCCGAATTGTAAGTGACTCTTTCTTCTTCTCTTCTTCTTTGAGTCAATATTGTCGAATCCTCTTTAGCCGAATATTGGTAACCTCTTTTTTTTTTCCTTTTGTTGTCCCAAACATCCCTTTTCTTGCTTCTATAGTCGAAGAAACCGAACCCAACTCCTCTTTTTTCCTTTTCATTGTTTCTTTCTCTCTTGAAGTTAGCCGTTTACTTCTCTCCTTGTGTGACTGAAATTGTGGAGGCCTAACCGATTCTTGATCTCTGTTGGTTGAGGGTAAGTGGCTTCTCTAGTTGAATAGTGGAAGGCCCTTTTTCCATGTTCAATTTGGGTATTTCTTGAGCTGAATCCTCTTGGTCATCGTGAGGATAGGTTCATCTGATGTTTTCTTTTTCGAATGGTGCTAGGGGGTTGTGACGTTACCCAAGGGGGGTGGGCCGAATGCTATTGCCTTTCATTTTTAGTTCACGTCTTGGTAAGAAGTACACTTGGTTTTAATGAAATATTATTAAGTTACTAAAAAAATGGAACGTTAATGCAGATGGTGGTCTATAGGAGGGTGATCATTGGATAAGGGTGGTTTAAGCCTTACTCGTCATAGCAAGGTAAGCGATGCATATTGTTGGGAATGTATGAGTTCATAGTTGGGTGGTTAACCCAAATGTTTGAGATTTGACAAGGGATCATTATCTTTGTTTTAGGTTGAGCGCGTAGGGTTTGACATTTTTCTCTCCAAAAGGTGTGTAACCATACGCCATTTCTGTTATTGACCAAAAGCCAAAAGGTGTGTATTCACACCCCTATTTTACTATAGATCGGCAAAAGTTGAAAAGCCGAAACATCAGCATTTGAGGCCTCATGAGCGTGCGATCGCTCATGTGGCCAACCGAGCCACAAATCATGGTCGTCAGACTGTAGAGGCCGCCACGAGTGTTCTCGTGGGCTTTTGCAGTAATGGGCCCCCTTAGGCCGAGTAATGGGCCTTGGGCCCATCTACACGGTTTTGGCCTTTTGGGTTAGATGAGTCATTTGAGACGACTGTAGACCTTCAAAAAAGTCATTATCTGTACCGAGACCCTAAAAATCAGTTAAATGATCGAGATACCCCCCGAGGGGTAAAAATTACTATTTTACCCCTAACTGACGAAATGACTTTTATAATGCCAGTTGTAGGTTATGTGATGAGTGAATGGCATTTAGATGACTGGTTATGAGTATGACATACTGCATACACGTAATATTTATGACACGGTATCTGCATGGGGTTGGGTTTATGATATGGAGGAAGTACTGTACTGGTGACTATGTCACATTTATTATTACTGGTGGCTTGCCACACTTATCTTATTACTATGACTCTGTTGCATTATTATTATTACTGGCAGCTTTGCTACGATACTAGTGTGCTGGTTGGGTGGGTCGATTGATATCCCCACAGGTGTGCTGGTTGGTACGGGTGGTGTGCTGGATGGTTATGGGATGGGATGCATTTTGCACTGTATTGGTACTGAATTGGTCTCAGACCCACACTGTTGCTGTTTAAGGGCTAAGGCCCAGACTGTACTGATACTGAATAGGGCTCAGGCCCAGACTATTTCTGCATGCACTGTTTTCTATTGTCTGATAAGGGATTACACACTGAGTTTTCGTAAACTCACCCTTCCTTTTAACTGTATAGGTAATCCTCAGTTTTAGACGCTTTGGAGCTGCAAGGGACTCGGGGGCGGCCACACAATTGCAAAGGACTTTATTATTTAATGATTTTATGTTTGGGTTTTGAATTTGTAATAAGGCCATTTGGGGATTTAACTTTTAATTTAGGCTATAACTTGGTATTTATGAACTGCTAGAATAGGAATATTGGGTTTTTGAAATAACAACGTTTCTCGAAAGCGATCCTGTTACTTCAATTTTGTTAAAAATAGATGTCTTGAAAACTACACATGTTTTAAATAACATGAATCATTAAAAAAACTCTGCCTTTCAAACTTTGAAGGTTTTACGACAACCGGATCATTACCACAAGCTTATTGGACTTTTAAGCAGTGGATGTGGCACGTCAGATTTGGTCGTAATGTCTAGGCCGGGTCTGGGGTGTTACACGCCTACTCCCACACAAGGGACATCGCTGGCTGATTCTCAACCGACTTCGAGTAATCAAGAGAGTGAGGCTAAACAAGCCTTTTACCAAATGATGAATGACTGGTTTACTCAATATATCCGGACTAACCCGGCTACACAACAACCTCTACCCCCGACTAATCAATCTTCGATGCTTGCTATACCTCAAGTAAGTGATCTGTTGAGATTGTATAAGCTACTTGTTGATAAAATCAGAAAACATAAGGTTGAAGAGTTTAAAGCTACTGATGATGATGATACTAAGCGCGCAAAATTCTGGCTTGATAATACCATCCTTGTGTTTGATGAGCTATCCTGTACCCCAGATGAGTGTTTGAAATGTGCCATATCTTTGCTTCAAGACACAACATATCACTGGCGGAATACCCTAGTATTAGTGGTTCGGAGAGAGCGGGTGACTTGGGAATTCTTCCAAATTGAGTTCCGTAAGAAATATATTAGCCAGAGATTTTTTGATCAAAAGTGTAAAGAATTTCTGGAGCTGAAATAGGGTCGGATGACCGTGATAGTGTATGAGCGAAAATTTGTGAGACTTAGTCGATATGCCCGAGAGTGTGTTTCTACCAAAGTTATAATATGTAAAAGATTTGAAGATGGGCTGAACGAAGACATTAAATTGTTAGTTGGCATACTTGAGATAAAAGAGTTCGTAGTACTGGTAGACTGATCCTGTAAAGCTGAAGAGCTCAGGAAAGAGAAAATAAAAGCTGAATTTGAAGCTAGAGATGCATCTAAGAGAACATCTCATTCCAGTCGATACGAAAGAAGTTCTGAGATGGTTTCAGCCGTTCTAAAGCTACTTCATGTTATTCTAGACGGGATCAGAGTAGACCACCTATGAGCTCGAGAGCTACCTCAGTAGCTATTGTGGGTAATGTTATATCAAATCAACCCGAGTGTAAACATTGTGGTAAACGACATCTCGGCAGTTGTAGATTGCATGATCTGGCCTGTTTTAAATGTGGATCGATGGATCATTATATTCGTGAATGCCCAGTGTTAGCTGAAGAAAATCTAGTGCAGAATACGAGATCGGATAATACTGCAGCTCGAGGTAGACCACCCAGAAATGCGGGTAATGTGAGAGGTAGTCAAAGAGGGACTAAAGATACAACAGTCAGATCTGAGGCTCGTGCACCTGCTAGAGCCTATGCTATACGCGCACGCGAAGAGGCTTTGTCCCCAGATGTCATTACTGGTACATTTACTCTTTATGATACTAATGTAATTGCATTGATTGATCCTGGTTCGACTCATTCTTATGTGTGTGAGACTTTAGTATTTAGTAACACTCTGCCTGTTGAGTCTACTAAGTTTGTTATTAGAGTGTTAAACCCCTTGGGCTGGTGTGTTATGGTTGACAAAATTTGTAAATATTGTCCCTCGATGGTTCGAGATTCGTGCTTTCTGGCTGACTTGATGTTGTTGCCATTTGATGAGTTCGACATAATTCTAGGTATTGAGTGGTTGACTTTGCATGATGCTGTTGTAAACTGCAAGACAAAGATGTAAATGATTTGAAGAAAATGTATTGGTGGGTAGGAATGAAGAGAGATATCTCAGAGTTTGTTTCTAGATGCTTGATTTGTCAGTAGGTAAAAGCGAAACATCAGGTACCTTCAGGTTTATTATAGCCTATGTTATTTCCTGAGTGGAAATGGGACCGAGTTGCCATGGATTTTGTGAATGGATTGCTTTGACACCAAGAAAGAAAGATGCAATATGGGTTGTGATTGATAAGCTAACGAAGTCGGCTCATTTTATGCTTACTCCCTTTCTTTTCTCTCTTTTTTATAGTATTGCAAAGCCAACTCGGAAAATCGTAAGGACGTCAGAGATTGCCTCACACTATCAACGAGCTATCTCGGTATTTTGTGACTAGAAATACTTTAAGTTATAGCATGTATAGGGACTTGGCTACTTTGTATGTATGTCCTTATTATATGATTAAAGAATGGCATGTGAATACTTGGTAATGATTAGCTTATGATATAGTGAAATAAGAACATGTTTTGGTATTATGTATGCCTAAATGAGGTTTGATGTAAAAAAATTATGAAGGAATAAGAGTTGGCCATGGAACAGTTAGGAAACAGCAGCAGTGACGTGGATTTGAAAAATCACTAAAAATGGTAGAAATAGAATTAAATGGTGAATAAGATATATAATTAAATCTTATTGAGTCTATTTTGATAGATAAAAAACAAAGCAAGCAAAGAAAGTCTATATTTTGAGATATTTAAATTTTTGTAAGACTAGTTCAGAGTGACTTCGTGATCCCCTGCTCCAACTTTGGAAAATAACTATAAATTGTAAAAAAAAATATTATAATTCATAGTTTATATTTCTAGATTTCTATTTTCATTAGAAACAAACAGAAATGTTATTTGAATTCTGTATAATGAGATAATCTATTTTTAGTGAAGAGAGGTCAGATCCACTGAACTGCGAAACAGGGGAACATTTAATGAATAAACTGTACTAATTGGCCAAACCAAAAATTCTGGAAACATTATGAGTCTAATTTCAGGGAAAATTCATGGATTTAAATTTTGAGTTTCGTAACTTGAGTTATAATTAGTTTAGTGACTGTTACGCAAATGGACAGTTTTATTATGAATAGTGAAATAAATTGTTTTGATTTGTGTAAGTAATTAGAAAATTTTTAATATTCCGTGTTTGGTCCCGATCCATTCCAATTGCACATTTTAGGGCCTCAAGGGCCCTTTTTAGGGATTTATTGGATGAATGTGAGCGAATTAAAATTTCTTGTTAAAAAGTAAAATTTTCTATGCCCTGAACAGGTAAGATAAGTCTGGTAATGCCTCGTGCTCGACTCCGGTGATGGTTTCGGGTAAGGGATGTTACAATCAAAATGGCACTGTATGAGGCTTTGTATGGTCATGAATGTCGTACACCATTGTATTGGACTGAGCTTAGTGAAAATAAGATACACGGGGTTGATTTGATCAGAGAGACTGAATAGAAAGTAAAAGTGATCCGTGAAAGTCTAAAAGCAGCATTAGATCGACAGAGATCGTACGCAGACTTGAAACGAAAAGATATAGAGTTTCAGATTGGAGACAAAGTCTTTTTGAAAGTATAATCGTGGAATAAAATACTCAGTGATGCATGATATTCGTAACAGGTTTTAAAGATTTATAAATGAAACGTTCTCGAGACTAACTTATTATCATGATTAAGGCAACTGTACCTATCGAATGGTAGTAAAGTTCAGCAAGACCAGATTGTCGAACCCAAAGGAACTACGAGTACTAGTATTTTTTTTTCCTTTTTCATTATCTAGCCTAAAATTTAAGAGGTTTGGTTGTCTAAACTAATTACTAACTAAGAATGCAAAGAAAGAAAACTTGGGAAAAATACTTTTGGTAAAATTCGATTGATTGAGATAATACCTAAGGAAAAATCCACTTAGACTTCACTTGTTATTTGACTCTGAATCAGACGATTTATTCATTTGACTTGATCCGTAGAAATCCCTAAGTTATATTATTATCTCTCTCGAGACTAATAACGTCTAAGCCTAGGTTGAATAATTGAAATCTCTTTCTAATTAACGCCCTAGAATTGCATTAACTCGATCTATGGATTCCCTTATTACGTTTCACCCTAATCCGGCAAAATCTTGTCACCCTATCTCTAGGCACGCAATTATCTCCACTTAATTATGACAAATTTACTCTTAGACAGGGTCTATTTCCCTTCTGAATAAGAGCTTAACTTGAATCAATATCCTGGAATATCAAAACAAGAATTAAGAACACATAATTAAGAACAAGTCAAATATTTATCATACAATTCAAATAATAATAACAAGATCTATCTTAGGTTTCATTCCCCTTAGGTATTTAGGGGTTTAGTTCATACTTATGAAAGAAAACATCTCAAAAGCATAAAGATAACAAAAGATAAGAAAACCCAAAACTCCTGAAGGAACTTGAAGGGAGATCTCTAGTCTTGATGATGAATCCGACTCTTGAGATGGATCAATCAACTTTCATTGAGTAATTCCATGCTTCCTACTCTGCGTCCCCCTCCTAAGTGCCTCATCAAGTGTTTTTTATAGGCTTTTGAATGCGTAAGAGCCCTAAAAATTGGCCTTCTCCGAATAAGACTAAACTTGGGCTCGACAGGGACATGCCTATGTGCGATTACTTCAGCCTATTGTCAAGGCTGTTAAATAGGCACAGGTGTGTGGTCTACACGTGTAAGTCGTGCTTCGATCCTGCCAAATTGACACGGCTGTGTGACACGCCTGTGTGAGGAAGTCCAGGCCGTGTTGTTTTCCCATGTGGGTCCATTTTCTCCGTTTTCAGCCTATTTCTCACTTTTTTACTCTCTTATGCTCACCTAAGTATAAAACATGAAATTAAAGGATTAGAAGCATTGAATTCACCAAATCTAAGGAGAAATCATCCGTAAATGCGCTAAGCATGGGATAAAAATATGTATAAATTGTGGTTTTATCAAATCCCCCGGCACTTAAGCATTTGCTTGCCCTCAAGCAAAATCCTCAACTCACGATCAAAATAAATTGTTCTCAATTTATAATCCCTATCAATAATATCTCAAAGTAATCCATAAGTATTTATACATTGAAAATTCAACTAAAAGTACATCAAAGTTTTAGACATTCTAAGTTGAGCATTTTATCATGAAAACATAGATGTCTCCCCTCATCTAAGTGGTTACCTTGATCAAAATATCACAGAGTTTAACATTCTCACTAAAGATTCACTCAAATCACTCAAGGTGTTTAAGGACATCAATTAAAGCACTCATTAGTCAATATGAGAAGTTATTACCATAGGCTTGCTTGAAAATCAAATCTTCACCACTATATATTGAGATGATACCTCAATCAAAAAGGTATTTAGAGGGTTGTAACGTGGCTTTGGTTAGGGGTGTGGTCACAAGCTGAAATAAAAGGTTAGAATCGAGATTGAATTGAAAAATTACCTAGCTAGAAAAATAACTAGTCGTCAGTTGAATACAAGTGAGCTTCTTCTCAGAATATGAAATTAACACTCAAGCTCAAAAAAAGGCGAATTACTACTAATATGTATGTAAGTATTGTTTTTTTGTTGTTGTAGTTGTTTTTTTTTCATGAACAAGTCAAATACATAGAAGAACAAAACATAGCTAAGCAATTAGTTCAAATCAAATCTCAAAAAAAATAGGGATCATATTAGGGGATTTCATCAATAATGGGTTATGGGTTAATATTGAGGGTAAATTAATTAATGGTTTGTTAGACTCAAAGGGGTTCACTAAGGGTTAATTATGAAAGTAGGCTTTTGTGGAATGAGTGGGTTAAACCAAAGTGCCTTTATCATCTTGACATATCAAATCAAATGGTGTGGTCTTGACATGCAAAATCAAGCAAGTTCTAGAATAATATTCAATACTGACGCACTCAAAGCAACTATAAAAGTGAGCATCAAAGAAATAATAGATGCTCTAAAGGCTCAAAATCTCACAAAAATTATGGCTTTTTGATGTTTAAACTTGTGAATTTCAACTCAAAATAATACCTAAACTTGGGAAAAACAACCTAAAAGCTTTTAATTCTTCAAAAATCAACTTATCATGCTTGATTCCCTAATGTCTTAAAGTGTAAACACTCAATGCATAAATGCATATGTTTTAATTCAAGACATATCAATAAAAATCATAAGTTAATTAAAATTCATTCAAATAGTGATATGAGCGATTTACGTGAGAATAAGACACAATTCAGGGATTTCTAATAATGATATAAAAGACCCCTCACACTTAAGATGTACAATGCCCTCAATGTACAAAGATAGATATATAAAAAAAGATAGATTTATAATCATAAGATAGGGAGAGAAGTGAAACTTCCTGAATGATGAATGAATTCCTTGAACTGAAGTTTTGGAGAATAATCGGTGTGAGAGTGGAGGAGGATACTCCGGTGGTGGTAGAGGTTCATTAGTCCATAAGTCCTGCGCCAAAAGAATATTATATCTGGCGGTAGCTATGGTCGTGGTCAAGCAGGACATGGTAGTCGTGGAGAACCTTTCCAGGTGGAGTTTTTAGTTCCTATACGATGATGTGCTTTGGTGCTCTTTATAACTGTGATTGAATCAGGAACTTTTTAGGAAATATAAGGAAGCCTAATTACTCGTAATGAAATAGACAAAATTTAAAATTGTAAAATAATAATTATAAAACCTAATAAAAATAAGCTTAAAGAAAAATAAAAAGTAGTCTTAAAATAGAATAAAAGTAAAAACAGAAAATAATAAATAAAAGTTTTTAAACATCTTCATCGCTAGATGGTTCGCAAGGTGGGGATGGCGATGAGATGTGGAAGTGCTGACAAGTCTACTGTGGAGTAGCATCAATATTATTGAAGCACTGAAAACACTGTTGCTCGAATCGGGTAAGGCGCTCAGAGATGTCAGCGTATGAAGCCACCGCATGAACTGGACGAGAGAAGGGTGGTGGCTGAGTCGGTTGATCCTCGTGACGTGGAGGGACATCATCAGGAATGTCCTCTGGGTCTTCCTCCTCGGTGGATTGGGTGAAGTGGTACTGAGGAGGGTATGTGCCACGTCGTTTCTCGATCATCCTCATACTTAGCATGCTCGAGATGCCCTGTGGGGACATCTAGCCGATGAGAGTGAGGGAGGATGATTGGGCTACTATGTTGAGGAGCTCGAAGTGCCGAGCCAATCGAGTTATATAGAGCCCGATAGAGATGACCCCTCTCTTGTGCCGCTCCGTCTGGTGGCAAATGGTGAAGGAAATAAAGTAGGCAAGGTCGATGACGTACCCGTTCGCCATACTCCATAAGAAATAGGCGCCGTGGGTGGTGACGACGCCGGTGCTCTCTAGTCTCCCTGTCAGAGTGTGAGCCAAGATGGCGTGTAGATACCTCAAGGATGGAGGGAAAGCCGATGCCTTGGAGCTACTAGGATCGTAGGTGGTCGAGGCAAGGATGAGGTCCCTCCAACATTTCAAGGGGGAGTAGTGGATATGGGGGTGGAGGGTGTCGAGGTCATTTTCGTCCATAAACTCCTCCGTGTACAGCCTAGTGCAATCCCGAACTCGGTACTCTCAACTAACGTACTAGACCACCAAGACAGAACTGGATTGTTCCAGGATCGTCAAAGTTGGTCATGACGGTCTAAAAATGGAACATTGAGTAGAGTTCCAATGTAAACTTGGGATTCGTCGGCTCGACGATCTCAAAGAATAGCCTCCACGGGTCAGTTGTTAGGAGGGCTCGAACCGCGTCAGCCAATTGAATCTGCTCAAGTGCGGCCCAGTCAATGTAGCGGCCCACACCTAGGGGTCGGGCCCATAATATCTTATATAATTCCTCCTAGGGTCCTAAAGGGACTTGGAGGAATGAGTGTTTAATCTCCGTGGTAGGACCCGAAGATGACGCTGCTCCTTTCCTCTTCTTTGAGGTTGGAACAACGATCTTCTTACCGCGTGAGGACGACATTGTACCTACATTGAAAAAAATCGAAGTTCAATCAATATGCCCCAAGAATAGCATGGAAAATCAAGCCTATATATTAATAGATAAAACTTAAAATAATTAAAGCAAATATATCAAGTTATAAAAATAGGACTTATGAAAATAACGTTTCGGGAATATCTAATGAATGGATGCATATGTGTAAGCATAAATTTCATGGAAACAAGGAAAATAGAAAAGTGTAGCAGAATGTGGTAACTAAAATGAAAAAATTCTTATAAAGAGCAAAAGTATTTTACTATTCTAACTATGAATATTCAAAAATAGTTTAATATAGCAAAGGAATCATGAAATAAGCAATATATTTAGAGAAAATAGAAAGAAAAGAGTAAACAAACGTAAAAAGAAGGAACTTGGGATGTCAGAATCGGTGTTGTAGGCGGCGCACGTGCGTGAGTGGTAGGGCGTGTGGAGTTACAGTGGCCAGGGTTAGAAATTTTTAAGGAGGGAGATGATGAATAGTGAGGGGTTTTTTTATAGATTTTGGGGCACACGGCCGGGGGACACGCCCGTGTGCCCAAAGTTTTGTCCATGTGTTTCCTGAATTTTAAATTTGGACACGTCTAACATTCAGCCCACGCCCATGTTGCTCGGGCATGTGAGTGCACACGACCATGTCACAAGGTCGTGTTTGCTTCTCCCATGCCTGTATACATAGGTCCATGCCCGTGTTCGTTTTGACAATGTCGACCATGGGTGGAGGGCACGGGCGTGTCTCATGCCCGTGTTCCATTCTCAGTTTCAACCACGATTTCGAGCCACGAGTGTGTCTAATGCCCGTGCTATTTTTGCAGTTTCACCCACGGCCATTTCGGATGGTCGTGGCGACTTATCGTTTCCCGTGTTGCGAAAATTTGACCCTATTTTCACACGGGCTAAGGAACGCCCATATGCTTGGCCGTGTGGGCTTTAGGAAGCCTGCATTCCATGATTCGGTTAGTATGTTAGATGTCAAAAACTAAAATTTAAAGAAATTAATACTGTTAGTGCTCGAGTTGCCTCCCAAGAAGCGTTTATTTATAGTCTTAAGCTGGACTTACCTCTCTTCTGCATGGTCAAGGTGGTGCAAGGAGTTTACACTCCTCATCCCTGCTATCAAGTTTATCAACATAAGGTTTAAGATGAGTATTGTTTACCTTAAAAGTACCGAATTTGGGATGAATTACCTCGACTGTACCATATGGGAAAATACTGAGTATCGTAAAAGGAATTTCTTCATTAGGTTCAAAAGTGGTAATGCGAGGATCTGCTGCATCTGGTAGTACTTTGTCTCCAACCTTAAGTTGATTTGGTGAAGTATTGAGCTCATCCAGGCTCGGTTTCTGTTTATCAGGTGTTCTCCATTTCTGTGTCTGCCATTCATCTAACTCCTCGATTTGTAGCCTTCGTTCTTCATAGATAGGTCCTTTGTTGTTGTTTGAACATGACCCATATGCATTCTTTGTAACTGTTTCCTGCACAAAGGGTTTCACCACATGATTAGTACTAGTAGAATAATTTATACAACCACCTTCAATTTTAGATATGTTACTCTAATTACGAGCTTGAAGGGTGATTGTTTCATCTCCCATGCAAAGTGTGAGTTCACCTATGCCAACATCAATAATGGTTCTAGCAGTCGCTAAAAAGGGTCGTCCTAAAATTAAAGGTGCATTACTATCCTCTTCCATGTCTAGAACAACAAAGTCTACTTGGTATATAAATTTATCAATCTTAACAAGAACATCCTCAACGATACCCTGTGACATCCCTAAATCGACCCTAGTCGGAAAGTGGTTTCGGGACCACCAAACCGAGTCATAATAATAATTAACCATCATAATTGATGCTCATTATATGTATATATGCATGTGTGAAAATTTCGTGTTTGGATTTTGTTAATAGTAAGTGAATTTTTATCAAATAGGACTTATGTGAGAAAATTTAGAAATGTGCTAGGCAATTGTAAGGTGGCCTATTAATACATGTGGGAAAATAGTTGTCCTTGCATGTCAAATAACCCACTTCCTAAGGTGAGTGGCCGGCCATGACAAGAATATGGGCAAGGAACATGTTTCCAACATGTTTAGTTAGTGGATTATGTAGAAAAAATAAAGAAATGAAAAAAATGAGCATGGATGCCCCCCTTTGTTGCCGTGAGTAGAGGAAAAGAAAGGAAAAAAATGGTTCATCCATTCTCAAAATCTTGGCTGAAAATACTAAGGGAAAAAGGAAGGATTTTTGCTTCATGCTTGGTTTAGAAGAGAACTAGAAGGAGATTTGGTCATACTTGTGTCAAGATTAAGGTATGTTTGAGGTTGTGTCATGAGATTCATGCATGTTTTAGTTGCTAACTTGATGTTCATGTTAGCCCATGGTTCAAATCCTTGTTATGCCATGGAAATGGTATTTGGCCAAGGTTGATATTGTGTTAAAGCCATTGCATGCTAAATGTGAAGCTTGTTGATGATACATGTAATGATGGATTGATTACTCTTGAAATTTCTTTTAGCATTCTTGAGTAAGACATGGAGTTTTCTTTGTTTAACCATGACCAAAAATTGAAAGGGGGATGGTGTGGGATGTATTCGGCCATGGCATGCTCATAAGTGCGATTTATGCTTGTTGCATGATAGGTAAAAATTTGTGTTTTGATATATGTGTATATGTGTTTGTACATGATGTTACAAATGGATGTGAAAATATATGCTAGATTGGGAAAATTTGATTAAATGTTCATGAGATGAAATTAGGTGATTAAAAGATGTTAGTTGACATTGTACATATATATATATATTCGGCCATTAAAGTGAGTATGTAGGTAATGTTGAATCAAGTTTTTGGTGCATATTCGGTTAGGTGTATAATCGACCAAATGGGCGATTAGTAAGAATGGTTGCCGAATATACAAGCATACATATGCATGTGTAGTTGAATTATGAATGTTTAGCAAGATGGTTAAACTAGTGATTTATTGATTAAGCTCAAGGAGTTAAAGAAGGAGAATCAAGCAAGGGAAAGACGAAGGTCATCGAGTAGCCGACTTGGAACTATTTTACCCAACACGAGGTAAGTCATTAAGCACGTATTTGATATTGCTTAAATGATTGTAAAATTTATGCAATTGTGTTTAATGGGATGATATATATATATAAATGAAAATGTATGTGTATGGAGTGATGACAATTGTTGAATGTAAAAGAAATAGTGAAATGTGTAGAAAGTTTGCTTTCGGCACTAAGTGTCTTGACAATACGTGTGTACGGTGACGAGATTGGCACTAAGTGTGCGTGCTGGAAATATATGGCACTAAGTGTGCATGCTGGAAATATATGGCACTAAGTGTGCGAGCTCGAAGGGCATGGCACTATGTGTGCGGGCTTAAATCGCATGGCACTAAGTGTGCGAAATCGAGTATTAAGCACTGTGTGTGCGTACTCTATATATATATATAAATATCTCCGATCGAACAATTATATGGAGGGTGTGTCTCCATCGAGTGAGTATGGACAGCGGATCGGGTAAGTACCTTGAGCTCATGACGAATAGGTAATACGTTCATGCTTGGGGTTGAATTTGGTAAGCCTTAAATCTATGTGATGATTGAAATTGTATGGTTGTGCTGGAAAATGAGTTAATGTGTAAAATGCTTGATTATCTTGTTGTGTAGAATATGAAATGTGGATGTATGAATTGGTGCGAGATTGGACCGAAAGGTCCGAGGTATTATGGTATAGATTCGATATGGACGAGTACCTAGCCTCATTTGTTGTACATGTAGTAGTAACTTTATCAGTGGATTGACGAATGCTTATGACTTACTGAGTTGTAAACTCACTCGGTGTTTTCTTGTCACCCATTTTAGGTCTCTTGGACTCGTATTGTTGCGTGCTCGGAACCGTCGTTGAAGTCATCACACCGGCTGAAATCTTGTGGTATTGTTTTTTGTTGTTGAAGAACATTTGGCATGTATAGGCTATTATATTTTGTCGAATTGTGGGTTGTAAACTTTAAGCCATGTGAAAATGGCCTATGTGGTCGTCGAGTGGGATGCTAGAACCTATAGCCACGAGTCTTAGAAACTCAAATTTTGTTAAGGTGGCCATAATTTGTGTCATGTATGATGGATGATTAAGGCCAAGGAAAAATTCATGAAATTGGCATAGTCTACTGCAGTAACTGTTGCGGACAGCAGCAGTGAGATGAGATTGAAAAATCACTAAAAATAGTAGAAGTAGAATTAAATAGTGAGTAAATTATGGAACTGAACCTTGATGAATCTATTTTATATGGACGAAACGAAACGACCATATGAGCAGTATACTGGGAAATATTAAAGTTCTCGTGAGACAGGGCCAGAACGGTTTCTGGGTCCCCTGTCGCGACTTTGAAAATTTACCATAAATTATCCAGAAAGAATTAGGAGTCATGCCTTATATGTACAGATTCCATTTTGAGTCTAGTTTCATTAGAAACAAACGGCACCAGTATTAAAGCCCTGTACAGAAATATATTCAAGTTGTAACGCGCGGAGGTCAGAGCAGTCGATCCCTGTAACATGGGTGACTTTAACTAATAAACTGTACCAATTGGCCCAACCAAAAATTCTAAAAATAAATCCATGGATGGGTATATGAGTCCAAATTCAGGGAAAATTTACGAAACCAGTTTCCGAGTTTTGAAACTCGAGATATGATTTTTAAGGCGATGGTGACGCAGTTTTCCAGCCTGTCCAGAAATGCCAAATTGGTCGGTACTTTAAGAGGATTTGTCTCGTTAACCCTCGTGTCCGACACGGCGTCGGTCACGAGTTAGGGTGTTACAATTTTATTGGTATCAGAGCTATGGTTTAGTCGGTTCTAGGACTACTATAGCGCGTGTGAGTCTAGCTATACATGCCAAATTGTTAGTGCTTAATAATGTGATGACTTCTGACGGTTGGAATTTTTGTTTTGATTAGCAATGGAACCCGGGGTAGAGACCCTTGGCGGATGACGTTGAAAGTGTAGCGGCTGCTCCTGCGCAAGGGACACCGCCCGTTGAGCCTCGATCATCCATGAATAATCAAAATGAAGGCGAAACAAGCCTTCTTCACCATGATGAATGAGTGGGTCGCATAATATGCCCGAACCAACCCGGCTGTCCAACCATTCCCGAATTTAAATACTCCACCCCAAGAGCCCGCGATGCCTCCGATTCTTGATCTGTGAGGCCGAGTAAACCACCTGTGGACTTGATTAGGAAGCGTGGGGCGAGGAGTTCAAGGCCATAGTTCTTGATGATGCCGAAAAGGCCGAGTTCGCTCGATAACACCATTAGAGTGTTAGATGAACTATCATGCACACCGATGAATGTCTTAAGTGTGCTATATCCTTGTTGCGAGACTCACTTACTATTGGTGGAGGACTTTAATTTCCATAGTCCCAAATGAGCGAGTTACTTGGGATTTCTTTCAATCCAATTTGAAAGAAATACATTAGTCAACAGTTCATCGACCGAAGCGTAAGGAATTTTTGGAACTCAAGCAAGGCGGATGATCAGATGTCGAATCTGAACATGAGTTCGTAAGACTTAGTCGGTATGCTCGGAGTGTGTGGCTGATGAGGTTGCGATGTGCAAAAGATTTGAAGAAGGATTGAATGAAGAGTTAAAGTTACTAGTGGGAATTTTGGAGATAAAGGAGTTCGTGACACTAGTCGAACGAGCACTGCAAAGCGGAAGAACTTGGGAAGGAGAAGAAGAAGGCTGAATTTGAAGCAAGAGATTACCGTAAAAGATCGACGAGTAAAGCTCCGTTCTCGGTGTAAAGAGGTTCGGGAGGACACCAAGAAGTCGAGGACGATGCGGGAATTTCCATTAGAGCCCGACCATTGACGGACTCCGAGCTACTTGATAGCTAGTGTGGGCAATAATCGTCAAGAGAGACCTGAATGCCCCCAATGTGGAAGGCGACACCTAGGTGAATGTTGGGGTAAGTCATTAATAGGGCTCTGTTATGGATGCGGTTGAAGGACCACTTCATTAGAGATTGCACGGAGCTAGATGAGAGGAATAAGACGCAAGGTCCAAGACCTAGTGGAACGAAGGTGGAGGTAGGCCCCGAGAATCTCTGGAGGTAGGGGTGGTAATCGAGAGGAGCCTCTAATCGGCCGTCCGATCCGAGACCCGTGCTCTGCTAGAGCATATGCCATCCGCGCACGAGAGGAGGCATCCTCCCCGACGTTATCATTGGTACTTTTACTCTCTTTGATACTATTGTGATTGCATTGATTGACCCGGCTCTACTCACTCATATGTATGTGAAACCTTAGCATCCAAGAAGACTCTACCGTTGAGTCTCTTGAGTTCGTAATTCGAGTGTCAAACCCTTTGGGTCAATACGTGCTTGTTGATAAAGTGTGCAAGAGATGCCCCTAATAATTTGAGAATCCTGTTTTCCTACCGATCGATGCTTCTACCATTTCATGAATTGATGTTATTCTTGGTATGGATTGGTGACCGTACATGATGCAATGGTGGACGCAAAAGGAAAACCATTAATTTGAGGAGTGCAAATAATGAGGTAGTCCGAGTCGAGTCTCTTGATTTAAAAGGAGCGCCCGTGATAATATCTTCTATGACCGCTCGGAGATATGTGAAAAGGGTGTGAAACATACCTTGCGTATGTGTTTGGAAGTAAAGAGACGGAAAGGAAACTCGAATCGGTACCAGTGGTTTGTGAGTATTCGGATGTTTTTCCGAGGAGTTACCGGATTGCCACCGGTTCGAGAAGTGGAATTGACATCGGTTGTACCGGTACTACGCCGATCTCAATAGCCCCGTGTCGTATGGCATTAACGGAATTAAAGGAATTGAAGGTTCAATTGCAAGAATTGACGGATAGAGGTTTCGCTCGACCGAGTTTTTCTCCATGGGCACTTTGTATTGTTTGTGAAGAAGAAGGACGGAACCATGAGGTTGTCCATCGACTATCGTCAACTCAATAAAGTGACGATAAAGAATAAATATCCATTGCCACGAATTGACGATTTGTTTGATCAATTAAAGGGAGCCTCGGTGTTTTCAAAGATAGATTTGAGGTCGGGTACTATCGGTTGAGGGTCCGAGAATCGGACATACCCAAAACCGCTTTTAGAGCGAGGTACGGTCACTACGAATTCTTGGTGATGCCGTTTGGGCTCACTAATGCCCTGCGGTGTTTATGGATTTAATGAATAGAATTTTCAGGCCATACTTGGATCGGTTCGTAGTTGTATTTATCGATGACATTTTGGTCTATTCGAGAGATGAAACCGAGCATCTTGAACACCGAGGCTAGTGTTGCAAATCTTACGAGATAAGCGATTATCACGCAAAGTTCAATAAATGTGAATTTTGGTTGAAAGAGGTTAGCTTTTTGGGGCACGTGGTGTCGCGATCGGTGTCGTGGTGGACCCGAACAAAATTTCGCCATAGTCGATTGGAAACCACCAAGGAATGTTACCGAAGTTAGGAGCTTTTTGGGGCTTGCGGTTATTACCGACGATTTGTAAAGGTTTCTCGACGATAGCCACGCCAATGACGGCTTACTCCAAAAGGATGTTAAGTTCGAATGGACGGGAAATGTCGAAAAGTTTCGATCAACTGAAAGCTTATTTGATGAAGCCCCAATTCTAGTGCAACCCGAATCGGGCAAAGAGTTTGTCATTTATAGTGGCGCATCCCTACTTGGATTGGGTTGCGTATTGATGCAAGAAGGGCGAGTTGTGGCCTGCGCGTCGAGGCAATTAAAGCCACATGAGAAAAACTATCCGACCCATGATCTCGAATTGGTCGCCATCGTATTCGCCTTAAAGATATGGCGACATTACTTATTTGGTGAGAAGTGCCATGTGTATTCGGATCACAAAAGTCTCAAATATTTGATGACCCAAAGAGACTTAAATCTGCGACAAAGGCGATGGCTCGAGTTGTTAAAAGATTATGAGCTCGTCATTGATTATCACCGGGAAGGGCTAATGTGGTTGCGGATGCCTTAAGCCGAAATCACTTTGTTTGCTTTATGACGATGAATGTACACTTGTCTATCCTACCCGACAATGTGTTAGTAGCTGAATTGAAAGCCAAACCATTATTGGTACGTCAAATTCGTGAAGCTCAGAAAGTCGATGATGAGTTGCTTGCAAAACGGGATGAGTGTGTTCCGAACAAGGACTCGGAATTTCAAATCGATGATGACGATTGTTTGAGGTTGAAGTCGTCTGTGTGTCCCAAAGAATTGAACTTATTCCAATAATTTTGAACGAAGCCCATTGTAGCCGAATGGCAATCCACCGGGAGTACGAAGATGTACAACGATTTGAAACGTCGGTTTGGTGGCATGGTATGAAGCGGGACATCTCCGACTTTGTTTCGAGGTGTTTAATATGTCAACAAGTGAAAGCGGAACATCAAGTGCCTTGAGATTGCTTCACCGATCACGATACCCAGTGGAAATGGGATCGAGTCACAATGGACTTTGTGTCCGGGCGCCATTGTCGACTAGTAAGAAGGATGCGATTTGGGTTGTTGTTGATAGACCGACTAAGTCGGCTCACTTTATCCCCGCGTGCACGGATTTTCATTGGATAAACTAGCCGAATTGTACGTTTCTCAGTTGTGAGATTACACGGGTACCGATTTCTATTGTGTCGGATAGAGATCCGAGATTTACCTCGCGATTTTGGAAGAAATTTCAAGAAGCTTTGGGTACCAAGTTGCATTTCAGACCGCCTTTCACCCCAAACCGATGGTCAATCCGAACGGATAATTCAAATACTCGAAGATATGTTGAGATGTTGTATCCTTGAGTTTAGTGGTTCATGGGAGCGGTATACGCCTTTGATTGAATTCGCTTACAACAATAGCTTTCAATCAAGTATTAAGATGGTGCCTTACGAGGCTTTATACTGTCGTAAATGCCGTACCCCATTATTCTGGTGAACTTAGTGAAGGTAAATTCTTGAGGTTGATTTGGTTAAGGATGCCGAGCAAAGAGTTCGAGTAATTCGTGAAAGTTTGAAAGTCGCTTCGGATCGCCAAAAGTCGTATCGGATTTGAAAAGAAAAGATATTGAATATCGGGTTGGAGACAAGGTCTTTCTCAAAGTTTCACCTTGGAAGAAGGTGCTTAGATTTGGTCGTAAGGGCAAATTGAGTCCGAGGTTTATCGGGCCATATGAAGTATCCGAACGAGTTGGGCGATCGCATATCGATTAATTTTGCCCCCGAGCTCGAAAGGATTCACAACATTTTTCATGTCTCGATGCTTGACGATATAGGTCTCGATCCATCGCACGTAATTGCTCTATCTCGAGATTGAGATTCACCTAATTTGAGCTATGAAGAGGAACCGGTTCGCATTATGAGGCGTGAAGTAAAAGAGTTGCGCAATAGGAAAATCCCGTTAGTGAAGGTGTTGTGGCATAAACACGGAATGGAAGAAGCCACTTGGGAACTTGAGGACTCTATGAAAGAGCGATACAGAGCCTATTTACGGTAAGATTTTTGGGACGAAAATTTCTAAGTGGGGAGAGTTGTGACATCCTAAATCGACCCTAGTCGGAAAGTAGTTTCGGGACCACCAAACCGAGTCATAATAATAATTAACCATCATAATTGATGCTCATTATATGTATATATGCATGTGTGAAAATTTCGTGTTTGGATTTTGTTAATAGTAAGTGAATTTTTATCAAATAGGACTTATGTGAGAAAATTTAGAAATGTGCTAGGCAATTGTAAGGTGGCCTATTAATACATGTGGGAAAATAGTTGTCCTTGCATGTCAAATAACCCACTTCCTAAGGTGAGTGGCCGGCCATGACAAGAATATGGGCAAGGGAACATGTTTCCAACATGTTTAGTTAGGGATTATGTAGAAAAATAAAGAAATGAAAAAAAATGAGCATGGATGCCCCCCTTTGTTGCCGTGAGTAGAGGAAAAGAAAGGAAAAAAATGGTTCATCCATTCTCAAAATCTTGGCTGAAAATACTAAGGGAAAAGGAAGGATTTTTGCTTCATGCTTGGTTTAGAAGAGAACTAGAAGGAGATTTGGTCATACTTGTGTCAAGATTAAGGTATGTTTGAGGTTGTGTCATGAGATTCATGCATGTTTTAGTTGCTAACTTGATGTTCATGTTAGCCCATGGTTCAAATCCTTGTTATGCCATGGAAATGGTATTTGGCCAAGGTTGATATTGTGTTAAAGCCATTGCATGCTAAATGTGAAGCTTGTTGATGATACATGTAATGATGGATTGATTACTCTTGAAATTTCTTTTAGCATTCTTGAGTAAGACATGGAGTTTTCTTTGTTTAACCATGACCAAAAATTGAAAGGGGGATGGTGTGGGATGTATTCGGCCATGGCATGCTCATAAGTGCGATTTATGCTTGTTGCATGATAGGTAAAATTTGTGTTTTGATATATGTGTATATGTGTTTGTACATGATGTTACAAATGGATGTGAAAATATATGCTAGATTGGGAAAATTTGATTAAATGTTCATGAGATGAAATTAGGTGATTAAAAGATGTTAGTTGACATTGTACATATATATATATATTCGCCATTAAAGTGAGTATGTAGGTAATGTTGAATCAAGTTTTGGTGCATATTCGGTTAGGTGTATAATCGACCAAATGGGCGATTAGTAAGAATGGTTGCCGAATATACAAGCATACATATGCATGTGTAGTTGAATTATGAATGTTTAGCAAGATGGTTAAACTAGTGATTTATTGATTAAGCTCAAGGAGTTAAAGAAGGAGAATCAAGCAAGGGAAAGACGAAGGTCATCGAGTAGCCGACTTGGAACTATTTTACCCAACACGAGGTAAGTCATTAAGCACGTATTTGATATTGCTTAAATGATTGTAAAATTTATGCAATTGTGTTTAATGGGATGATATATATATATAAATGAAAATGTATGTGTATGGAGTGATGACAATTGTTGAATGTAAAAGAAATAGTGAAATGTGTAGAAAGTTTGCTTTCGGCACTAAGTGTCGGGCAATACGTGTATGCGGTGACGAGATTGGCACTAAGTGTGCGTGCTGGAAATATATGGCACTAAGTGTGCATGCTGGAAATATATGGCACTAAGTGTGCGAGCTCGAAGGGCATGGCACTATGTGTGCGGGCTTAAATCGCATGGCACTAAGTGTGCGAAATCGAGTATTAAGCACTGTGTGTGCGTACTCTATATATATATATATAAATATCTCCGATCGAACAATTATATGGAGGGTGTGTCTCCATCGAGTGAGTATGGACAGCGGATCGGGTAAGGACCTTGAGCTCATGACGAATAGGTAATACGTTCATGCTTGGGGTTGAATTTGGTAAGCCTTAAATCTATGTGATGATTGAAATTGTATGGTTGTGCTGGAAAATGAGTTAATGTGTAAAAATGCTTGATTATCTTGTTGTGTAGAATATGAAATGTGGATGTATGAATTAGTGCGAGATTGGACCGAAAGGTCCGAGGTATTATGGTATAGATTCGATATGGACGAGTACCTAGCCTCATTTGTTGTACATGTAGTAGTAACTTTATCGATGGATTGACGAATGCTTATGACTTACTGAGTTGTAAACTCACTCGGTGTTTTCTTGTCACCCATTTTAGGTCTCTTGGACTCGTATTGTTGCGTGCTCGGAACCGTCGTTGAAGTCATCACACCGGCTGAAATCTTGTGGTATTGTTTTTTGTTGTTGAAGAACATTTGGCATGTATAGGCTATTATATTTTGTCGAATTGTGGGTTGTAAACTTTAAGCCATGTGAAAATGGCCTATGTGGTCGTCGAGTGGGATGCTAGAACCTATAGCCACGAGTCTTAGAAACTCAAATTTTGTTAAGGTGGCCATAATTTGTGTCATGTATGATGGATGATTAAGGCCAAGGAAAAATTCATGAAATTGGCATAGTCTACTGCAGTAACTGTTGCGGACAGCAGCAGTGAGATGAGATTGAAAAATCACTAAAAATAGTAGAAGTAGAATTAAATAGTGAGTAAATTATGGAACTGAACCTTGATGAATCTATTTTTATATGGACGAAACGAAACGACCATATGAGCAGTATACTGGGAAATATTAAAGTTCTCGTGAGACAGGGCCAGAACGGTTTCTGGGTCCCCTGTCGCGACTTTGAAAATTTACCATAAATTATCCAGAAAGAATTAGGAGTCATGCCTTATATGTACAGATTCCATTTTGAGTCTAGTTTCATTAGAAACAAACGGCACCAGTATTAAAGCCCTGTACAGAAATATATTCAAGTTGTAACGCGCGGAGGTCAGAGCAGTCGATCCCTGTAACATGGGTGACTTTAACTAATAAACTGTACCAATTGGCCCAACCAAAAATTCTAAAAATAAATCCATGGATGGGTATCTGAGTCCAAATTCAGGGAAAATTTACAAAACCAGTTTCCGAGTTTTGAAACTCGAGATATGATTTTTAAGGCGACGGTGATGCAGTTTTCCAGCCTGTCCAGAAATGCCAAATTGGTCGGTACTTTAAGAGGATTTGTCTCGTTAACCCCTCGTGTCCGACACCGGCGTCGGTCACGAGTTAGGGGTGTTACATACCCCTAGGAAATTTAATGGTTTTATCAGCCAATTGAATGCTCATCCTAGTTTGTTTGGGTTTCCCTATACCTAGTTGCTTAAACCATTTGTAAGGCATAACATTGATACTAGCCCCTAAATCAGCCAACGCATTATTAACATCTAAGCTACCAATTAAACAAGGAATTGTAAAACTCTCTGGATCTTTTAGTTTGTTGGGCAGCTTATTCTGTAGAATGGCTAAGCAGATCGTGTTCTGCTCCACATACGATGCTTCATCTAACTTCCATTTATTTGCTAGAAGCTCCTTTAAAAACTTGACTACGTTTGGTATCTGCGAAAGGGCTTCAATAAATGGTAAGTTAATATGTAGTTTCTTTAAAAGTTTAAGGAATTTACCAAATTGTTTGTCTGAGCGGTCTTTCCTTGTCGCATTGGGGTATGGCATATGAGGTTTATATTCTGTAATTACCGGCTTTGGCTCATTGTGGCCTACCTCATCTTTACCTTTGCTTACCACCGTTTCTGGCCTTGGTTCTACAACTAGCCCTTCCTCATCTTGAATAGCAATCACGTTGAGTTGCTCCCTTGGGTTAGATTTAGTGTTGCTTGGAAGGTTGCCTTGTGGTCATTCAAAAATCAACTTGGTGAGCTGTCCAATCTAAGTTTCGAGCCCCTGGATTGATGCTTGTTGATTTTTGAGTGCTGTCTCGATATTTTGAAAATGAGTTTCTGACACTGAGATGAATTTTGTTAACATCTCCTCAAGGTTTGACTTCTTTTCTTACTAGTAAGGTGGTTTTTGAAAACCCGGAGGATATTATGGCCATTGATTTCCTTGACCACCCCACGAGAAATTGGGATGGTTCCTCCAACCTGCATTATAAGTGTTACTATACGGGTTATTTTAGGGTGTAGAGTCCCCATATATTGGACTTGTTCCTCCTCAATGCTAGGGTTGAAGGGTTGATATTTTGTGAATGCTCCTCCTCCATTTGAATTGCACCTTATCACTGTATATACCTGAGTAGAACGATACAAGCCGTCAATCTTTTTATTTAAGAGTTCTACTTGGTTAGATAGCATAGTAACCGCATCGAGGTTGAAAACGTCGGTTGCTTTCGTCAGCTTTGTTCTCATAACTTGCCACTGATAGTTATTCAGTGACATCTCCTCAACAAATTCGTAAGCCACCTCAGGTGTCTTATTATTGATAGTTCCTCCAGCGGCTGCATCAATCATTTGCCGGGTTGAAGGATTCAGGCCATTATGAAACGTTTGAACCTATAGCCAAAGTTGTAACCCATGGTGAGGGCACCTTCTCAAAAGATCCTTGTATCTCTCTCATGCATCGTAGAGTGTTTCTAAATCCATCTGCACAAAAGAAGAGATATCATTACGTAATTTGGCTATTTTAGCCGGGGGAAAATATTTTAATAAAAACTTCTTGGTCATTTGTTCCCAAGTAGTGATTGACCCTCGTCGTAACGAGTTTAACCATTGTTTAGCCTTATTCCTCAACGAAACGGGAAACAACTGAAGGCGAATGGTGTCATCAGAAACGCCATTGATTTTAAAAGTGTTGCAAAATTCTAATAAATTTGCCAAGTGAGCTTTGGGATCCTCGTCCTGCAAACCATCAAACTAAACAAACTGTTGTATCATTTGAATTGTGTTAGGTTTCAGTTCAAAATTATTTGCAGTAATAGCAGGTCTAACTATACTTGACTCAGTTCCTATTAAATTAGGTTTAGCATAATCATACATAGTGCGTGGAGTAGGATTTTGATTTACTGGATCAGCAGCAATCGCAGGAGGTAGCAGATTTTCTTGGTTTTCAACCATCTCCTCGATTGTGGTTGAAGTATCATCCTCTTGCTCGTCCTCTCTGTATCTTAGGCTTCACCTTATTTCTCTCCAATTTCTGCGAATTGTGCAGTCGATCTCACCATCAAAAATTAGTGGTCCTGACAGGTTTCTTCTGGTCATAAACTAGAAAAACCTGTCATAAGAAAATAAATGAAAAATTAGAAAAGAAAAATAAAAATTTAAATTGCAATAAAAGTAAAATGGCTAAAGTAATAAAAATTGAGTGTTCCTAAAATCCTAGTTCCCCGGCAATGGCGCCAAAAACTTGATGTGTGATATTCATAACATGTTTTAAAGATTTATAAATGAAACGTTCTTGAGACTAACTTATTATCACAATTAAGGCAAGTGTAACTATCGAATGGTAGTATAGTTCAGCAAGACCAGATTGTCGAACCCAAAGGAACTACGAGTACTAGTATTTTTTTTCCTTTTTTATTATCTAGCCTAAAATTTAAGAGGTTTGGTTGTCTAAACTAATTACTAACTAAGAATGCAAAGAAAGAAAACTTGGGAAAAATACTTTTGGGAAAATTCGATTGATTGAGATAATACCTAAGGAAAAATCCACTTAGACTTCACTTGTTATTTGACTCTGAATCAGACGATTTATTCATTTGACTTGATCCGTAGAAATCCCTAAGTTATATTATTATCTCTCTCGAGACTAATAACGTCTAACCCTAGGTTGAATAATTGAAATCTCTTTCTAATTAACACCCTAGAATTGCATTAACTCGATCTATGGATTCCCTTATTACGTTTCACCCTAATCCGGCAAAATCTTGTCACCCTATCTCTAGGCACGCAATTATCTCCACTTAATTATGACAAATTTACTCTTAGACAGGGTCTATTCCTCCTCTGAATAAGAGCTTAACTTGAATCAATATCCTGGAATATCAAAACAAGAATTAAGAACACATAATTAAGAACAAGTCAAATATTTATCATACAATTCAAATAATAATAACAAGATCTATCTTAGGTTTCATTCCCCTTAGGTATTTAGGGGTTTAGTTCATACTTATGAAAGAAAACATCTCAAAAGCATAAAGATAACAAAAGATAAGAAAACCCAAAACTCCTGAAGGAACTTGAAGGGAGATCTCTAGTCTTGATGATGAATCTGACTCTTGAGATGGATCAATCAACTTTCCTTGAGTAATTCCATGCTTCCTACTCTGCGTCCCCCTCCTAAGTGCCTCCTCAAGTGTTTTTTATAGGCTTTTGAATGCCTAAGATCCCTAAAAATTGGCCTTTTCCAAATAGGACTAAACTTGGGCTTGGCAGGGACACGCTCGTGTCCGATTACTCCAGCCCATGGTCAAGGCTGTTAAAAAGGCACGAGTATGTGGTCTACCCATGTAAGTCGTGCTTCGATCCTACCAAATTGACACGGCCATGTGACATGCTCGTGTGAGGAAGTCCAGGCCGTGTTATTTTCCCATGTGGGTCCATTTTCTCCGTTTTCGGCCTGTTTCTCGCTCTTTTTACTCTCCTATGCTCACTTAAGTATAAAACATGAAATTAAAGGATTAGGAGCATCGAATTCACAAAATCTAAGGAGAAATCATCCGTAAATGCGCTAAGCATGGGATAAAAATATGTAGAAATTAAGGTTTATCACTCAGATTCGGTCGTAAAGGCAAATTGAGTTCGAGATTTATTGGGTCATATGAGATTATAGGACGTATCGGGCCGGTTGCTTACAGGCTATTGTTGCCACCTGAGCTAGAAAAGATCCACAATGTATTCCATGTTTTGATGCTTCGTAGATATTGATCGGATCCCTCACATGTGATTAGTCTGTCTGAGATTACGATTAAGTCCGATATGACATATGAGAAAGAACCGATTCGCATTATAACTCGTGAGGTTAAAGAGTTGCGAAATAAGAAAATTACGTTAGTTAAGGTACTATGGCACAAACACGGAGTTGAGGAAGCAACATGGGAACCAGAGGATGCAATGAAAGAACGTTATCCAAATCTATTCACCGGTAAGATTTTCAGGGACGAAAATCCCTAAGGGGGGAGAGTTGTAACAGCCCGATTTAGACCTTAGTCGGAATGGTAGTTTTAGGACCACGAATATGAGTCAGGAAAATATTTAAAAATTATTTTGTGTTTATTTTTATGTGAATTTATATCTGTGCAATTTTCATAATTTAATTTTTTCGTTTAGGTGCCCTGTTAATAAAAGGACTTAATCGCGTAAAATGAAAATTTAATAGTTATTTGTATAAAGGGCCGAATTGCTATTGGCTTTTTAAATTGAAGCTTTAAAGTGGTAAATATACCATTTGAATAGGTAAAGGCTGGTTGTACCCTTGTATTATGTGTTTTAGTTATTTAATTATAAAAGGGTATAATAGTAATTAATTAAAATGTTATTATATGTATAATAAAACATAAGAAGCTTATAATATGTCTTTATATTATCATCTTCAAAACCGAAACATAAATAAGAAGAAAAGGAAAAGAAAACCTAGTTTGACCATCTTCCAAGCTTAGTTCAAGGTTCGTTCTTAGTCGGTTTTTGATAATTTTTACGTTTTTGAGATTGTTGCTTCGAGTACTACTAAACCCATGCTTGAATTTTTGATTTTGGTGAATATTTTGAGTTATGCCATTGTTGAGAGCTTGTGATTTTTGTTGTTTGATTATGAAATATGAAAGATATGTTTTAGATTAACATGTTTTGTATTGGAGTTTTTGATGATTTTGAGTAATTAGGACTAAATTGCAAAAATAATAATTTAAGGGACTAAAATGTGAAATAAATGAAATATATCGACTTTTATGAATATGGGTAAGATTTGGCCTAACATGGGTATAGTGAAATTTTGCATATTTTGTGTTTTGTGTAATAGGGACTAAATTGTAAAAAGTATAAATGTTAGGGGTAAAATGGTAATTTTCCCATTTATGTGTTTTTGGAATAAATTGAATGAAAATATGTTTGAATGAGCTTAATTTCAATATGTTTAGATCAAGAACCAAAGAAATCAGATTTGGATCAAGGGAAAACGAAAGTTGTCGACTAGCTGTCCCGTTCCGTTTTACATTGTCCGGTGTAAGTTTATAAGCAAATAGACATACTTAATTTTAATTGTATGCAAAGTATATATGTTGAAATGAAATATATAAATTTATATATGCTATTGCTGAATGTGTATAAGCTTGGTAACCATGTTCATGCATTCGTTTCGACCGAGTTACGACGTCTGAAAGCCCCCGTATGAACCTTAGGAATAGTTAGGATACATATGTCATGACATAGGATTCCGATATATGTATGTGAGTAAGACCATGGCATCGATATGTGACTCCGTTACAAGTGTGCGAGTAAGACCCTATCTCGGACAGTGGCATCGATATGTGGCTACATGTAAGACCGCATCTGGGACGTTGGCATTGTATGATATGTGTGATTATCCAAGTGTCCTATCCAATTATGAATGGTTCATAGGGAAAAGATAAGTTGTGTTCAAATGTGTAAAACGAGCTAAATGGCCAGGTATGAATTAACTTGATACCTACTTGAGATAAGGTAAGTAAGTACTTTGAATATTTGTCGTAAATCATGTACGATGCAAATGAAGAATATATGTGTATGTGGTATGTGTATTCGGCTTATGAATGAATAACTTGTGTATCCTTGTAATGTTTGTTAAATATGTGCGTACATGATTTCGTATATTCGGCCATATAGGTAATATAAATATATGTGATGTTATACTATGATTCTTGAGATTGCGTATGTGAGTAAATGTATGTATCGTTTATAATGACTATTTGGTTTGGAAGTTGATTAATAATATGATAAAATGACTATGTGAGTACTCGGCCTAGGTGGGTAATTGTCTATGAAAATGTATTAATTATGGAATTTCTAGGTTTGAGGTCAAGCATGGTAATGTTAATATTTTGGATGCAAGTTATGAGCTCGGGGATCGTCAGCAAAGTCTATCACACTATCCACTGTTTTTGGTACCTTCATAAGTGAACTATCAAACCTATGGCATGTATAGGCTGGATTATCTTTTGAAATGTTGGATTTCACTTCTGTATAATTTGAGCCATGCGAAAATGGCTTAATTTCCATGTTTTATTTTGGTTATGTTTGCTTATGGTTTAAGTTTATTTTGGCTATGGTATTTTATGCTATGGATAAATAATATTTGTGATATGTGTTTTGTTGTGCATTGAAGTTAGTTAATGACTTTGGATGTGGTATGAAAGAATCGACCATAAGTATGTTTGGTTGGTCTGGATGTGTTTCATACTAAGATAATATATATATGTGAATTTTGCTTATTATGCTTAGTCCTAATCTAATATGTTCTTATTTATATTGTTTAATGAGTTTAGTTTTGATAATTAGGTGATGGAAATTTTGGACGTGAATGTGGTTTTAAATAATATGGTTTGACTATGCAAGGTATTAAGTATGGAAAAATGTTCCATGATTGTTTTAGTCAATTGTTTTGTTATGAATTCAAATGTTATGTGTGGCCTTGAATTTTAGGGTAAGTACGCACTATATATATATATATATATATAAGTATAAATAGCATGTTCGGTCATGTTATATTGTACTAAGTTTCATGGGTGATTGCTTGTTAAATTATGTAATAAGATTTCAATTGGTTTTATTATGAGTTTGTGCAGAAGTTGTTATTTGTGTCTGAAAATGGTTTAAGTTAAAATGATGTAATGTACTTGAGCTCGGTGTAACATATTGCATCTCTTGTATGTTAGTCATTTATTAAACCGTAAATACTACTTGATATAATGCTTTATCCGAATATGCTCAGATGCTTTTATTTATGTATACATATATTCGACTGGATGTATTAAATTTTATTATTGTATGAAATATGAAATTTCATATAGATCAACATATTGTAGCATAAATATGAATGAAAGTGTTAGTAATGAAATTTATTTCTTTTGATGTATAACTTTTGTATATGCATGGCTTACCTAAGATTAGGTCTAATATTCAATAATGAAGTTATTGATGTGTTATATGTTCTGTATATGTATAAATTGTTTTGATATACATTTTGGATTATGTTTTACTTATAATATCTGCGAATGATAAATATTTTTTTAGAGTTGATATTTTATTAAGTTATAAGCATTGGTGTGATTTAAATCTCTAGTTGTAATTTATAATGCACATTTGTATAAATTGTAATATGATCAGTAATACCTTATAACCCTAATCCGGCGACAGATACGGGCTAGGGGTGTTACAGTGGCACCACTGTGTAACTATGTTTTCTTAACTAATACTAACTGTTGACGTTTTTGTAGTTTAATTATTTTTTAACTTCTTTCTTAGTAGAAATAAACTATAACTCTTAAATACTTTATTCTTTCCTTCTAATCTATAAATAGGTCATATTGATCCTCTTATTTATCCAACAAAAAAAGAAAAAAAAAGAAATGAAATTACAGACATAATAGATTGTGTAGAGAATTTCAGCAAAAAATAGATTATCAAATGGCTAGTTTCAGTGTAAGCGCTTCAAGTCCAGTTGTTGAGCTCTAAGAAGGTGGCATGGATAAATACTTACAACAACTATAGTCGTATACCTTCATTCTAGAGTAGGGATTCGATCCTCTATTGAGAAATTGCAAAGGAATATGGGAGAATGCAATAGAAAGAGAATGGACAAAATTTTGTTTGCCATTCGAAGAGCCCACAATAATTCCCTTGGTGCAAGAATTTTATCTGTAATTAAAATAGAGGGAACTAGACATTCTACGAGATACTTTTTTTGTGAAGGTTAGAGGGGTTAATGTTTTGGTAACTAAGATGAGTATTTGCCAATTTTATGATATACCATATTATTATCGGAATTATCCCTATAAAATAGATTTGAAGGAATTCAAAAACATAGATATAGAAGAAATATTGAGATTTTTAATAGAGGGGAAAGAGATATGGACATATCAGACATGAACAACAATACTTGAGACATTCAATCAAGAGCTAATGACACCAAAAGCTAAGATGTGGGAGAAGTTTGTTTGTTCAAGAATATGGCCTACAATAGAAATGTCCGAGATTGGCCCGATTCAAGCTATCATAACATATGAGATCCTCCAAAAGAAACAAATATGTATTGAGACATTGATATACAAAATATGGTTGACTGAGCAAGGAATTTAGGAAAATTGATATTTTTTTCATCATTTGATTGCGAAATTGTGTAAAAGAGTAGGAACCCCTATTGAACGAATGGATAAAACCATGAATCACCCAAGAAAACTACTCAGTGATAACATATTCAAGCAATTTATTCTTCTACAGAAAAAATAGAAAGAGGAAAAGAGAAAGAGAGAATTTCAAGACGATGATAAATAATACTTAGAATTAAGTTGGTAGGATTTTAAATTTTAGAAGTAGATGAATTTCGGAAAATTAAACGTGTTTCTTATTATTAGGATTTGTATTTTGTTAATTACTGAATTGAATATTTCTTTTATAGAATGTAATAATTTATTTAAGGATGATTTGAATTTGTTTTAGGGTTATGAATAAATATATAACTTTTAGTTGTCTTATAGATTGTTCAAATTTTTTATGTAGGAACCCAATGCAAAGAAGACACAACAAGTTGAGCTATTAAGGAACAGAGGAGGAGGCACCCACCATTAGCAATTAAAACGATCACGACCGATTGAGTAACTTCTTTCCTTACCTTTTTATGGGTGACACATTGTGGACAATGTGTCAATTAAAGTGTGGGGGTAACATAGAAAATTTGTCTTAAATTTTACGTTTTCCTTTGATTTTTCTTGTCTTTTATGTGCTTGAGCTTGTAGAAATATAAGTGATCACTTGGAAGCATGTACATTATTTACAAATAAATTTGGCATGATGATAAGTGATTCTAAATTTTTGATTATAAGACTACGAAGTTCCATATGTTACACTATGAATAGGTATTAAGTAATCAACTGTACCAAATGATATAGAAAATAAAAGGAAATGAGCATGTTAGTATGAATGAAAAATGTTTGAAGTTGAGTTTGTTAGGTTGATTAATTTGTGCATATTGAGACATTAAGGGATGACTTAGGGCATTTTTTGGAACACATCCAAAGCTAAAATCTTACTTATCTGTATCTCACCTTTAGTGCCAATTTTTAAGCTTGTTGACACTTTTTAATGAACCTCACTACAAACCTTGAGCCTGAAACACTAATTTGTATTTGCCCTTTTTCTTTGGTCCTGTGCTGCATGACTATAGACGTCTGGCCATACCTATTGAAGGTTAAGTAGATGCATCATAGTGGAGTTTTTAAGAATAGAGTGAAATAGGAAAGAATGGTGTGATATAGGAACTATAGGTTAGCTTGAAAGTGCAAAACAGAAGAAAAAGTCAAAAAGAAAATCAGCAGGAGTAGAAAAAGTCTTGAAACAATGGAAAAAGCATTTGTGAGTGAGATGAGCTGAAAAAGAAAGTCACAAAGTCACAAAAGAAAAAACAACTCATTCATTAGTGCATAGAAACTCGTAGGCTAGCTGTAGTTACTATGTTATGTTATGATTTCCTATGTGGAGAAAAAAGGAAGGTGATAGAAGGAGAAATACGATGAGCGGGCAACGATCACTAAGGGGGAATAATAGGGATCAATAGGATATGCAAACTATTTTCGTGTTTGTAACCATTTTGATGCTTATTGTTTTTGATCTTCATACCTATGTTAAGCCTTAGAACGTTACAAACCAAAAAGTCTTATGTGACCTAAAAATCCTTATTAATGAATGGTTATTATATTGAGCAATCGCATAAATGAATATTTGTATTATGCTCGGATAATCAAATTACTTGTATGATTTATTAATGGATCTCTACAGGCAAGACCTTTAATGTTTGTACACCTTGTAATATACTGAACATGGATGTTTGTGGTCAAAAGTTGTAAGCTAATTATCCATCATGTCAAAGTTGTTAATGAATGTGAAATGCCTACCTATACGCTCCAAAGTTAATAATTGTTTGGTATTTGGTTCAGGGGACATCTCTTTTCTTGTTTTTTTTCATGTTGCTTGAGGACAAGCAATGACTTAAGTGTGGAGGAGTTAAATCTACCATAACTAATTGTAGCAGATTAAACTAATTTCCACACTTTAGGAGCTTGAAAGCAAGCATTTTCATTAAGTTTTAATTATGCTTTCTTAAGATTCCTTTAAAATAATAAAATGTGTAAATTGAGTCTTTTATTGACTTTAGGGGCCGAATGTGGCCTAAGGGTGTGCTAATGAACTTTGTAAGTGTGTAGAAGACCATTAGAAGGAATAATAAATAGATAATGGTCGCTATGTCGCAACACGGAACGATCAATGTCCCAACAAAGGGAGAAAAATGGAGAAATCATGAAACTGTCTTCGATGTTGCGACACAGACTAAAGGTGTCACAACATACCCCTGAAAATATCACAAGAGAAGTATGTTGACTTCATGTCGTGACATAACTGGTGGTGTGTCCCGACATTGAATTTGGGCAGAATTAAACATGGAATTAAACACACGTGTTCATAGTATTCAAACACATAGTGGTAGTTCGCAAGACGTGCTCTGTTTAAAGAAACATACCTATAAAAGTCTGAGATTGTGAGAGCTATTCAGGGGTGCAATCTTGTATGTCAAATAGATGAACTGTTGTGCTCTATGTAGTACTTTGTTTTGCAAAATTTAGGGTTCACATGTTGTTAATTCCTTTTTTCAAATATTTATGACCTCAGGTAATGTAACACCCCTCACCCATATTCAATGCTGAAATAGAGTTACGGAGCATTATCGAACATTTTATACAACTACACATACATTTTACATACATTATCAAATTTCATTTAATCATTAATCAATAATATTCATATTATCCCTAACACGAGCCTACGAGGCCCAAAACATGCATTTAGAATGGTTTGTGACTAAACCGATAACTTTAGAAACTTTTCAAACACTTAGAAAATTTTTACAAAACACAGGGGACACATGCTAATGTGGCCCGACCGTGTGAGACCAAAGACATGCTGTGTCACATGCCGTGTGGACATTTGAAATGGGATCACATGGCCGTGTTCGACCCGTGTAACTCTCTAACTTGGGTCACATGGCCAACACACACACCTATGTGGCTAGCCTATGTGCCCTAAAAATTGCCACACACGCCCGTGTGCCAGGCTGTGTGCTAGGCCTTACCAAACCTGTAGGGTTATACTGACTTATGCCACACGACAAAGTCACACACTCGTGTGCTGGGCCGTGTGAAGCATACTGAATTTATTTCAATTTCAACACCAGGGGACACACGACCGTGTAACCTAATTGTATATCACACACGTCTGAGACACACGCTCGTGTCTCTGCCGTGTGGAAAAAATAGGCTATTTACCGAGTCAATTTGCCACCCAAATTTGTATGCACCTATACCAAACCAAATGGCACCAAAAATTAGCATTCATAAGTATTCAAACCAACTAAATCAAGCCTAAATAATGCTAACTCAATATCATTATCCATAATACACACAAGTCACAAAATAGGCCAATCCATTTATACCAAATTCACATATACATTCCAACTAATTAGACAATCCCATTCATGCATCATTATACTCAATTTTACAAGCATATATCTTCTCAAATATCAACCATTTTGACAACCACAAATCCTACTATCAATAAGGATCAGAAAACCAATCTCAATAACATATTATAAGCCCTATGCACACATATATACACATAACCAAACCAACCAAACTAAGCCAACCTTCATGGCTATATATACAAACCAAACCATAAACATTTACAAGCCAATTCAAATGGCTAAACTCATCATCAACTCATATACCAAGATAACCAAAGTTCCTATACATGCCATATATTCCAAAAACATAAATTCAAAAGTACCAAAACGATAGCTTGATAGTGTGATCAAGTCTCCGACGATTCCCGAATCCAAGCTAGCTTTGGAATCACTATAAAAAATGGTAAAATAAACATAGTAAGCTTTATAGCTTAGTAAGTTCATATGAATAATAAGTATAATTTCCAATTCATTCACAATTTAAAGAACATAAGTAATAAATTCAATTAAATAATTTTCATTTACTTTACATATAACGTATCAACTATCACTTACTTGCCAAAATTAACACGAGTACCTAAACTGATCTGTATCATTGCTTACATTCTCGTACCATCATCTTTTCTCGTTGAACCATTCAGAATAATGATTGATATTCGGGAATTTCGCACCAAAGTGCCACATACATAGCCAATGCTATCTCAATCTCAAATCACATATATGCTCACTCTCGAGCTATCAACGAGCCTGCTCACACAAGCTATCAGTCAAGACGTAGCTACACGGTGCTGCTCACACAAGCTATCAAGTAACCGCAACAGATGCCGATATACTCAGCCATCGATAGGACATACAGGACCAGCACCCGGATCACATAATCCTAATAACCCCTAATGACATGTCACTAGTATCCTATCTATTCCTAAGGTTCAACCGGGATTCTCATTGTCTCCATGCTTTGTTAATAGATTCGCAATGTCATAATAGCACAATTATAATATTTAAACATACAAACATATATAACATTAAGCTTATTAATCATACAAACTTACTTCAATTCACAAAAACAATGAAATAGGTCAATTAGTCAAGTACTTTGTTTTTCCCCCGATCAAAATCTGAATTTCACTTTTCTTGATCTATGTGTAATCAAATTTAGCTTATTTAATAATATTTCTATTCAATTTAATCCAAAACACTCATTAAAACATATTTACACTTTTTCCCTAAGTATTTCACAACTTTTATAATTTAGTCCTTATTTCATAAAATCACAAATTCATACAATTTAATACCAACCCATGCTAGCCGAATTTTCCTAGTACACATATCAGTCCATATTTTTCATTTATTTCACATTTTAACCACAAAGGTTTCACATTTCACAATTTAATCCCTAATTTGTATTTTCACTAAAAATCACTTAACAAAACTTGTATAACTATCATCAAACATTCATAATCTATCATAAAACATCAAAATACTCATAGATTCATCAATGGAAACATCCTAAATCTTTAACAGTTTTGAAAAATAGTCCTTGGGCTAGCAAGACCTAGCTGCAATGATCTCAAAAACATAGAAAACGTTAAAAATGAGACAAAAAGGGACTTACAATTGAGCTAGGAAGCTTGGCCGATTATAAAGCCCTAATAATGGCTTTTCTTCTTGTTTATTTCGGCTAGAAAAAATGAATGAATCAAATTTTGTCTTTTTTTTATTTAATTTACATTTAATTACCAATTACCAAATTAACCTTAATAATTAATAAACAAAAATCACTTAAAAGATGTCCATAAATGTCCACTTAAACAAAAAATGGTCTAATTACCACATAAGGACCTCCACTATTTAATTTATAGCCATTTAATACTTTTAGCTATTAAAACATCAGTTTTACACTTTACGCGATTTAGTCCTTTTAATCAAATTAAGCATGCAAATGATAAAATTTCTTAACGAAAATTTCACGCAAACATACTATTATGCTGTAGACCTTAAAATAATAATAAAATAATTACTTCGACTTCAGATTAGAGGTCCCAAAACTACTATTCCGATTTGACTAAAAACGGGCTGTTACAACTTTCCCCTTTAGGGATTTTCATCCTCAAAAATCTTACCGACAAAAAGGTTAGGGTATTGTTTTCTCATAGCTTCCTTGGGTTCCCACGTGGCTTCTTCGACACTGTGCCATTGTCAAAGTACTTTCACTAAAGCTATGCTTATTGCTCAACTGTTTAACCTCTCGAGCTAAAATTCTGATCGGTTCTTCGTTGTATGTCATGTTGGGTTGAATTTCAATCTCTACCGGAGAAATTACATGTGATGGATCTAATCGATACCATCTTAACATCGACACATGAAATACATTGTGGATCTTTTCTAATTCTGATGGTAAAGTTAGTTGATATGCCACTAGCCCTATTCTTTCGATGATTTTATATGGCCCAATGAAACACAGGCTCAATTTGCCTTTGTGACCAAATTGAAGAATTTTCTTCCACGGAGATACTTTTAGAAATACTTTTTCACCGGTCTGAAATTCAATCTTTTCATTTTAAATCTGGTATGATTTTTGTCGATCTGAGGCTGCTTTCAGACTGTCGCAAATTACTTTCATTTTATCTTCAATTTCTCGGATTAAATCAACCCCGTGAATCTTTTTCTCATTCAGCTCGGTCTAATACAATGGAGTCCAGCATTTACGACCATACAATATTTCATACGATGCCATCTTTATGCTTGATTGAAAATTGTTGTTATTCGCAAATTCAACTAATGGCAAATATTTGTCCCAGTTGCCTTCAAATTCTAAAACACAAGAACGAAGTATGTCTTCAAGAACCTGAATTACTCTCTCAGACTAACCGTCGATTTGCGGATGAAATGTTGTACTAAAGTTCAACCCCGTACCCAGAGCTTCTTGCAATTTCTTCCAGAATTGTGATGTAAACCTGGGATCTCTATCCAAAATAATCAAAACTAGCACCCCGTGCAATCTAACGATCTCAGAAATGTACAATTCAGCCAACTTATCAAGTGAATAATATGTAGGTACTGGAATGAAATGTGATGATTTCATCAATCGATCAACAACAACCCAAATAGCATATTTCTTTTTAAGAGACAGGGGCAAACCTGATACGAAATCTATCGTAACTTTATCCCATTTCTGTAGTAATCCCAAAGGCACTTGATGTTATGTTTTGACTTGTTGACAAACTAAACATCTCGACACAAATTCTGAAATGTCTCATTTCATACCCGACCACCAATACAACTGTTTCAAATCATTGTACATTTTAGTACTTCTAGGGTGAATAAATAGATATCCACTGTGTGCTTCATTCAAAATTTCCTGTATAAGCTCTGGATATCTAGGTATGCAAACTCCACCTCAGAATAATAAGCAATCATCGGATCCAGTCTGATTTTCTAAATCACTAGTTGACTCACATTGTATTCTTTTGGTTTGTAAATCATTATCACACTTCTGAGCTTCACAAAGCTGTTGAAGAAATACCAGTTTAGCATCTAACTCTGCTAGAATCGGACCACCATCAAATAAGGTTAACTGAGTATTCATTGCTCTCAAAGCAAATAAAGATTTTCTACTCAAAGCATCCGCAACTACATTCGCTTTCCTCGGATGATAATCAATCACTAACTCATAGTCTTTTAGCAACTTGAGCCACCTTCGTTGTCGCAAATTTAAATCTTTCTGAGTCATTATATACTTTAACCTCCTATGATCGGTAAAGATATGACACTTTTCACCATACAAATGATGTCTCCAAATTTTTAATGCAAACACAATAGAGGCCAACTTTAAATCATGCGTCGGATAATTTTTTTCATGTGGTTTCAACTGTCTAGAGGCATAAGCTATTACTTTTCCCTCTTGCATCAAAATGCAACACAAACAGTTCAATGACACATCACTAAAAATCACAAACTCTTTACCCAACTCAAGTGGAACTGACACTGGTGCCTTAGTTAATAATGCTTTCAACTGTTCGAAACTTTGTTGACATTTCTCAGACCATTCAAATTTCACATCTATCTATAGTAATCTAGTCATTTGTGTAGCAATCATCGAGAATCCTTTAACAAAATGTCAATAATAACCAGCTAAGCCCAGGAAGCTTCTGACTTCGGATATATTTCTTGGTGTTTTCCAAACAATAACTACAAAAATCTTACTCGGATCAACTAGTATGCCTTCAGCTGAAACAATATGTCCCATATATCCAACCTCTTGGAGCCAAAACTCGTATTTACTGAATTTAGCGAATAGTTGCTTATCTCTCAAGGTTTGTAGCACAATTCTCAAATGCTCGGTATGCTCAGACTCATCTCGAGAA
The DNA here is from genome assembly GCF_025698485.1 of Gossypium arboreum. Lineage (NCBI taxonomy): Eukaryota > Viridiplantae > Streptophyta > Magnoliopsida > Malvales > Malvaceae > Gossypium > Gossypium arboreum. The sequence continues at coordinate 18,107,265 of NC_069078.1, read as the reverse complement.
TAAATCAGAATGTCGTCAATGAATACAATAATCAATCTGTCTAAATACGGTCTAAAAATTTGATTCATCAAATCCATAAAAACTACAGGAGCATTAGTAAATCCGAAAGGCATAACAAGAAATTCATAATGTTTGTACCCTGTTCTAAATGCAGTTTTTGGCACATTCGAATCCTTAACTCGCAACTAATAATAGCCTGACCTCAAATCAATTTTCGAGAACACTGTTGCTCCTTTCAACTAATCGAACAAATCATCGATTCTCGGCAACGGATATGTTCTTTATCGTAACCTTGTTCAGTTGTCGGTAGTTAATACACATTCTCATTGATCCATCTTTCTTCTTTACAAACAACACTGGCGCACCTCAGGGAGAAAAAGTAGGTCGTACGAAGCCTCTATCTGTTAACTCTTGCAACTGAGCTTTCAACTCTTTCAACTCTGTCAGAGCCATTCTATATGGAGCTATAGTTATTAGTGATGTAATCGGTACTAATTCAATGGCAAACTTGACCTCTTTGATCGGTGATAACCTTAATAATTCTTTTGGAAACACATCTAGATGTTCGCAAACTACCGGTACTGATTCAGTTTTTGATTCAGACACTTTTGTATCTAGAACATAAGCAAGATAAGATTTGCAACCTTTCCTCACACATCTCTAAGCTAACATTGACGAAATCATAACAGGCAACTGACTCGACTCATCTGATTCAATTTGAATACTTTTATTATTCTGACATTTCAATTCAATAGTCTTTCATCTACAATTTACAACGGCATCATGCAGAAATAATCAATCCATACCCAGTATCACATCAAATTCATCAAATGGAAAAAGTATCAAATCATCCGGAAAGTAGTAACCCCGAGACATTAAAGGACAGTTCTTGCAAAATTTATCAACAAGAACATACTTGCTTAAGGGGTTCGATACTTTAATAAAAAACTCAGTAGACTCAACAAGGAAACTCATATTAGACACCAAATTCATACAAATATACGAATGAGTTGATCCAGGATCAATCAGTGCAACTACATTAGTTTCATAAAGAGAAACTGTACCAGTGATAACATCGGGTGATGAAGCATCTTTGCGGGCGCGAATAGCGTAAGCTCTACCAGGTGTTCTAGCCTTGGATCTCACAGTGGATTCCATAGTCATTCCTCTACTACTAGACACATTCCCTGCATTTCTAGGTGGCCTCCCTCTATTAGCTGTGTTGCTTGGTCTTACATTCTGGAATTTGTCTTTCACATCTAATTCGGGACAATCTCGAATGGAATGATCTTGCGAGCCACATCTCAAAACAAGCCTGGTCATTCATTCTACACTCACCAGGATGTCATCTTTCGCATCGTTGACATTCAAGTCTATTGTTTCTCACATTGCCAACACTCAATACTGATGTAGCTTGAGCTTTAGGACTTGAGTATTGTTTTACACGATCTCTATTTGAATATCCCACTGAAGCATTTAGTGACAAAACAAATCTCATGATTTTTTTGATGAAGATTGATATGGTTTATTCATCGATCTCTTTCTCGAATCTCTAGCCTCGAAATCAGCCTTTCCCTTTTCTTCGCCAAGTTCTTCGGCTTTACAGGCTCTGTCAACCAACACAAGAAATTCTTTTAATTCTAGAATCCCGACTAACAGTCTGAAGTCTTTGTTTAACCAATCTTCGAATCTTTTACACATGATTGCCTTGACAGAAACACATTCTCAGGCATATTTATTGAGTCTTACAAACTCTCGCTCATATTCAGTTATAGACATGTGGCCTTGTTTCAGTTCAAGAAACTTTTTTTGCTTCTGATCAATAAACCGTTGACTTATGTATTTCTTTCTGAACTCAGCTTGAAAGAAATCCCAGGTAACTCTTTCTCTCGGCACCACTGATACTAGGGTATTCCACCACTGGTAAGCTATCTCTCAGAAGTGATATGACACATTTTAAACACTCTGCAGGTGTGCAAGAAAGTTCATCAAAAACTCTAACAGTGTTTTCAAGCCAAAACTCGACTCGCTTAAGATCGTCATCTACATTAACTCTAAATTCATAAGCTCTGTGTTTTCAAATCTTATCAACTGCCAGTTTATTCAGTAATAGAAATTCCACACCTTGAAGAACTACGGGAATCAGTTGGGGATTAGGTGGGGGTGGAGTTTGTTGGAAAACTAATTTGTTTGAACAAGTTATTTATTGCATGTATAGCTAGACTCTCACATACGCTACGTTAGTCCTAGAATCGACTAAACCATAGCTATGATACCAATAAACATTATACCCCGCACTCGTATTCAATGTTGGAATAGGGTTACGGAGCATTATCAAATATATTATACAACAACACATATACATTACCAAATTTCATTTAATCATCAATCACTAACATTCATATTATCCCTAATATGAGCCTACGAGGCCTAAAATATGCATTTGGAATTGTTTGGGACTAAACCGATAACTTTAGAAACTTTTCAAACACTTAGAAATTTTTTACGAAATACAGGGGACACACGCCCGTGTGGCCCAGCCGTGTGGACATTCGAAATGGGATCACATGGCCATGTCCCAGCCTGTATCTGACCTAGTGTTACTCTTTGACTTGGGTCACACGGCCAACACACATGCCCGTGTGGCTAGCCCATGTGCCAGGCCATGTGCTAGGCCGTACCAAACCTGTAGGGTATACTGACTTATGCCTCACGACCAAGTCACATGCCTGTGTGCTGGGCTGTGTGGAGCATACTAACTTGATTTCAAATTCAACACTAGGGAACACACAGTCGTGCAACCTTGTTGTGAATCACACACGATTGAGCAACATGCTCATGTCCCTGCTCGTGTAGACAAAAATAAGCTATTTACCAAGCCATTTTGCCACCCAAACTTGTATGCACCTACACCAAACCAAATGGCACCAAAACATCACATTTATAGGCATTCAAACTAGCTAAATCAAGTCTAAATCATACTAACTTAATATCATTATCCACAATACACAAGTGACAAAGTAGGCCAATCCATGTATACCAAATTCACATATACATTCCAACTAATTAGATAATCTCATTCATGCATCATTACACTCAATTTTACAAGCATATATCTCCTCAAATATCAACCATTTTGACAACCAAAAATTGTACGATCAATAAGCATCAGAAAACAATCTCAATCACATATTATAAGCCATATGCACACATATATATACATAACCAAACCAACCAAACTAAGCCAACTTTCATTGCTATATATACAAACCAAACCATAAACATTTACAAGCCAATTCAAATGGCTAAACTCATCATCAATTCATATACCTAAATGACCAAAGTTCCTAAGTTAGGGGCATTTTGGTAATTTTCCATTTTCCTCGGATTTCCACCCGATCTTGATCGAAATTAATAATTTCATTCAATATATTAATTTATACAATAAAAAAATACATTTCATGCAATTTGATCATTTTGAAACTTTTACAAAATTACCCCTAAAGTTTTACTTTTATTCAATTTAGTCCATAAGCCCAAAACATGAAAATTAATCATTTTTACCCAAAATTGAGTTTAGCTGAATATTCATGGTACCAAAACAGTCCATTCATGCAAAATTTTCACATTTAATCCTTGCATTTTTACTATTTTAACAATTTAGTCCTTAATAAAAAAGTTCATCAAAAATCATTTAATAAAATACTTCTAAATAACAACTAATATTTCAAATTCATCATTTAACATCTAAAATCACAAGGTTCATCTATGGAAATATTCAAAATCTTTAACAGTTTCAAAATCAAAGGTACGAGTTAGTTGGACCTAGTTGCAATGATATGAAAAACATAAAAATTATTAGAATGGGGCTAAAATGAACTTACATGCATCAAATGAAACATGGACGAAAGCTTCATCTCAACATCCATGGTGTTTTTGATTGTTGAAGAGGACACCAAAAAGATGATATCAAATTAACCTTTTGTTTTTATTTTATTTTAATTTAATTTATCAAATTACCATTTTACCTTTGGTGAATAGACAAATAAAACACCAATTTCATTACCATAATTGTCCATCACATAAATATATAGCATAATTACCATCAAAGGAAGGTTTAACTTCACAATTGGTCCTTCAATTAAATTAAATTCTAACTAAATAAACTTATTTTAATCCTAAACTAATTAGGACTAAAAGAACAATTAATCCAAAAGCTAGTGGATTCAATCATAACACCAATGCTTGGAAACTTTGACCATGGTTTAATTAACATTTAAATCCATTTTCCTTTATTCAATTAACCATTTAATCACTCAAACCAAATAGTGATCAAATTTTACATATTTTACAATTTAGTCCTTTTTAATTAATTAATTATCGAAACGTTAAAATTTTTTAATAAAACTTTAATGCCACCTTAATGAAACTCCATAAATATTTATAAAAATATTTACGACTTGGTTTATTGAAACGAGGTCCGGATACCTCATGTTCTAAAACCACTTGAACTTAGAGTCTTATCAATTGAACTTAATCAATTGTTTATATAACAAAAATCACTATATCAAAAACCTTTTTAAAACCTTATTTGACTTGTAAATATTAAATAATAATATTTACGAACTTACTCGTCAGATTTGGTGGCCTCAAAACCACTATTTCGACACCATTGAAAAACCGACTGTTACACCTGTGATCTGATTTGATCCTCATCAGATGGGTAAGTATGCAAATTTGGAAACAAATGTACCCAATAAATATTTCCAAAAGCTTGATCAAGTCTTTCAAAGGTCCTCTCAATGCCAGGTAAATGAAGGTCTTTCCCAAAGCACGATCAAGTCTCTCAAAGTTCCTCCCCAAAAGAGAGACATATTTTCCCACGAGAGCTTCCTCCATATTTATCATTAGAAGAAAGGATTGCACTGAAGTCCCCATTCATCATCCATGGAACCAGTTCAGAAGGGAAGAAAGAACTCAAATCCTCCCAAAGCAACTTTTTTTATTTCTTCTTATTCAGATTTCCATAGACAAAAGCCATTAAAACGAACTATGACGAGATACTAATAAAGACTTGTGCTAAAATAAATTAGGGGGAGACTACATACTACCTCCAATCGAACCAATTTTTTCCAACCAAGCCAAATACACCAGAAAACCCGTTTGCTTCAACATGATGAGAGCACTGAAAACCCAACTTAGAAATTATTTCATCTATTTTACCTATGCTAACCCTCGACTCTAACAAACTAACAATATTCGACATATGTTCCAAATAATATTCCTTGAAAATATAAGTTTAAATCCATAAGTAGTAAAACAAGCAAAACAAAACCAACCTTACTGCCGAGAGGCATCTTTAAAATCTAGCTAGTTTCTAGTGACCTTCGGTCCATCTTAAACAGACCCTTGCTCAACCTGTGAGGTGATAAGCTCAACCAAGCTACTTACTAAGTCAGAAAAAGGAACTCGTGAAGTCAACGTTTTAAACAAGTTCTCTATATTTCTAATTGTTTTTCGAAGTTTTTTGCCTTTACAGCCTCCACTGGATTTCTATCCCGCTGCCCGCGCTTCGGCCACTACTTGCCCTATGCCCGGATTTTCCTCCTAGTCAATGCCCATTGTAGCACTTGGGTTTGGGTTAACATTTTCCTTAAAGACTATATCCGAGTGTTTTGCAATATCTAAACCCCTTCCGTCAGCATCACTAACACTTCAATAGGCCCTTCAATGATTGGTTAAAATGAGAAAAAAGTGATATAATTAGCTTCTACAGAAGGGAAAAAACAAATCAACCATGGTAATTGGAGAAGAAATCGTCCCCCTAAGACTAGGATGCGTTCGAGTTTCAACTGTTGGAAAAAACGGGTTTGGTAAACGCAACTAAAATAAATTTAGGGAAATCAGAGTTTTAAGAATTTTTCCAAAACAAGATCTTAGTTGTGATATCTAAAGTAATAAACACTTAATCAAAATTGTACCTTTTCAATTCGTGTAGGATGAGCGCTTCGATCGAGTAGTCTTCTCTGCTATCCCCAAGTTCATGTCTGCCGAGTGTGGGCTCGCTTTAAATCAGAAAAAATTTCATAAAAGTTATAGTGGGGTAATTTCGTAATTTCTCTAAACTTTGGAGTCAAGTTGTAAATTAGAAAATATCTCTAGAAATTTTCTAAAATAATCTCTTTAGAGAAATTTCTCTCTACAACTTTCTATTAAATTCATGTATCTGCTGAAAATAATGATCTAAAGCTCTCTTTATATATGGAGAGTTTAGAGAGTTCAACTATGATTAAACTTAATCCTTTAATATTAAATTAATATAAGATTTATCGAGATAAATATTAGATTAAATTTAATATTAAACCTTATTAAAATAATAGAATGTTCATCTACAAGATAAACATTAAATTTAATTTAATATTAAGAGAATCACTTTAATATTAAATTAATAAAATACTATTAAGATAAATATTAAATTAAATTTAATATCAAACTATTAAAATAAAATTATTTTTGGAATAGTTAATTTGAAATCAAATTCTCTAATAGAGTCCTAGTAAGAGTGTAACTCTTCCACTACTCAACCACCGAAAACCAACTATCAACGGTGATCGGGATGCTGCCGTTGCAATCGCCGGTACCACCGTGTCCGGTGATGTAGGTGCGACACCCTTACGGCATCCCGAGTAGGTTCGACTGTTGTCAGTTAGGTTCAGGTAAGTGACGCCCTGACCAGTCCGATCTAGCCACCGGTTAAACCGTCGACTTGGTTTCACATACCTGGCCTGGTTCGATTAGTTTTTGGGTCTTGGTCTCAGTTTTGGGCTCCCGAGCGCAATTTACGATCTCAGGTCCAATTTTCAAGTTCAATTACCCATTAAGCCAATTGTCTGAGTTGAAAATTAATTTCCAAAAATACCATATTAATTTTCATTAATTTTATTAATTTAGTTTTACTTGATTAAAATTAATTCTTCCAAAAATTACTTAGATTTTCGAAATTAAAATTTCAAGAAAATTCTTTAATTAAATTCTTTAGTTGAAAAATTCTCACGACCACCTAATTTAATACCACATCGAAAAAATCAACTCAATTAAATTATTTCCAAATTTGTAGAATTTTTTTCTGATTCAAATGTAGGTCGATCGAGCTTTTTTTCTTTTGACAAACAGTTCGATCGAGCTTTTGTTGAGCTAGCGGAGGGACCAATTGGAAATATACAATTAGACTATAGTAATTGCAATTATGTCCAAAAGCATCATTATTATAATTCATAATTATATAATCATGGAGTCAATCCACAAGAAGTACCATGATTGAAATCTCCTTATTGTATACTATTTACGAAAATAATTCATCCAACTACTTTGTCCAATGACCTCGTCATGTGTGCGTTACCCTTATATGATATCCTTGATTCCTTTGAGTTAAATCTGTCCACTCAATACAATCCTATTTTATCTCATTGTCACTATTGTGTCTTCTTAATAATTAATATGATCACTCTCAACAAATGTCTGTGATATACTACTCATTCGAGAACAAGCAACTCGTGCCCACACTCTGTAACACCCCGTACCCGAGCCCGTTACCGGAGTCGAACACAAGGTGCACACAAACTCAGCTAAATTGTTTTCACAGTCCATAAAAATTTTCCAGACTAGCTGGTTATTGCGTCACTGTCGCTTCAAAAATCATATCTTGAGTTTTAAAGCTCGAAAATCAGTTTTGTAATTTTTCCCTGAAACTAGACTCATAATTCCATCAACATATATTTTTCTAGAATTTTTGGTCTGGCCAATTAGTACAGTTTATTAGTTAAAGTCTCCCCTGTTGCAGGGATTGACTACACTGACCTTCGTGGGTTACGAACTCGATATCTCCCTGTACAGGGATTCAATACTGATGCCGTTTGTTTCTATAGAAACTAGACTCAGAGAGGAATCTATACATATATGGTATGACTCCTAATTATCTCTGGTTAATTTACAATGAATTTCCAAAGTCAGAACAGGGGATCCAGAAACCGTTCTGGCCCTGTTTCACAAGAACTTTAATATCTCTTAACATGTAACTCCTATGACCGTTTCGTTTCTTCCATATGAAAGTAGACTCATCAAGGTTCATTTACATAATTTATTCACTATTTAATACCATTCCTACTATTTTTAGTGATTTTTCACATCCACATCACTGCTGCAGTCAGCGTCTGCCTTTAAGGTAGGCTTTACCTATTTCATGATTTCCATGATTCAATTGGCCCTTTTTGCATACATAGCACAAAGTGTGATCATGATTAACCATTCCAATGGCTAATCGTTTCAAAACAAGTCCATACCCCATAATGATCAACATACAAACGATTATAGCATTATACTAAAAACGTATATAAGCCATTTTCGCATGGCTATCCAAGTTTACACAAAACCGAAGGGTACATGACCTTCAACAAAAGGGTAGTCCTATACATGCCATTTCAAAGTTCAACCAAAATTATACCAAAATGGAGGCTTTGATAGTGTGGATGACTTGACTTCAATGATCCCGAATCCGATAGCTAACGAGCAAAATCTATAAAACAGAGAATCAGAGAAAGCGGAGTAAGCGATTTATGCTTAGTAAGTTAGAGCAAGGGATTCCAGCACAACAAAAGCATAACATTCATATAGCTAACGGATAATTTCATATGCACAAATTCTCAATATCATACTTATTTCACATTCCAACCCCTACGTTCATACATAAGGGTTCATCTTAGCCAAATGCAAAGCTCATTTCTCGATTGAGCGAATATTATTCGAAGGGAATCAACTATTCCAAAGCACATACAAACATACCTCGTTGCTGGAATTTTCAAGCGTATTAGCTGAAATTTTACAGCAGGTTCATTCATTCTTGAATCACGTATCTTGAGTTTAACGGATATGGCTACACATTCAAATGCCTTGGGACATAGCCCGGTTACTGATGAACTTCGCACGAATGCCTTGGGACTTAACCCGGATTTAGTAGCTCGCTCGAAAGCCTTCGGATCTTAGTCCGGATTTAGTAACTCGCACGTATGCCGTCGGATCTTAGTCCGGATTTAGTCACTTAGCACAAAGCCTTCGGGACTTAGCCCGGATATCATTCGAATAACCATGTACGTTTATCAATAAACCATAACACATTCACATTTCATTTTCATTAGCAAAATTCAGACACAAGTCACTTATCACATTTGCAATTTCGGCTCAATAGCCACACACAAGAGCATGATTTTAATTTGCTTTAAACATGATCTAATCAATTCAGAATTTAAGCTCTATTGCTCAAGAACTTACCTCGGACGTGGTCGAACGATTTCGACGGCTATTCCACGACTTTTCCTTCCCTTATCGGATTTAGCTCCCTTTGCTCTTGAGCTTAATTTAACAAATAAATTGGTTTTATCATGTAAGCATCGAAGAGGAATTCAAGATACTTAGCCAATATATATACTCATTAGGCATCAAAGTCGCATATATACGAAATCATGAATCGAACTCAACACATTAGTTAATATTCCTCTTAGCGAATTTTCTAAGTCAAGAATAGGCATCAATATGCTTGCCTCTAACCGAATGCATGCACACCAATTTCCCTCATGTGGCGAATATACATGTCCAATTTGAGGCCAATTATACACTTAATACCACACAAAACAGCATACATTTTATTACTAACGCATTACATATCGTAGCTCATTGCACATCTCTCATTTACTTCATAATCGAGACATCATCACAAGCAAATATACACCTTGAAATAGCATATATGTCATACCAATACATCGTAATGCGAACATATATACATATATATATGCTAGAGCCAATTCTCAAGTGGCTTATATCCAAATATATACACATATCCAAAGCTTAAATCTTACTTACCATGCAACATGCATGAATCATACTTATGGATATAACATAGCCGAATACCACAACACCATACCATTTCAATTTGGTTATGGTAAAACAAAGAACTTAGTATCTCATTCAAAAAAAATGCTAAAAGAAAATCTAAGAATCCTCAATCCTCCATCACATGTATCATTATCAAGCTTGATATTTAGCATGCAATGGCATTAACACCATATTCACTTTGGCCGAATTTCATTCCCATGACATAACAAAGATTTGAACCATGGGCTAACAAGAACATCAAGCTAGCAACTAAAAACATGCATGAATCTCATGGCATAACCTCAAACATACCTTAATCTTGATGCAAGTATAGCCAACCTCTTCCTAATCCTCTTCCAAATCAAGTATGAAGCAAAACTCTTTCCTTATCCTTAGTATTTTGGGCCAAAAAGAGAGTGAAAATGGATGAACAAAATTTTTTGTTTTCTTTCCTACCTACACGGCAATGGGGAGGGAGAAGCCTTCACACACACACATTTTTTTTATTCCATACTCCTTATTTTATTTATTCCAACATAACCCACTTACCAAACATGTTTCATGACATGATTTTTGCCCATAATTCCTTGTCATGGCCGGCCACTAGCTATTGGGTGGGGGGAATTTGACATGCAAGTCCATTGTTTTGCATGCATGCTTTAATTAGTCATCACACATTTCCCCATCACACTTTCAAAGTTTACTACTAGGTCCTTTCTAGTGAAATTCACATTTATAACTCTAAATCAAAGCATAAAAAATGTCACACATGGGTTAACACACATTATAGGCAATAAAATAAATATTAAATTATTTTTATGCCTCGGTTTTGTGGTCCCGAAACCACATTTCGACTAGGGTCGTTTTAAGGCTGTCACACGCTCCATATTTATCAATCCACACAATGCCAATGAGAGGATATCATTAACTCTTTAAGTGAACTATGAATTCCACTGTTGCTAGTAAAGCCATGCAATAGACAAGTCATGTACCCAACATACCGGCTATGGGCTCGGTCATATTTAGAGCATAAGCCTCCACTTATATCAAAGCACATGAGTTGCATATGCAGGTTAGTAAGTAACTCAGGATTTAGGTAAATCACACCATGAACGTCACAAGTGAATTAATTCACAGCGGATTTAGAATTAATTCATCTTAAGTCCAGTTCAATGTATCTTTGTACCAATGAATACATCTATGTCTCTACTTGTGGAGTCAACTGCTCCGATAACCAAGATTAGCCATCTCCCCAATTGGAATTGTAAATGACATAATAATCCTTCTCAGTATTTGAATGAAATACTCACTTCAATTCTTTTATGGTATTACAGACTTATTTTTATTATCTACGAAAGTAAGTTGTATTTCTTGCAATGTAAACGTTCTTATAGTACCACTTATCTTCAGTTTAAACTTAGATAATCAATGAGGTAATAGTTGCTTGTCACAATTTTGCTATGCATGCAAAATATAAAAGACATAATAGTGAAACGTGAAATTAACTTTATTTATTTATTCATCGTTCAAATAAATAGAAAATAGTTACATGTTTACTATAATATGGGCACATTTCTCAACATCAATAGCCTGACCCAACACACGTAGGCCATGCAGCTTATGGGGCAATTTTGGGTCTCTCGACTTCCCGTCCAAATACACTAGGTTAGTGAATCCCAACACATTTCCTTGGGCCGATTTCTTCCATTGGGAGTTTGAGCTTTCCCCACTCCCATCTGACCCTAACCTCCTATCCACCTCCTTAGAACCAACCTTGGATCCCCCTACCGTAGCATTACTATATTGGCCAAACAAAATTAAACTTCTTGGACTTCATAAGAGGGGAAAGAGAGGCATTTTCTTCATCGTTGTTCTTGGTAGAAACCCCTCCCCTTTGATTTTCCTTAAATCACTCCTTAGGATTTAGGGCTTCCAATGCATTAAACCAATATTTAACCACCACATCCCCTTGATTTGTTGCTTTAAATCTTCGAAAATCATTAAAATTTTGTGTTTTTCATCTCACTACCAGCATCCACGATTCGTAGGGTTCTGTTCCACCAATGTTACCATCATCCACCATCATGATATCAGTAGTGTGATCATCCCCATTGGCCAAAGGTGTACCTCTCTTTGTATTCGGACCAGGCTATTTTTTTGTGCAGATTTCTTTCACATGCTTGTAGCACCCACACGAAAAATAAAATGTAGGCAAGTATTCATATTTGAATATTTGAATTTCTCCATTAATCAATACTTGGGACACCAATGGCCTATCCAAATTAACATAAACTATTATACGCACAAATTTCCCCTAGCTCTATTGTCAATATTGAAATCTAATTCCTCCAATCTCCCATAAAATTTTCTGTTTGTACATGCATCCTTGAAGCCTTGGGAAACGGATCCATGACATAACCACACTAGAGAAAAATTGTTCAGGATCAAATTCTATAGACCATGATTGCACCGTCAAGTATTGTCTGTAGATGATCAAGAGACCCTGAAAGAGAACTCTCTCAATTGTCAAAATTTTGGAACTTAGCAAAAGATTCTCGTTCTCGATGTCCATGAGTTGAAAAGGTTTAGATGGCTTCCAAAAAGAATACATTTTGTTTTGAAGCACAACGTACCCAATGTTTTGACCTAAAAGCTTAATCACCACGATATTAGCGATGTCTTTGATTAAGAATTGATTCAATCTTTCAAAGAAATTAATTGCAGGGATGGCACTGACAAAAGACCCTATGATATCCCCTTTCGCAATAACAAAGTCATCTTCCTTATCCAATTCTATTCTAGAGATCTCCCTCATCGAGTGACAATCAATGCCCAACAATTCCCCTTTCCATGATAATGTTGGAGTCGATTCTAAGTCCACTTGTAACTCCCTATACTTGACTCGATTGCCAAATCCGAGTACCAGGTGCTACACTATCCCAAATAACTTAAAAGATACTTTTGTTTCAGACTTAATTATTTACTTTAATAACTCAATTTTGAGAATCTAAATAATACAAAAACTCATACATAACTGGCGGGTAATTCTTACGACCGTAATTCCAACATTTATTTACAATCTTTGGATTTACTCCAATATGGACATAATCAACTTAAACCCTAAGGCAAGGCTTCTATTGGTGCCCTTCTATATATGTGAACATCTATAGCACACCACTTACTCAGAAGGACTTAGTTAGATTTGCACATAGATTATATAAATATATGCATAAATCTCGAGAAATTAAAGTATCTGGCTTAGAATTAAGCTCGCTGGCTTTCATAGAAGAATTTTCCAACTCAGTTGGCAAGAATAGTGCCTTAAATACTCAAAGCCATTCATTGGCAGACATGATCCCTGATACCCATATTTATTAATCCCAACTAGCAATACTGAACATTTTTTTCAATAAATTTTGTAAACATGGGTCTCTACCAGAGCACGATCTCTTCTTAAGACTTTCTTCTCCTTGGGAAACTGATGCTTATAGTGTAACCTCAACAACAACCATTATTTCAGTCCATTCTTTAAGGGGTTTCATTGGACCTGCGACTCCTACTTGAGATAGATCAATGAAATTAGTATCACATTTCATGGTCCTGATGAACTTTCACCCTTCACTAACCTTGAAGGACTCCATTTGTAACACCCCGTACCCGAGACCGTTACCGAAGTCGAACACGAGGTGCTAACCGACTAATTCATTTACTCTCGCAGTCCAATTAAAAATTTTTCCAGACGACTGGCTAACTGCGTCACTGTCACCTTAAAAATCATAACTTGAGTTCCACAACTCGAAAATCAGATTCGTAATTTTTCCCTGAAACTAGGCTCATATGTCCATCTACATATTTTTTCTTAGAATTTTTTGTTGGGCCAATTAGTACAGTTTATTAGTTAAAGTCTCCCCTATTCCAGGGTTCGACTACACTGACCTTCATGCATTACGAATGGGATATCTCCATGTACAGGGCTTAAATATTGATGCCGTTTGTTTCTATAGAAACTAGACTCAAAGAGGAATCTATACATATATGGCATGGCTCCTAATTATCTGTGGTTAATTTACAATGAATTTCCAAAGTCGGAACAGGGATTCCAGAAACCGTTCTGGCCCTGTTTCACAAAAACCTAAATATCTCTTAACATACAACTCATATGACCGTTTCATTTCTTCCATATGAAAGTAGATTCATCAAGGCTCATTTACATAATTTATTCACTATTTAATTCCATCTCTACTATTTTTAGTGATTTTTCACATCCACATCACTGCTGCTGCCAGCATCTATTTTTAGGGTAGACTTTATCTAACACATAGTTTCTATGACTCAACTAACCCTCTTGCATATATAGTCCAAAATATAATCAAGATGAACCATTCTAATGGCTGATCATTGCCAAACATTTCCATGCCTCTTAATGAGCATATACATATCGAATGATTATAACATTATGCTCAAAACATTTATAAGCCATTTTCGCATGGCTATCCAAAATTATACAAATCCAAAGGGTCCATGACCCACAACAAAAGGGGTAGTCCTATACATTGACCAAAATATCCTCTCACTACTAGTCTATTCCATACATGCCATAAGATATTCCAAAACGTAGCAGTACCAAACGGTGGGTAGTGATAGTGTGAATAGTTGCTGACGATCCCCGAGCCTGTAGCTTCCAATGAGATCTATAAAACAGAGGAAACAAAGTAAACAGAGTAAGCATTACAATGCTTAGTAAGTTTTAAGCAGTGTCAACAGATAACAACCAAATCATAACATAGTTGTTCGTATTTTTATTTCACTCTTCCTTCGGGCATACTATCCCCTTTTCCGAATATGCACATCTCATCATATACAATAGGCGATAAACTCTCACATAAAAGTGAGCTCATGTGACATAGATATATCGTATGATTTCACATAACCTCTCACACTAAACCGATGTCACATAATCATAGGAATAGTCCCATAGATTGCTCTCGTGTGCATCATATATAAACTTGGAGTACATACTGTTTAACCTTTCGCATTATGTATATTTATAAGCAATTCTTATTACGAAGTCTTACCCGGACATAATCTCCACACGTAGTCATCGGGTCTTACCCGGACATAATCTCCACACGTAGTCATCGGGTCTTACCTGGACATAATCTCCACACGTAGTCATCGGGTCTCACCCGGAACATATTTCCAAGTTTCATGTACATTTAATCACATGTTACAACATTCACATTAGCCATTCGGCTTTACCACACATACATATCACACATATATTTCACATTAGCCATTCGGCTTTACCACATATACATATCACACATATATTTCACATTCATCACATCGGCCATTAGGCCTTATCACAAATATATACACCTTCACATTCATCACATCGGCCATTAGGCCTTATCACATATATACTCTTTCACATTCATCACATTGGCCATTAGGCCTTATCACATGTATATACACTTTCACATTCATCACATTGGCCATTAGGCCTTATCACATATATACTCTTTCACATTCATCACATTGGCCATTAGGCCTTATCACATGTATATACACTTTCACATTCATCACATTGGCCATTAGGCCTTATCACATATATATACACTTTCACATTCATCACATTGGCCATTAGTCCTTATCACATATATATACACTTTCACATTCATCACATTGGCCATTAGGCCAGTATCACATATATACATCTCATACATATTTCATATTTTTCTTGTACATCAATTTCAGCAATAGCTCATAAGCAACTCAAATAATTTCATCAAAGTTTACAACAAAATCACCTATTCACTACAAGCAGTTTTCTTTTCCTGAGCAACAGTCACTAAATTGTTTATAACTGGAGCTACAAAACTCAAAATCAATTGCCGTTAATTTTCCTGAATTTAGACTCATGTATCTTTCATCCATAAAATTTTCAGAATTTTAGGTTCGGCCAATCAATACCAGATTTTTCTTAAAGTTTCCCCTGTTTCACTGTTTGACCAATCTGACCACTCTTCACTACGAATCAAATTTTTCATTGTACAGAATTCATAATGTGTTTTATTTGATTCCATTTGAAACTAGACTCATTAAGGAGTCTAAGCATCTAAATCTTATCTCATAACCATTTTTTTACAAATTATAATGATTTTCCAAAAACAGAACAGGGGATTTCGGAGTCATTCCGACACTGTCCTGCACAACTTTAAATATCTCTTTATAGGAAATTCCTTTGCTTCCACGGTCTCTTTTATAAGAAACTAGACCAACTAAGCTTTGATTACATGTTTTATTCAGCCTATAATTCCACACCAACAATTTATAGTGATTTTCTAAAATCACATTACTGCTGCTGTCCAAGCAATTTATTACAATTTGCTCTTAACTTTCCAAGTCCAAACACTTATGAACTTACCATTTGGGCTTAAGACATATCATGGCCACATCATATCTTATCAAATCAACTCATTATGTCCTATTATGATTGAATTTACTCAACGATTAATCGCTTAAAACTTACCTCGGATGTGGTCGAACGATTTCGCGGCTATTCGATCACTTCTTCCTTCCCTTATCCAACTTGATCCTCTAGGCTCTTGAGCTTAATTAAACAAACAAATTGACTTAATCATTTGAGCATCTAAAAGAGGAATACAAGGCACTTAGCCCATATTTATACATTAGACATTAAAGTCACATACATGTGAAATCATGCATCAACTCAACATATTAACTCACATCCCTTTTAGTCGATTTTCCTAACCAAGATAAAGGCATCAATATGCTTGCCTCTAACCGAAAGCATGCAACACTAATCTTCTCATGTGGCCGAGTATGCATGTATATGTTGAGGCCAATTATGCTCAATACTTCCTACAAGTATGGTTACTCAGATTGATTATATCTCGTTTCATTTCAAATTCAAAACTCGGCTAATACGCATTTATACACTAGAAAGCAAATACTAACATTTTGCATTTCATCTTACTACCATGGCGAATGCTCCTTCCACACCATTTACCTTCACAAAGCATAAATTTCATCATCCAAATTACAAGCTTACAACCTCATGAAGTTTAACCTCATAGTATCTATCAAACTCTCACTCATTAGCTTCTATCATAATCTCCAACAACACCAAATAAACATATACTTCGTGGGTCTATGGTAGAACCAAGAAAGGAACTCATAGATATTAAGATGTAAGCAACTACCATTATTTTGGTCATGATTAAACAAAGAACTCAATGTCTTACTCAAAAATACTAAAAAGAAAGTCCAAGAGCCATCAATCCACCATCACATATATCATTAGCAAGCTTCATATTTAACATGCAATGGCATTAACACAAAATCCACCTTGGCCAAATACCATCCCCATGATATAACAAAGGTTTGAACCATGGGCTAACAAGAGCATCAAGCTATCCACTAGAAACATGCATGAATCTCATGGCACAACCTCAAACATACCTTAATCTTGATGCAAGTATAGCCAAACCTCTTCCTAATCCTCTTCCAAACCAAGCATGAAGAAAATTCCTCCTTCCCTCTAGTATTTTCGGTCAAGAGAGAATGAAAATGGATGAACAATTTTTTTCTTTTCTCTTCCTCAATGCACGCAAAGGGGGGTTCACTCACACATTTTTTTTTTCTTTCTTTATTACCCATACTTATTTGTTTATTGTTTCTCCCTAATGCACTAACAAAACATGTTTCATGACATGTTTAGCCCATACTCCCTTGTCATGGCCGGCCACCTTCTATAAAAAGAGGGATATTTGACATGCAAGGCCATTGTTTTGCATGCATGCTTTAATTAGTCATCACACATTTCCCCATCATACTTTCAAAGTTTTCTACTAGGTCCTTTCTAGTGAAATTCACATTTATAACTCTAAATCAAACATCAAAAATGTCACACACGAATTAACACATATCATAAGCATCAAAATGAGCATTAAATTATTTTTATGCCTCGGTTTTGTGGTCCCGAAACCACATTCCGACTAGGGTCAATTTTGGGCTGTCACAACTCTCCCCCACTTAAGAAATTTTCGTCCCCGAAAATCTTACCGACGCATGGTTTAGGATAACGTCCTCTTATTGAATTACATCCATATGAACATTTCCTCATCGATAGCAATTGTAATTCATTACTGATTTCGCATCGATCAAAAAAAATCTTTTTCTTATCTTAAAACAAACACATGAACATTTCTACAAGTATGCACATATATCTCATTCTCTTGATTTCATAAGCAATAATCACTTAATTTAATTCACAAATGCATTTCAAACACATATCAAGCACATACTAACATGTATAATTCACATCATCAACCCACATATTTGTAACCCACATTTTCATCCATGTATAAGTCAGTAACTCGGCGAAATTACACATATACTCAAACATCCCAATAAATATCCTTTATAACTCCATCGTATCTCAATATTCAACTTCCACACACTGAACATTTAATTCATTCAGCACATACGAACATACCTCATTGCTGGAATTTTTGCAAGCGTATTAACTGAAATTTTACAGAAGATTGCTCATCTGCGAATCACGTACCTTCTGGATTTAACCGGATATAGCGACTCGCCGATTGTCTTCGGACATAGTCCGGTTATAGTGATTCGCACAATTGCCTTCGAATTAGCCCGGATTTAGTCACTTAGCACAAAAGCCTTCGAGACTTAGCCGGATACCATTCAATAACCAAGCACATATATCAACAAATCAATACACATTCTTATTACATTCTCATTACCAAAGCTCAAACACAAGACACTTATCATATTTACAATTTCGCTCAATAGCCACACACCAAGAGCATGATTTCGATTTGCTTAAAACATGATCTAATCAAATCATAATTTAAGCTCTATTTACTCAAAACTTACTTCACATTACCAACCCTTATGTTCATACACAAAAGATCAACTTAGCCAAGGGCCGGTAGCTCGCTTATCAACTGAGCGACTACTTACTTGTAAGGGCTCAACTAATTCAAGCACATATAGTTTTACAATGCCATATCCTAGATATGGTCTTACATATTCTCATATATTGAGCCGATGCCATGTCCTGCATGGTCTTACACATTATCTCAAATCAATGCCTTCGCCCTGCAGACGAGGTCTTACATGAATTCCACTTCACACACTTAGTGCCCATCGACCGATCTCGCACTCATAGTGCTCGGTTAAAGGGATTTACACACACAGTGCCTCTAATCATTCACACACATAGTGCTCTTATTCATTCGTTATTACACATTGAAATGACTTACCCAAGTCTATAAACATCACGTATGTACACTTTTAAACATATCGTCTCATATAAATTTGAATTGTGATAGTAATGAACACTTAAACTTTGCTCAATTTACCAAGACGAAGCCTACTAGGCACGGCGTCTTAATACACGCCACCAGATGATTGCTCTTCGGGACCTAGCCGGATACATCACTAGCACGAATGCTCTTGAACTTAGTCCGGATACATCACTAGCACGAATGCTCTTGAACTTAGTCCGGATACATCACTAGCACGTAATGCTCTTGAATTTAGCCCGGATATATCATTAGCACGTAATGCTCTTGAATTTAGCCAGATATAACCACAAGCACAATTGCCTTGGTCTTAACCCGGTATAACAACTCACACAAATGCCTTGGTCTTAGCTCGGATATATTCACTAGCATAAATGCCTTCGGACTTAGCCCGTATCATTCAAATGCTCATGTACACATATATCAATAATCACGCCACATCCATATTTCATTCTCAATTCTCATGTACATATACACATATAGCAATACACATTAGTATATCATTTACATTACTTGAATACAAACACAACATGCTTATCGACCATTCAACTTCCAACTCCATAGCCACATACAAAATCACATATACCCTTAATTCAATCCAAATCGAAATTCAAATATGAGTACATGATACGCACTGATCAACTTAATAGTTTAGGCATATCTAAGTGAAGTTATATCGCAAATTCTCATAGTCGAAGCTTGCTACAGCTCGATCGAGATCAAGATTCATTACAATACAAAGAACCACCTTTTACTAGTCAAAAATCATCACACTATCATTTTATCACTTTATGGCATGTATAAATAGATTCACGCGTGCTACGTTAGTCCTAGAATCGACTAAACCGTAGCTCGATACCAATAAAATTGTAACACCCGCACCGAGACCGTTATCGAGTCGAACACGAGGTGCTAACCGACTAATTCATTTACTCGCAATCCAATTAAAAATTTTTCCAGACGACTGGCTAACTGCGTCACTGTCACCTTAAAAATCATAACTTGAGTTCCACAACTCGAAAATCAGATTCGTAATTTTTCCCTGAAACTAGACTCATATGTCCATCTACATATTTTTTCTTAGAATTTTTTGTTGGGCCAATTAGTACAGTTTATTAGTTAAAGTCTCCCCTATTCCAGGGTTCGACTACACTGACCTTCATGAATTACGAATGGGATATCTCCATGTACACGGCTTAAATACTGATGCCATTTGTTTCTATAGAAACTAGACTCAAAGAGAAATCTATACATATATGGCTTGACTCCTAATTATCTCTGGTTAATTTACAATGAATTTCCAAAGTCGGAATAGGGATTCCAGAAACCGTTCTGGCCCTGTTTCATAAAAACCTAAATATCTCTTAACATACAACTTATATGACCGTTTCATTTCTTCCATATGAAAGTAGATTCATCAAGGCTCATTTACGTAATTTATTCACTATTTAATTCCATCTCTACTATTTTTAGTGATTTTTCACATCTACATCACTGCTGCTGCCAGCATCTATTTTTAGGGTAGACTTTATCTAACACATAGTTTCTATGACTCAACTAACCCTCTTGCATATATAGTCCAAAATATAATCAAGATGAACCATTCTAATGGCTGATCATTGCCAAACATTTCCATGCCTCTTAATGAGCATATACATATCGAATGATTATAACATTATGCTCAAAACATTTATAAGCCATTTTCGCATGGCTATCCAAAATTATACAAATCCAAAGGGTCCATGACCCACAACAAAAGGGGTAGTCCTATACATTGACCAAAATATCCTCTCACTACTAGTCTATTCCATACATGCCATAAGATATTCCAAAACGTAGCAGTACCAAACGGTGGGTAGTGATAGTGTGACTAGTTGCTGACGATCCCCGAGCCTGTAGCTTCCAATGAGATCTATAAAACAGAGGAAACAAAGTAAACAGAGTAAGCATTACAATGCTTAGTAAGTTTTAAGCAGTGTCAATAGATAACAACCAAATCATAACATAGTTGTTCGTATTTTTATTTCACTCTTCCTTCGGGCATACTATCCCCTTTTCCGAATATGCACATCTCATCATATACAATAGGCAGATAAACTCTCACATAAAAGTGAGCTCATGTGACATAGATATATCGTATGATTTCACATAACCTCTCACACTAAACCGATGTCACATAATCATAGGAATAGTCCCATAGATTGCTCTCGTGTGCATCATATATAAACTTGGAGTACATACCTGTTTAACCTTTCGCATTGCATATATTTATAAGCAATTCTTATTACGAAGTCTTACCCGAACATAATCTCCACACGTAGTCATCGGGTCTTACCCGGACATAATCTCCACACGTAGTCATCGGGTCTTACCCGGACATAATCTCCACACGTAGTCATCGGGTCTCACCCGGAACATATTTCCAAGTTTCATGTACATTTAATCACATGTTACAACATTCACATTAGCCATTCGGCTTTACCACACATACATATCACACATATATTTCACATTAGCCATTCGGCTTTACCACATATACATATCACACATATATTTCACATTCATCACATCGGCCATTAGGCCTTATCACATATATATACACCTTCACATTCATCACATCGGCCATTAGGCCTTATCACATATATACTCTTTCACATTCATCACATTGGCCATTAGGCCTTATCACATGTATATACTCTTTCACATTCATCACATTGGCCATTAGGCCTTATCACATGTATATACACTTTCACATTCATCACATTGGCCATTAGGCCTTATCACATATATATACACTTTCACATTCATCACATTGGCCATTAGGCCGTATCACATATATACATCCCATACATATTTCATATTTTTCTTGTACATCAATTTCAGCAATAGCTCATAAGCAACTCAAATAATTTCATCAAAGTTTACAACAAAATCACCTATTCACTACAAGCAGTTTTCTTTTCCTGAGCAACAGTCACTAAATTGTTTATAACTGGAGCTACAAAACTCAAAATCAATTGCCGTTAATTTTCCCGGAATTTAGACTCATGTATCTTTCATCCATAAAATTTTCATAATTTTAGGTTCGGCCAATCAATACCAGATTTTTCTTAAAGTTTCCCCTATTTCACTGTTTGACCAATCTGACCACTCTTCACTACGAATCAAATTTTTCATTGTACAGAATTCATAATGTGTTTTCTTTGATTCCATTTGAAACTAGACTCATTAAGGAGTCTAAGCATATAAATCTTATCTCATAACCATTTTTTTACAAATTATAATGATTTTCCAAAAACAGAACAGGGGATTTCGGAGTCATTCCGACACTGTCCCGCACAACTTTAAATATCTCTTTATAGGAAATTCCTTTGCTTCCACGGTCTCTTTTATAAGAAACTAGACCAACTAAGCTTTGATTACATGTTTTATTCAGCCTATAATTCCACACCAACAATTTATAGTGATTTTCTAAAATCACATTACTGCTGCTGTCCAAGCAATTTATTACAATTTGCTCTTAACTTTCCAAGTCCAAACACTTATGAACTTACCATTTGGGCTTAAGACATATCATGGCCACATCATATCTTATCAAATCAACTCATTATGTCCTATTATGATTGAATTTACTCAACGATTAATCGTTTAAAACTTACCTCGGATGTGGTCGAACGATTTCGGCGGCTATTCGATCACTTCTTCCCTTCCCTTATCCAACTTGATCCTCTAGGCTCTTGAGCTTAATTAAACAAACAAATTGACTTAATCATTTGAGCATCTAAAAGAGGAATACAAGGCACTTAGCCCATATTTATACATTAGACATTAAAGTCACATACATGTGAAATCATGCATCAACTCAACATATTAACTCACATCCCTTTTAGTCGATTTTCCTAACCAAGATAAAGGCATCAATATGCTTGCCTCTAACCGAAAGCATGCAACACTAATCTTCTCATGTGGCCGAGTATGCATGTATATGTTGAGGCCAATTATGCTCAATACTTCCTACAAGTATGGTTACTCGATTGATTATATCTCGTTTCATTTCAAATTCAAAACTAAGCTAATACGCATTTATACACTAGAAAGCAAATACTAACATTTTGCATTTCATCTTACTACCATGGCCGAATGCTCCTTCCACACCATTTACCTTCACAAAGCATAAATTTCATCATCCAAATTACAAGCTTACAACCTCATGAAGTTTAACCTCATAGTATCTATCAAACTCTCACTCATTAGCTTCTATCATAATCTCCAACAACACCAAATAAACATATACTTCGTGGGTCTATGGTAGAACCAAGAAAGGAACTCATAGATATTAAGATGTAAGCAACTACCATTATTTTGGTCATGATTAAACAAAGAACTCAATGTCTTACTCAAAATACTAAAAAGAAAGTCCAAGAGCCATCAATCCACCATCACATATATCATTAGCAAGCTTCATATTTAACATGCAATGGCATTAACACAAAATCCACCTTGGCCAAATACCATCCCCATGATATAACAAAGGTTTGAACCATGGGCTAACAAGAGCATCAAGCTATCCACTAGAAACATGCATGAATCTCATGGCACAACCTCAAACATACCTTAATCTTGATGCAAGTATAGCCAAACCTCTTCCTAATCCTCTTCCAAACCAAGCATGAAGAAAAATTCCTCCTTCCCTCTAGTATTTTCGGTCAAGAGAGAATGAAAATGGATGAACAATTTTTTCTTTTCTCTTCCTCAATGCACGACAAAGGGGGTTCACTCACACACATTTTTTTCTTTCTTTATTACCCATACTTATTTGTTTATTGTTTCTCCCTAATGCACCAACAAAACATGTTTCATGACATGTTTAGCCCATACTCCCTTGTCATGGCCGGCCACCTCCTATAAAAAGAGGGATATTTGACATGCAAGGCCATTGTTTTGCATGCATGCTTTAAGTAGTCATCACACATTTCCCCATCATACTTTCAAAGTTTTCTACTAGGTCCTTTCTAGTGAAATTCACATTTATAACTCTAAATCAAACATCAAAAATGTCACACACGAATTAACACATATCATAAGCATCAAAATGAGCATTAAATTATTTTTATGCCTCGGTTTTGTGGTCCCGAAACCACATTCCGACTAGGGTCAATTTTGGGCTGTCACACCATTAGTCATTCAACCTTGGGCTTACATTTTTTTCCTAGAAGACTTTGGTAGGTTTTCCCAAACTGGCGACTACTTCTTGATTGGTTTATCTTGGAAGCCTGTGTACTATTTAGCCAAGTTTCGTATCTACTCAAACACTATGGGATCCAAACCTTTCTTGGCGAACTCGAATTGAACATATTACGTATACCTCCTTACCTAAAGATGTAACACTCCTTACCCGAGACTGTTGCTAGAATCGAGCACGAGGCATTACTAAACTTAATCTATCACTTAAATAGTTTTAAATTGTTTATTTAAGCTTTTCGGAATGTGCTGCCATTCTCGTCAGAGTCGCCTAAAAATTCATATCTTGAGTTCAAACTCAAATTAAGATCCGTAAATTTTTCCTGAAACTAGACTCATATATCTATCTACTAATTTTTTTCATAGATTTTTGACTTGGCCAATTAGTACAATTTATTAGTTAAAGTTTCCCCTGTTTCAAAACTCGACTGCACTAACCTCTTCTTACTACGAACCATGTTTCTTCCTGTACAAAATTCGTATCACTAAGACGTTTGTTTCTCTTAAAACTAGACTCGACAAGGATTATAACCATATAAAGTACACCTTCTAATTAGGTTTTTACAATTTATGGTGAAATTCCAAAGTTAAAATAGGGGATCCAGAAATTGCTCTAACCCTATTTCACTAAAACTCAAATATATCATAAAATGTGATACCTTTACCTGTTTTGCTTATTCCATAAGAAAATAGACATAATAAGATTTAATTTCATATATTATTAATCTTCAAAATATGTTTCTAAAATTGTTTGTGATTTTTCAAAGTTACGTCATTTCTGTTACTTGAATCTGTTTTTAGGTTACTTTCACATTTTTCATAATTTTCATGTGATAATCACCATTCAATCATACATATTAATAAACATGCATATCATCGGCCATTTTTATTAGCTAATCACTAGCAAGTATTTACACATCCTTCATTGTTCATATTATACCAAAAGTAGCTAAGTTTCTATACATGCCATACACAAAACAAAACGTCTAATTATACCGAGTTATTTCTTTGATAGTGTGATCGGCCTCCGACGTTTCCTTCGATCCCCGAGTGGCTAGATAAGTACTATAAGAAGAAGAAAATAAAGAGATTAAGCACTAGGCTTAGTAAGCTTACAAGCAAATAAATCACAACATTCAACATAATGGATAATTATGCATAATATCATCTAACATCATAAATTTCTTTACTTCTCAATTTCTATCTTCTTCTTTATTCCCTTACCTTCTTTCTTACCTGACCTTTCGTTTTTCATAAATATAATCTACTTTTCCTTTGCTGTTAATTCACTGTAATTTAACTCAGATCCCGACCCGTTGAACCACTCGGAATACTAAGGATACTAGGTCGCTTCTGCTATCAATATCTCGCCAATGCCATGTCTTTGACATGGACTTACATGAATTATTCCTGTCTCCAATGCCATATATAATATGGACTTACATGGCTCAATCTCGTCTCCAAAGCCATATTTCTAATATGGACTTACATGGCTCATTTCGTTCATCTCGTCAACCCTAATATCCTAACATTCCTAGGGTTCAACCGGGCTTTCTAACACTTTTCCTCTGTCACTTCACCTTAAATTCGACTTTAAATATTTTCATAACATAAATATATAAATGCTGAAATTGACAATAATAATGTAAAATAAAAGAATATTGCATTTATTTATGTAAACTTACCTCGATACAAAATGTGACTAAACTTTATAATTTAGTCCTTTACTTTTCTTTTCCCGATCTACTCCTCGAATTTCGCTCTTCTTGATCTATAATAGCAAATTTAGCTTATTTAATATCAACATTTATCAAAACAACCCTTTACTCAAACTTTGGAAAAATTACATTTTGCCCCTAAACTTTCACATATTTGCACTTTTTCCCCAAGGCTCAGAATTAAACTTCATCCTATTTTCTTATGTTTTATGACATGCTGATCATTTTTCCCTTCTATGAGAACATCAAATTCACACACTAACATGTACTTATGACTACTAGGTATTTTTACCGATTAAGCCTTTTTACTCGTTTTCACTTAAAACCAAGTAGCACAAGTTGTCTAACATAATTTAAAACCTCATATTCCATCATAAAACATCAAAATACACAAATTTCACCTATGGATATTTTTCCAAATTTGATTCCTAACTTAAATTATTGCTAGCATAAGCTTTATCGAGCTACCGGGACTTCAAAACGTAAAGATCATTAAAAACGGGGCTTGGAATAACTTACTATGAAGATTGAAAGTTGAAGAAACCCCAGCTATGGAGAGAGGTAAGGTTCGGCTGGTAACTTGAAGAAGATGATACAATTTTATCATCTTTTTACCTTTTTATTAATGTTAATAACCAAATGACCAAAATGCCCCTCCTTACTAAACTTTCAAAAATTCCTTCCATGTCCTAATTTTTTCCATGAACTTAAAATTGGTCAAATTACCATTTAAGATCTCCTAATTAATATTCCAAAATAATTTCATACTAAAAACTTCTTAGAATGCAAGTTTTGCAAATTATTCAATTTAGTCCCTAACCTCAACTTAAGCACTTTATGCATAGAATTTTATCACGAAATTTTCGCACAATCATGTAATCATACCATGAACCTCAAAATAATAATAAAATAAATTTTTCTACCCGGAATTTGTGGTTTCGCAACCACTGTTCCGTTTAGGCCCTATTTCGGAATGTTACATTTCTCCCCCCTTTAGGGATTTTCGTTCCGAAAATCTTACATGTGAAGAGTTATGGGTACTGTTTTCGCATAGCCTCTTCAGGTTCCCATGTAGCCTCGTCTACCCCATGTCTATTCCATAGTACTTTTACAAGTACAATACTTTTGTTCCTTAATTGTTTTACCTCTCGAGCTAGAATCTTTACCGGTTCTTCACCGTAAGTCATGTCTGGCTGAATCTCAACCTCTGTCTGAGAAATCACATGTGACGGATCTGAACGATAACGACGTAGCATAGACACATGAAATACATTATGAATCTTCTCTAACTCAATCGGCAAAGCTAACCGATATGCTAATGGTCCGACTCTCTCAATCACTTCAAACGGTCCAATAAAACGTGGACTTAGTTTGCCTTTCTTGCCAAATCTGAGAACTTTCTTCCACGGGATACTTTCAAAAAACTTTGTCACCAACTTGATATTCGATCTCTTTTCTTTTAAATCGCATACGACATCCACCGTCTCGTCGCTTTTAAACAATTTCGATAACTTTCACTTTTCTTCTTTCTTTAACTAGATCAACCCCAGAATCTGGCTTTCTTTAAGCTCTTTCCAATATAAAGGTGTGCGGCATTTACGTCCATACAAAGCTTCATAAGGTGCCATCTTCAAACTTGACTGATAACTATTATTGTAGGCAAACTCTACCAATGGTAAGAATTTTTCCCAACTACCTTGAAATTCTAATACACAACATCTAAGCATATCTTCAAGTACCTGAATAACTCTCTCTAACTAACCATCGGTCTGAGGGTTAAAAGCCGTACTAAAACTCAACTTCGTACCTAAAGCCTCTTGTAACTTCTTCCAGAACCGTGAAGTAAATCTTGGATCTCTGTCTGAAATGATCGATAATGGCACTCCATGTAGTCTAACTATCTCGAAATGTATAACTCGGCCAACTTGTCAAGTGAATAATCCATACGGATTGGGATAAAATGAGCCGACTTAGTTAGCTTATCAATCACAACCCATACTGCATCTTTCTTTTTCAGTGTTAACGGCAATCCTGTCACAAAATCCATAGTAACTTTGTCCTATTTCCATTCCGGAACTAGCATAGGTTGCAATATTCCTGAGGGTACCTGATGTTCGACCTTTACCTGTTGACAAATCAAGCATCTAGAAGCAAACTCTGGAATATCTCTTTTCATTCCTACCCACCAATACAATTTCTTCAAATCATTATACATTTTTGTACTGCCTGGATGAATAGATAAAGAACTGCTATGTGCTTCCTGTAAAATCTTCCGAATAAGCTCATCATTCTTTGGTACACAAATTCTGTCTCTAAACATCAAACAACCATCAGAACCAATCCAGAAATCTGATTCTATGCCTGACTTACATTGAACTCTTTTAGCTTGTAACTTATTATCATCTTTCTGAGGTTCACAAATCTCTTCAAGAAATACCGGTTTAGCTCTAAATTTAGCTAAAATAGAACCATCATCTGACATGGCTAAATTGGTATTCAAAGCTCGCAATGTAAATAAAAGTTTCCTGCTTAAAGCGTCAGCAACTACATTTGCCTTACCTGGGTGATAATCAATCACTAACGCATAATCTTTAAGCAATTCCAACCATTTTCTTTGCCTCAAATTCAAATCTTTTTGAGTCATCAAGTATTTCAAGCTTTTATGATCGGTAAATATTCGACACCTTTCACCATACAAATAATGTCTCCAAATCTTCAATGCAAATACAATAGCAGCTAGCTCTAAATCATGTGTCGGATAATTTTTCTCATGTGGCTTCAATTGTCTAGAGGCATAAGCAATTACCTTTCCTTCCTGCATGAGTACATAACCGAGCCCATTCAAGGATGCATCACTGTAAATCACAAATTCTTTACCCGATTTCGGCTGTACTAAAATAGGAGCTTCCGTCAACAATGCCTTTAACTTGTCAAAACTTTGTTGGAACTTCTCAGTCCATTCAAACTTTACATCCTTCCGTGGCAGTCTCATCAACGGGGTAGCTATCATGGAAAATCCCTCCACAAATCGTCTATAATATCAAGCAAGACCAAGAAAACTTCTAACTTCTGATATATTTCTAGGAGGCTTCCAATCAACAATGGCTGAAATCTTACTCGTATCAACCTTAATACCTTCACCTGAGACAATATGTCCAAGAAAACTAACTTCTTGTAACCAGAACTCACTTTTGCTCTTGGCATACAACTGATTATCTCTCAGAATTTGTAAAACTGTTCTCAAATGCTCTGCATGCTCAGTCTCATCATGAGAATAAATCAAAATATCATCAATAAACACAACTACAAACTTATCTAAGTATGGTCTAAAAATTCGATTCATTAAGTCCATGAAAATGGCAGGACCATTACTCAAGCCAAATGGCATCACAAGGAACTCATAATGACCATACCTAGTCCAGAAAGCAGTCTTCAGGACATCTGACTCTTTAACTCGCAACTGATAGTATCCAGATCTCAAATCTATCTTGGAAAACACAGTAGCTCCCTTCAATTGATCAAACAAATCATCAATTCTAGGCAATGGATACTTGTTCTTTACTGTTACCTTGTTAAGTTGCCAATAATCTATGCACAATCTCATCGATCCGTCTTTTTTTTTTCACAAATAGCACTAGTGCACCCCATGGTGAACTACTGGGTCTTACAAAGCCTTTATCTATTAATTCCTGCAACTGAGCTTTCAATTCTTTCAATTCCAATAGAGTCATTCTATAAGGAGCAATAGAAATGGGTGTGGTACCTAGAATCAACTCAATACCAAACTTAACTTCTCTAACAGGAGGCAAACCTAGTAGTTATTCCGGAAACACATCGAGAAACTCACATACCACAGGCACTGATTCAATTTTCAATTCTGGATCTTTAGTGTTCAACACAAAAGCAAGATAAGCTTCATACCCTTTTCTCAAGTATTTTTGAGCAGACATAACAGAAATTATGGGAAATGAACTATCTGACTCTTCTGAATTAACCCGAAGAATTTCACCATTTTCACACTTCAACTCAATGAATTTCTTTCCACAATTCACTATCACATCATGTGTAGTCAACCAATCCATACCAAGAATCACATCAAACTCATCAAATGGCAATAGCATGAGATCGGTCGGAAAACAGTAGCCTCTATCATTAAAGGACAATTTCTACATACTTTATCTACTAATACATGCTAGCCTAATGGATTCGATACTTTAATCACAAATTCTATAGATTCTATAGGCATACTTATACTAGGCATCAATTTCATACAAACATAAGAATGAGTCGAACCCGGATCAATCAGAGCAATGACATTAATATCATGTAGAGAAAATGTACCCGTAATCACATCGGGGGAGGATGCCTCTTCGCGTGCACAAATAGCATAAGTCCTTGCAGGGGCTCTAACATCTGGTCTCACAGCCGAATCTCTAGAGGTACCTCTGTTACTTGCTCCTACTCCCGGTTCCTTAGAGATCTGCCTCTAGTAGGAGCATTTCCGGATCTAGCACTCTATGTTACCTCTCGGCTAGCCACTTACGGACATTCTCGTACAAAATGATCCGAGCACCACATTTATAGCAAACATTTTGCTCGCCGGCAAGGACCATAATGAAGTCTACCACACCGTGGACACCCTGATCTACCCTGTCTGACATTACCTACACTCGTAGTCGAGATGGTTTGAGCCTTCGGATCCTTAAATCTGCTACCTCTATTCTGACTAGATTGCCCTGCCGAAAAGATAGATCTGGTAGAAAACTCTTTGGGCCTCTTGGATGTGGCCTGAAATGATCTGCTCATCTGTCTCTTTTTTGTATCTTGTGTCTCTGTCTCAACTTTGCCTTTTCTTTTTAATAGCTCCTCTACCTTATAGGCTCTCTCAACTAAAATAACGAACTCTTTTATTTCTAGGACACCCACTGACAGTCGGATATCATCATTTAACCCATCCTCAAAACTTTTACACATGATAGCCTCTATGGACACACATTCTTGAGCATATTTACTGAGTCAGACAAATTCACGCTCATAATCGGTCACCGTCATATTCCCTTGTTTCAATTCCAGGAATTCCTTTCTCTTCTGGTCAATAAACCTCTGACTGATGTACTTTTTACGAAATTCTTCCTAAAAGAAATCCCAAGTGACCCTCTCTTTCGGTACAATTGATACAAGTGTCTTCCACTAGTAGTAGGCTGAGTCTCTAAGAAGTGATACTACACATTTCATACATTCCTCGGGTGTACAAGATAATTCGTCAAAGACTCTGATAGTATTTTCTAACCAAAATTCTGCTCTTTCTGCATCATCATCTTTTGTTGCTCGGAACTCTTTTGCCCCTTGTTTCCTGATTCTATCAACTGGTGGCTTTTTTCTTACCACTGTACCTGTGACTGGGGAAGCTTGAGCTACATGGGTAGCCTGAGAATCATGAGGGCGTGGAGGTCTAACTGCAGGATTCGTACGAACGAACTCGGCAAACAAATCATTCAAAGCTCAGAAGAGAGCTTCTCGAGTCACTCCTCCCTGATCAACTATTACTGGCCTATTCTCAGATGGTGCTGCCCCTTCTGTGGAAGCAGGCGCATTACTTTCTACATCATCATCACCAGCTCACCCGGGATCCATTACTATAAAACGAAATATTTAAAAAAAATCGCCAGGAGTCGTCACACTATCAAAATACAAGTATGGCATGTATAGCTAGACTTTTTCTCAAACTAACTGTTTTGAGAACTGACTAAACCTGCTCTGATACCAATAAATGTAACACTCCTTACTCGAGACTGTTGCCAGAATCGAGCACGAGGCATTACTAAACTTAATCTATCACTTAAATAGTTTTAAATTGTTTATTTAAGCTTTTCGAATGTCTGCCATTCTGCGTCAGTAGTCGCCTAAAATTCATATCTTGAGTTCAAACTCAAATTCAAATCCGTAATTTTTCCTGAAACTACACTCATATATCTATCTACTAATTGTTTTCATAGATTTTGACTTGGCCAATTAGTACAGTTTATTAGTTAAAGTTTCCCTATTTCAAAACTCGATTGCACTAACCTCTTCTTACTACGAACCATGTTTCTTCCTGTACAAAATTCATATCACTAAGCCGTTTGTTTCTATTAAAACTAAACTCAACAAGGATTATAACCATATAAATTAAACCTTCTAATTAGTTTTTACAATTTATGGTGAATTTCAAAGTTGAAACAGGGATCCGAAATCGCCTCGACCTGTTTCACTAAAACTCGATATATCATAAAATATAATACCTTTACTGCTTTTGCTTATTCCATAAGAAAATAGACATAATAATATTTAATTTCATATATTATTCATCTACAAACTATGTTTCTACAATTGTTAGTGATTTTTCAAAGTTCCATCATTTCTGTTACTTGAATCTGTTTTTAGGTTACTTTCACATTTTTCATAATTTTCACGTGATAATCACCATTCAATCATACATATTAATAAACATGCATATCATCAGCCATTTTTATTAGCTAATCACTAGCAAGTATTTACACATCCTTCGTTGTTCATATTATACCAAAAGTAGCTAAGTTTCTATACATGCCATACACAAAACAAAACGTCTAATTATACCGAGTTATTTATTTGATAGTGTGATCGGCCTCCGACGCTTCCTTCGATCCCGAGTGGCTAGATAAGTACTATAAGAAGAAGAAAATAAAGAGATTAAGCACTAGGCTTAGTAAGCTTACAAGCAAATAAATCACAACATTCAACATAATGGATAATTATGCATAATATCATCTAACATCATAAATTTCTTTACTTCTCAATTTCTATCTTCTTCTTTATTCCCTTACCTTCTTTCTTACCCGACCTTTCGCTTTTCATAAATATAATCTACTTTTCCTTTGCTGTTAATTCACTATAATTTAACTCAGATCCCGACCCATTGAACCACTCGAATACTAAGGATACTAGGTCGTTCTCGCCTATCAATATCTCGCCAATGCCATGTCTTTGACATGGACTTACATGAATTATTCCTGTCTCCAATGCCATATATAATATGGACTTACATGGCTCAATCCTCTCCAAAGCCATATTTCTAATATGGACTTACATGGCTCATTTCGTCTGTCTGTCAACCTAATATCCTAACATTCCTAGGTTCAACCGGCTTTCTAACACTTTTCCTCTGTCACTTCACCTTAAATTCGACTTTAAATATTTTCATAACATAAATATATAAATGCTGAAATTGACAATAATAATTTAAAATAAAAGAATATTGCATTTATTTATCAGAACTTACCTCGATACAAAATGTGACTAAACTTTATAATTTATTCCTTTACTTTTTCTTTTCCCCGATCTACTCTCGAATTTCACTCTTCTTGATCTATAATAGCAAATTTAGCTTATTTAATATCAACATTTATCAAAACAACCCTTTACTCAAACTTTGGAAAAATTACATTTTGCCCCTAAACTTTCACATATTTGCACTTTTTCCCCAAGGCTCGTAAATTAAACTTCATCCTATTTTCTTATGTTTTATGACATGCTAATCATTTTTCCCTTCTATGAGAACATCAAATTCACACACTAACATGTACTTATGACTACTAGGTATTTTTACCGATTAAGCCTTTTTACTCGTTTTCACTTAAAACCAAGTAGCACAAGTTGTCTAACATAATTTAAAACCTCATATTCCATCATAAAACATCAAAATACACAAATTTCACCTATGGCTATTTTTCCAAATTTGATTCCTAACTTAAATTATTGCTAGCATAAGCTTTATCGAGCAACCGGGACTTCAAAAACGTAAAGATCATTAAAAACGGGGCTTGGAATAACTTACTATGAAGATTGAAAGTTGAAGAAACCCCAGCTATGGAGAGAGGTAAGGTTCGGCTGGTAACTTGAAGAAGATGATACAATTTTATCATCTTTTACCTTTTATTAATGTTAATAACCAAATGACCAAAATGCCCTCCTTACTAAACTTTCAAAATTCCTTCCATGTCCTAATTTTGTCCATGAACTTAAAATTGGTCAAATTATCATTTAAGATCTCCTAATTAATATTCCAAAATAATTTCATACTAAAAACTTCTTAGAATGAAAGTTTTGAAAATTATTCGATTTAGTCCCTAACCTCAACTTAAGCACTTTATGCATAGAATTTTATCACGAAATTTTCGCACAATCATGTAATCATACCATGAACCTCAAAATAATAATAAAATAAATTTTTCTACCCCGAATTTGTGGTTTCGCAACCACTATTCCGTTTAGGCCCTATTTCGGAATGTTACAAAAGAGTCCCTTCCTCTTCTCACCCTTTTAAGCTTGAGACATTTCCTTTCCACTCATGTCATCACCTTTGGTGAATTCTCTATTGGTATACTGATTTGCGGACTTTCCTAGTGCAAACCAGTGTTTACTATCCCAATGGACACCCTGTGTTTACTATCTCAATGGGCTACCCCATGTTTACTATCTCGATGGGCTATGCCGTGGTTACTGGCCCGGTGAACAACCCCGTGTTTATTGTCCTGGCGAACTACCCCGTGCTTATTGTCCCAGTAGATTACCTCGTGTTTATTGTCCTGATGGCCTATAATAGTTGCCATAGCCAAACCATGATCATACACGTTAGACCTCTTTTGAGGTGAGAACTTTATCTTCACCACAGTGTTGCCCTATAGAGCATACGGACCGCCGTTGCAATTGTAACACCCCTAACCCGTATCCGTCAGCAGAATAAGATTTTAGAGCATTACCAAACTTATCAATTAAATAATTATACAATTCTAATACCCAAAAAAACATCATTCAAATACAATCATATAGTCCTTAATACGAGCCTTCGAGGCCAAAAACAAGTATTAGAAGTGGTTCGAGACTAAACTGAGAACTCAGGGAAGTTTTGGAAAAACATAGAAATTTTTCAAAGTACAGGGGACACACGCCTGTGTGGTACATGATGTGTGAACATTCGAAATGGGATCACATGGTCGTGTCTCGGCTCGTATCCTACCCCGTGGAACTCTCTGACTTGGGTCACACAGCCAACCACATGCCCGTGTGAATAGCTGGTGTACTATTCAAAATGGCCTCACACACCCGTGTGCTAGGCCGTGTGAAAACTGGAGGGTATATTGACTTATGCCACACGGCCAAGTCACATGCCCGTGTGCTGGGCCGTGTGGAGCTACTAACTTGGTTTCTAATTAAGTACAAGGCGACACACGTCTGTGTCACCTAACTGTGTGTCACACACAGCTGAGACACACACCCATGTCTCTGCCCATGTGGACAAAAATAGACAATTTTTCAAGCCATCATTCTCACCCAAACTTGCATTCACCTCCTTATACCAAATAGCATATAAACATATCATTAATAGGCATTCAAACCAATCTCAACCAAGCCCAAATCATGATATTCCAATACCAACTATCATAATGTTCATAACATCATAATTTGCCAATTCAAAACATACCAATATATCCTTCAAGAATTCACTTAATTGGTCACTTTCAAATATGCATTATTTTTCCTAATACTTAGCATGCTAATTCATTCTTAATTTCTACCATTTGCTACCTTCATTACCAACTCTTAATAGGGCATTCACAAGGCAAATATAAATAGCATAACAAAAGACCATTTACACATATATACATAACCAAGTATACCAAAATGAGCCAAATCACATGGCTATACACATATCCAAAACATACATCATTTACAAGCCAAATCAGTTGGCTAAATACGTTACCGGCATATAGACCATATTAACTGCAACACCTATACATGCCATATAACCAAGTACATGAGTTCAAAAGTACCAAAACGACGGTTGGATGAGATCTCCGACAACTCCCAATCCGAGTGAGCTTTGTAATCACTATAAAACACGAAAAAGTAAATAAAGTAAGCTATAAAGCTTAGTAAGCTCATATGGTAAATAAATATAACTTACTAGTCATTCACAATTTAAGTAATATAAACATAATATACTACAAATCCATTTAATCACAAGGCTAACATATATTCATTCACATAGTTAGTCATAAAACTCACAAATTTCATGGTTTCAATGCTTATATGATTTATGTACATACCTGTACTGATACATATCAATCTATTACCCTTTCATATCCTCAATATACCCATTGAACCATTTGGAATAATATTGGGCACTCGAGAATCTCGCACCTAAGTGCTAATACATGGTCGAAACCATCTTAATCTCATACCTCATATGCAAATGCTCATCTCGAGCTATCACCGGTTTGCTCACTCAAGCTGACGGTCAAGACATAGCTACACAGTGCTACTCACACAAGATGACGAGTAACTACAACACATGTCGAAAAACTCAGCTACTGGTAGAACCTACGGACCAACACCCAAACCATAATAACCCCTAATGACATGTCATTTGTATCCTAACAATTCCTAAGGTTCAACCGAGATTTCACACATCACCAAACCTTTGTCGAATATTTCCATGAAGTCATATTTATCAATAATAAAATTATAAAGCATATAAAGCACAATTATGTTAATGCTTATTAACATACAAACTTACCTCGATCACAAAAACGACGGAATAGGATCGACTAATCCAATACTTTATTTTCCCCCGATCTAGATCCGTAAGTTGCTTTTCTTGATCTATATAATCAAATTTAACTCATTCAAAATACATTCTATTCAATTTAATCCAAAATTCATATTATGGAAAATTTACACTCTTACCCCTAAACTTTAAACTTCTTTACAATTTTGTCCCTAGCTCACAAAACACAAATTCATGCAGTTTAACCTACAGCCATGCTAGCTGAATTTCACCTATACTCATAGCAACCCACACATTTCATTATTTTAGACTTTTATCACACAGTTTATCATATTTCACAATTTAATCCTTAATTTGCAATTTCATTAAAAATCACTTAACATATGTTGTTTATCTAACAACAACCATTCATTATCTACCATTAAACTTCAAAACACATACACATTAATCAATGGTAAAACCCTAGAATTTAATATCTTTGCAAATTAGTCCCTAGGCTAGCTAGATTAAGCTACAACGATTCTGAAAACATAGAAATCATTAAAAACGAGACAAAAAATCACTCACCAATTAAGCCTCAAAGTAACCGAACTCTAGTTGAACAAAAATGGCTTCTTTCTCTTGGGTATTCTGTTGAAGATGATGAATAAAAAGATGATACTTGGTTTTGTTTCATTTATTTAATCTTTATTA
The DNA here is from genome assembly GCF_025698485.1 of Gossypium arboreum. Lineage (NCBI taxonomy): Eukaryota > Viridiplantae > Streptophyta > Magnoliopsida > Malvales > Malvaceae > Gossypium > Gossypium arboreum. The sequence goes on along the minus strand of NC_069078.1, from coordinate 18,069,745 downwards.
ATTAATTTACTTATATAACCTTTTAAAATATTACAAGTTTCAAATAAACCAATCTCATAAATGTCTACTGACACAATAAAGGTCTAATTACCACTTAAGGACCTCCACTTTAAAGTTCTATAGCTATTAGACACCTTAGCTAATAGAACTCAACTTTTACACTTTACGCAATTTAGTCCTTTTTATCAAATTAAGCATGCAAACGATTTAATTTCTTAACAAAATTTTCATGCTAACATACTATCATGTCGTAGACCTCAAAATCATAATAAAATAAATATTTTGACCTCAATTTTTTTATCCCGAAACCACTATTCCAATTTGACAAAAATAAGCTGTTATAGCGATATTGCTCTATAGAACCTTATAACGATCAATATAGACCCATCTCATATCCACCTTGATGCTCGAGCAGTAAAGTGTCCTCCACCCTCGTGCAAGCCCTAGAGCTTCGCCCATCACAGTTTGCACACAACAACACCGTATGTCAATATCTTAATGGAATTCCACTTTCCTTTTTCTCTATTCCTCTGCCCATTCCTCCATTCACCATCCTAACCTTGTTATTCGAACACTGTAGTGTCCCCTCCATAAGGCCCAGAGCTTCGTACATCATAGGTGCAATCAATAACACTGTATGGCGATATCTAACAGAATCACCCTTTTCCAATCTTAACTTCATCTAACCATTGATAGTTTCCCTTTTATAGCATGCATATAGCAATCATGCATACAATACAAATTATCATTATGCATACATTATGTCAGGTAACGATTCTACAACTATCTACTATCAAACGATAAGTAAATGATCTATCATAATTTGATATGGAAAATAAGGCTTTCTTGATATACTTAAGGAGCTTTTTCTCAAACGAAGTAGCATTTTTTTGTAGTTTTTCGTAACTTTTAGATTTTAAGCTAATAACTATAAATGTATTGATTTTAATCATTTTGCGATCCAGTTTGGCCAATAGTGTCATTGGGGGCCCAATGTGTGGTTGAGTTGTGTGAGGACATGTTGGAGGTTGAAAATGAGTGAAAACAACACCAAATGAGAGGGTTTCACAATATCTATACCTTGGAATCGTGATACATCGAATAGGCTTGAAGATTGAAGACCACCTTCAGTGGTATCACGATATCCACCCTCAAAAAAGACTAGAAGTTCGAAACTGACAGGGGTATCGCCATATCCTTTTTTGGGTATTGCGACATCAGTATTGTGAAGGGGAGAAAATTGATAGAAAGGTTAGTCTTTGTCCACCAGATACACCAATCACACAAGGCCCATGTAGGAGCAATTTTGGCAACAAAACTTCACTAACATTCAACTTAAAACAACCAATTTTGGCTTAGGAGGAGAGACACACACATTAGCTTAGTTTTTAGCTTTAGATTCTCTAGGTTTTCTCTTAGCTTTTCTGTAACTTTTTTAGGGTTTTTAATTTCTTTTCTTCTTTCTTAGTTTTTGAGTTTGTTTTTCTGCACTTACATCTTGTTCTTAGTGTTCTTAGTATTAGTTAAGTTAGTTCTCATTGTAGCTTAGGTTTATTTGCATTTTCAATCCCAATACATTGGTTGTAAGACATTTCTAGTTTTAGTTTAATGTATTTCAGTTTCTTTTCTTTAAATTAGCTAAAGTTTTTTTTTTTTTTTTATGTTTATTGCTTTAGATTTTCTTGTTGAATGCCTTTAGTTTCATGTTCTTTAAGTTTCTTTGCATAAAAATCTAAACCTTTATATTTTTCTTAAGCTTCACTTTAATGGTTTCTTTACTTTTCATTTCCATGTCCATTATCTTTATTTTCAATAGAGTAGGTAAACCTCAAAGGGGGTGGTTGAAGACATGTGGGTAAGTTGATTTTTTTGGACAAGGGACTAAAATTGTAATAAATTGGATTAAATCTTATAGACCTAAAAACTTAAGAATTGGTGCCCCTAAGAGAATGTCTAGACATGTGAGACCAAAGGATAACCTTGTTGTGCACCAATTCATTAGGCTTGGATTAACTAGTGAAATCAAGAGATAAATCTGGTTAATTTGTTTACGTTGGTAAAATTGAGATCAAGAGATAAAATGGAGCCACTTAATAATTTAAGCGACCTAAGTCTCTTATTTGAGGACCGACAAACCACATCAAAATGAAGAAACCACCGTTAGTCCTTTATTGGTTAATTTCTTAGTTTTGTATGCTTTACAATTTGGTCTTTCAGTTATCATATTTAATTTTCTAGCAAAATTTTTTTTGTTATGATTTTTTGTATTACAAAATCATATATGTGGTCATTTATACTCTATAGTGTACGTAATTTATCAGTCAATCGCCATCTCCTTTGGGTTCGATCATTGAAATACTCTATTGTTCCATTGTAACACCACAAATATTACAATTGATCAGCACACTTACAGTAAAACTACACTTTAAATTTGTTTTATAAAATCATTTAGTTTATGCACATGCACGCACGTGGTCAGGCATTTCTCAGACCCCTCAAATTTAACATCTTTCTATAATAATCTCATCATCGGTGTAGCAATCATCGAGAAACCTTTAATGAACCTTTTGTAATATCTGGCTAATCTCGAAAAACTTCTAACCTCAGATGCATTTCTCAGAGGTTTCCAATCAACAATAGTTAAAATTTTGCTTAGATAAACTCTAATGCCCTCGGCTAATACAACATGTCCTAGAAATTCAACTTCCCGAATCCAGAATTCACAATTACTAAACTTAGCAAATAATTTCTTTTCACGCAAAGTTTGCAAAACAATTCTCAAATGCTCACCATGCTCTATCTGATCTCGTGAGTAGATCAAGATATCATCAATGAATACTATGGCGAATCTGCCTAAATACGGTCTAAAAATTCTGTTCATCAAATCCATAAATATTGTTGCACCTTTCAATTGATCAAACAAATCGTTAATACGCAGTAACGAATACTTGCTCTTGATCGTGAATTTGCTGAGTTGGTGATAATCAATACATAATTGCATAGATCCATCCTTTTTCTTAACAAATAGAAGTACACTTGAAGGTGAGAAACTGGGTGGAGCAAAACCCTTATTTGTCAACTCTTGCAACTACGCTTTCATCTCTATAGGTGCCATTCTGTAAGGAGCTATCGATATCGGAGATGTTCTCGATACTAACTCAATAGCGAACTTAACCTCTCGGATCAGTGGTAACCTAGGTAACTCTACTAGAAACACATTTGGATACTCACATACCACTGGAACCGATTCTAGCTTCAACTTAGAAACTCTAGAATCAAATATGTAAGCAAGATACGAATCATAGCCTTTTCTAACATATCTCTATACCGACATAGCTAAAATAACATTAGGTATACTACCCAAAGTATCTGACTCAATCTAAAGCTTTTCACCATTTTGACATTTTAATACAATAAGATTTTGTTTACATTTCACAATAGCATCATACAAAGTTAGCTGATCCATACCTAAAATCACGTCAAACTCATTAAATGGCAACAACATCAAATTGGTTAGAAAGTTACAACCCCGAATCATCAAGGGACAATTTTTACAAACCTTATGAACTAGCGCATACTGACCTAAGGGGTTTGTTACTTTAACCACAAATTTAGTGGATTCAACAGGTAAATTCTTGCTTGACACTAAATTCGCACATACATCTGAATGTGTTGATCTCAGATCAATTCAAGTAGTAAAATCAGTATTAAAGATAGAAAATGTACCAGTGATAACATCTGTTGTTGAAGCCTTCTCTCATGCACGAATAGCATAAGCTCTAGTCGGTGTTTATGCCTCAGATCTCATAGTAGAGTCCTTGGTCCCACTACAGCTATTACCCATATTTTTAGGGTTTCTTGGTGATCTCCTTCTCGCAACTATGTTACTCAGTTGGACGATCTGAGTATATTATTTTTTGGGTATCTCAAGGCAATTTCGAATAAAATGATCATATGAACCACATCTGAAACACACCCCATCTTTCATCCTGCACTCACCAAAGTGCTGACGTCCACATTGACTTTAACACTGCCTACGCTTGCTACGGATGTAGGTTGAGCTTTTGAACTTGCATGTTGCTTACCTCTATCCCCATTGGAATAGCCCACTGAAGCTGATGAATGGTTATGATGTTCTTTTAATTTCTTCGATTATCAATGGTATGATTTTCTTGTTGATCTTTTTCTCGAATCTCTAGCTTCTTAATCAGCTTTTCTCTTTTATTTGCTAAGCTCTTCATCTTTATGCGCTCGATCAAATAAAAAACAAATTCTTTCAGTTTAAGTATCCCAACTAAAAGCTTTATGTCTTTGTTTAACCAATCTTCAAACTATTTACAGATAGCAACTTCAGTTGGTAAACATTCTTAGGCATACTTACTCAGTCTAACAAATTCCCTCTCATACTCGAGCACTGCCATTCAGCCTTGTTAAAGCTTGAGAAATTCTTTTTGTTTTTGGTTAAGGAATCTCTGACTTATATACTTCTTTCGGAACTTGATTTGAAAGAATTCCCAATCTATTCATTCTCTCGGCACCACTGAAACCAAAGTGTTCCTCCATTGATAAGCCGAGTTTTTTAGTAAAGATACAACACATTTTACACACTTTGCAGGTGTACAAGACAACTCGTTGAAAACCCTGAGAGTATTTTCTAACCAATACTCGGCTCTCTCAGGATCATCTTCAATTGTAGCTCTAAATTCTTTAGTACCATATTTACGAATTTTATCGACTGTCGATTTACTAGATTGCATTGGTTCCAAACCCTGAGGAACTACGAGGACCGGTTAGGGAATAAGAGGGGGTGGAGGTCGTTGAGCCATTGGGTTCGTACATACAAACTTGGTAAACAATTCATTAATCATTTGGAAGAAGGCTTCCTTAGCCTCTCCTCCCTAGCCCTCAAATACGGGCCTAGTGTCACTCGACGCTGCTCCATTAACGGAGGCTTGCGTGTTACTTTCAAATTTATCAGAGTCAACTTGATTGGATGCCATTACTATATGAAAACATATTTCAAAACGAGTCAGGAGTTATCACATTATCACATGTTATATAATGACATGTATTTCTAAACTCATACATGCTACATTCAGTCCCAGAATCGACTGAACTATAGCTCTAATACAACTAAATGTAACATGTATCCATTACCGAAATAGGATTATGGAGCATTACAGTAAAACCGTAACATCAAAACATTCATTTCTAAACACTTCATTAAGCATAGAAAAGTCCATTCATACATATGCATATCGTCCCTTTTTTGAGCCTTCGAGGCCTAAAAAACACTTTGTAACACCCCTAACCAGTAACTGACATCAGATTAGGGTTACGAGGCATTACCAGACAGACAAAACATTTTGGACCAATTTAGAATCAGAGATATTATTTAACATCATTTCATAAGCAATCATCTCTAAGTATAGTCTACGAGACCTAAAACATACATTAAAGGAAAGGTCGAAATTAAACCAAACCTATTCAGAATTTTCAGAACTTAACCAATTCTTTCAAACTGTTAAAGTCACACGCCCGTGCAACTAGGCTGGGTGTCACACACGGGCACTAGACACGCCCATGTGAACCAGCCGTGCCAAAAATAGGTCCAATACTGACTTTTTCACATGACCAATATGCACGCCCGTGTGCTATAGCCATGTGATACTTAGCTAGCCGCTGACTTTAGCCCACGCCCGTGTGTTAAGACCGTGTGGTTCTTAGGAGAATACTACTTTTCTTACACGGCCACAAGGCACGCCCGTGTCCCCTGACCGTGTGGCACCAAACAGGCTTGGTTTAAGTCAAATTTGCCACCCCTTTTTGGGTCCAATCCTACAAGCAATAATATACAATATTCATACCAAAATTTCCAACCAATTCCATGCTCAAAACATGCTTCATTATAACAAAAACATATTAGCTCATAAAACACTACAACCATACATCATTTGGCACCATCAACTGAATACCAAAACTATATACAACAATTCATTTGCTAGCCAAACTCCCATGGCATAATACATACACGTCAAAACATATATACATAGACCTTCTAGCCTATACATGACATACTTTAAAATATGTACACTTTCAAAAGTACCAAAATGAGATCGATAGTGTGGTGACAATCCTCGACTATCCCCGAGCCTTCAATAGCTGTGATAACTGTAAAACAGATAGTAAACACACAGAGTAAGATACAAAGAGCTTAGTAAGCCAAATACAATTGGTTTAACAACTAAAGCATATAAGTACAATTCAACCATAAAGATTCATAGCTATTTCATCGAATAATTCATAAGCTTAATCGTGCTCCTTTGTTTGCATTTATGTCTTGCTTCATTTCCAAATTCCATAGATATTTCACAGAGATAAAGTTTTTCATATTCAAAATTTAAGTATGATTCATACGTACCCTGTATAGGTTTTACATTTCATAAACTCATTCTCAAATTTCGTGCTCTTTCATCAGACATTTCAGAAACGATATAGATACTCATAAACAAGTACAACGCCAACATCCCAAACGTGGTCTTACATGTAATTCACTATCGATGCCTCTATCCCAGACAGGGTCTTATACGAAATCAGATATGATACCGATGTCCCAAACATGGTCTTATATATAAATCTAAATCGGGGCCGATGTCTTAGACACGGTCTTACACGATATCTCAGATAGTTGTCAATGTTGCTTTAGAAGTATACAGAGCTTTTCGGATACCAACATTTTAACAGAATTTTACTCAAAAGGTAATCATCAGGCTCTCAAGGCCATCCAATACAAATTAAAGTTTGTATATGCAGCATTTAATCAGTTTAACACGTAATTGTAATTTGACTTACCTCGTACGGATTTCAGATGGAACGAGTCGACTATTCAACTATTTTGGACTTCCCTCGATCTAAGTCCGATTTTCTTTGTTCTTGATCTAATAAAATTCAAATTCAACCATTCAATCATTCATTTCACTCAAAATAATCCATGAACACATATTTAGGGCACTTTTCATTTTAGCCCTTACATTTTCACACTGACAATTTAGTCCATTTTTCACGAAATCACAAATATGCAAAAATTCACCAAAACTATAGCTTGGCCGAATATACATGGCTTCCATACAAGCCTAAATAACATATTTAATTCACAATTTAGTCCTTTAAAACCTTATTTTCACAAATTAGCCCAAATAGCTCTATTTCATTAAAATTTAAAGAAAAAACTTATAAATCATCTACCAAGCCTTTATGATTCATTCAAAAAAATCATAAAACTCATGATATCAACAATGGCATTTCATCAAATCTTTAACAGAAACAAAAATTTCGTAGATATAAATTCACATATTGTAGACACAGAAAAAAATATTAAAATATTTTTTGAACTCAGATTTGTGGTCCCGAAACCACTATTTTGACTAAGGTCAAAACCAGACTGTTACACACTTTATAAACAATTCGGGACTAAATCAAGAACATATGGAAACTTAAGGAAAAATTTTGAAAAATTTATACTGCAGGGGTTACACGGCCGTGTGGCTAGACCGTGTGACTCACACGACTGAGACATAAGTCTATGTCTCAAGATGTATGGACATTTGAAGTAGGGACACATAGCCACACACCCGTGTGCTAGGCCGTGTAACTCTCAGAATAGCCTCACACACCCATATGCTAGGTCGTGTAACTGCCTGACTTGCAACCCTTTGAAACCTATAAGGGACACAAGGTCGTGTCACATGGCCGTGTGTTACACACGAATGAGACACGCTACCGTGTCTTAGGTCGTGTAGATAAGAAATAGGCCATTTTTAGGCCATTTCTTTCTCCCAAATCGTGCTCACACCTATAAGCCATTTGCACATAATTTCAAGCTTCAAAATATACCTAAAACATTAATAATAAAGCTAGTTCAACATGGTATTTATCCATACAACCAATATGCCAAAAGGCACCTCAATCACATAGCATCAAATCTACCTAAACATAAACAGAATTTAGCCGTTCATCAATAACCTAATTCTATACAAAAAAATACCATAACGGCTACATACCAAAATCACATTCAAGCATACCAAAAGAGCCATTTAAAACATAACTTCACTTGACCATTTCAACACCAACCATCAAAGCATTAAAATGCCAAAAGTTCATCAACCAAAGCACCACATTTACAAGCCAAACATAATGACCATTTCATCAAACACAATTCACCTATACATACCATTATAACCATGACTCAGAACATTAAAATCTATTGATATAGTTGTTTGATGGTATAATATGTCTCCAACGAGCTTCCAAATCAAATTGAGCTTCCGTTAAACGATAAAACATAGAAAAGAACAACAACGTAAGTATATAATGCTTAGTAAGTTCGTAAATCATGAACAAATCTTACCAATTCAATGCATAATCATAAAAATGCATATGAATCAATTCAACGCAAACTTGGCACAAGCCTAAACATCACCAACAACACAAATTAGTGCTTAATCACATATCTTATCAAAAATCACCACATGGTAAGATAGCTTTCATGAATATAACATATAAGCATTTATACTTTTCATAAAAACATTGCTATACACACTTTGATCATCAATAATTCATACCTTTCTATAAATTCATGACATTGCCAATGAGAACACTTATCGTTGCTTCCCTTTACATGCCTGTTAAACCATTTAGAATAATATCAGATATGTAGGAATATCACATAATATGTGCTAACATATGGTCAAAACCATTCCTTTCCTTTTCTTTTACATAGATGCTCTCTTGAGCCATAAATAGGTCTACTCACACAAGCTATCAGTCAAAATGTTGATACACGGTGCTACTCAGACAAGCTATTGAGTATCTGTGTAACACCTTGAATTTTGCGCCTAGAAGTATTAGGTCTTGAGCATGGAAACAATTAGGAGGCTGCACATAAATATTTAGTTGTGCATGAAAGTGGGACAAATGCATGTCTACTTCAATGGTTAAGTGTCTTAGGAAGTGTCTGAGAAGTCTTGGGTTCAAGCTTGGGCAGGTGCAAAATGTTTTGTTTTTAAAGGAATAAACACTGTCTCTAGACAGTAGGCTTTTAAATTAATGTGGGAAAAACATGATAGAAGGGGCCTGTTGATCTAGGGGATAAGTGGCGTATGGTAGTTACTTGAGGTTTGAGGTTCGAATGCTGGTAGGCACATGAAGGTGTTTTATTTTGCTGTGGGCCATGGGAGAGTTCTAATTTGACTAAAACTTGTGTGTTTGAAGAGTGTGTGGAGTTGTGGTTGAATTTTAGGAGATTATTGTGGAATTTCAATTATTAGGGGGATTTGGGGAGTGTTTTGTAGAGGAAAATTTAGATAGAAGTGTGGAATTCAAATTGGTGGGTTGAGTGATGTAAGGAGATTTTCAAGGAATGGATCAAGGGAAGGTAGTGCCGAATTTGAACTCTGTCATTCAAAATTCGGCCTTGGCTGGATTGCTCTTCTCATTTTCAATTTCTAACGATTGCCTTTAGGTTCTTTTACACTTTGTTTTGATAGCTGAATACTATTTCTAACCTCTCCGGTATTTTGCATTCTAGGCCTATTTCAGTTTTGCTCTTCTCCTTTACTCCTTTTGCAATTGTTCTTTCCCCTCTATTGCCCTATATTTATCTCATCTTTGTTTGATTGAATACCTTTTGTGTGTTAGCCGAATATTTCTCTTCTTCCCTTTCTTGTCTTTCTGCTTTGGGCAACCCCTCTTGGCAAGCATTCTTTGATCAATTGGGTTCAGGCGCACAGTTCTCCTTATTCTTTCTCCCTAGTGTTTATCCTTGGCCGAATATTGGTAAGTAAGTTTCTATTTCACTTCTGCCCCTTTTGGCTTCTCTCCTTCCTGAGCATTATTTCTTTTTCCCTTATATCGTTACCCTCTCTACTTACTATTTCAGTTCAGTTTCTCTTAGGTGTTAGTTCACTACATCACTGAATTATATTTTGTACTGTCGTTATTTGGTAAGTAGGGATTAGTCAAGATTGTTTTTATCCAAGTATAGGTTTAATAAAAGGGTTATGACCTTCGTGTAGGTGGAGATCAAGTTGATTGGTGTGCCTTCTAGGAATCAAGGGTGCGATTTTGATTAGCTTTCTGTAAGGAGAAGTAACTATTTGGATCGCTTTGGAACTCCGTTAAGTTCCATTTGTTCTACGAAATATGCAACTGAATAAATGTATTTTTGACTGAATTTAGGTATAAGAATGTTTGGAATGTAATTATCTTCGGATCACATCAGGTGTGCAAACACTACCTTTGATCGTATGTAACATCTCGAATTAGGGCCTATTCAGAACAGTGGTTTTAGGACCACAAATCTGACGTAAGAAAATTTATTTTTATTATATTTTTATGGTTTACTATTTCACAAAATGATTTCGTGAAAATTTCGTTCAAAAATTTCGACATTTGGGCACTAAATTTGGTCAAAAGGACTAAATTATAAAAAGTGCAAAAGTTGAGTTCTACATGTTAGAGGTGTCCAATTGTTATGAAATTTTAAATGGGAGGTCCTTAAATGGTAATTAGACCATTAGTTAATTTTTGGACAAAAATAGACATGAAATGGGTGTAATAAAATACTTTTAAGTTAGGGGCATTTTGGTAAACTAATAATTAAATGAATTAAAAAGCCAAAATAGCAAAATTTGGTCATCTTCTCCATGTACCAGCCAAAACCCCCATGGTATCCATGGTTAGGGTTTGGTTCAAGCTTCCAAGATCATTTGTAAGTGATCCTGAGCCCCGTTTTTAAAGTTCTTTACATTTTTGAAATCTCGATAACATGTTCCAGCTATTTCTACCATTATTTTGAGCTAGAGTTTATATTTGAAAATTTACCCATGAGTAATATGCATGCTTTTTTTATGTCTAATTATAGAAAATGAGTGTTGGGTGTTTAATAAACGACTTTTACTAAGCGGTTTTCGATGAAAACGTCCAAAAGGACCATTTTGTAAAAATTGTAAAATTGGTCATAAATGGGTGATTTAGTGGAAATTGGGGGTCTGTCATAGTTATGAAAAATGATTAGCATGTCATAAAACATAAGAAAATAGGATGAAGTTTAATTTCCAAGCATTTGGGCAAAAGTGAAAATATGAAAAAGTTTAGGGGTCAAAATGCAAATTTGTAAAAATATGATTTTTGGACCCCTATTAATAATGAGACTAATTATTAGGCTAAATGTGATATTATAGATCAAGGAAAACAAGATTCGGACTTAGAACGAGGTTGAACAAGGTTAAGCACAAACTCGAAATAAATAATTTTACTCGAAACCGAGGTAAGTTCATATGTCATTGATAATGCAATAATATTATTGTTCATACTTGAACATAAATTGATATGTTAACATTGTGTGATGGATATTTATTTAGTTTATATGAAGATTATATATTGTAACAAATGCCAAATTATAATTATATGTAATACCATGTTTATCTTATGGACTAATGTCTAAATAAACATGGAAATGTGTTGAGTTGGATGTACATGGCATGAGCTGTAATAGCCTGATTTTGGGCCTAGTCGGAATAGTGGTTTCAGGACCACTATTCCTAGGCAGAAGAAAATTATTTTAGTATTATTTTATGTGTTATAATATAATTTTATAAGTGCATGTAAATTTTGGTAAGTTAATTTTAGCGATTTCTAGTCCAATTTTGAAAAAAAGACTAAATCGTGAAAAAGGTAAAAGTTGTGTTTTGATGCCTAAGGTGTTAAATCGATTTGTGTCTTAAATTGGTGGATTTTAAAGTGACATTAGACCCCTAAATGAAGCATGACCGGTCATGGGGGACAAAAATTGTTGAAAAGTCAAAATTAGGTGAAGTTGGTCACCAATTTTGACTAGTTTTATTATTAACAAATCAAAAAAAAAAGTTATCATTTTTCTCTTCTCCTCCACCGAAATATGCAGCAAAGAAAGGGGTTTTGAAGCTTTGAAATATCAGCCACTTACATCCCTTGCTAGTAAAAGATTTTTAATGTCTTTCTTGATGATTTTTACATTTATGGAACCCCCAAAGCATGAGCTTTCATATGAGGGGTCTAGTTTGCAAAATGATGAAGAGTATAGGGTTTTTCCATAAGAGTAAATGTGTTGTTTGCTGTGTTTTTATGGAATATTATGAGTCCTAGTTGTCTAATAAACAACTTTTGTGAAAGAAATTGCATGAAAACACCTTAAAAAGGGCTAGTTTGCCAAGTTGTAAGATAAGGTGTTAGTGTGTGTAATAATGATTTTTGTGAGTTTCCATAGTTATAAAAATGGTTTATCTAGGCTTAAGGAGTAAAGAAATTGAATAAAAATCATTTTTCGAGCCTAGGGGCAAATTGGTAATTTTGGCAAAATAGAGGGGAAAACTTGTAAATTTTGCCAAAGCGTGTCAATGGACTAATTTGATTAGTACATTGTTTTAATAAGCTAAATGTGATGTTTTAGATGTTGAAAATCGAGATTTGGACTTATAACGGAAAGAAATCGATTAAGGGATGATTACGTCCTTTTCACCTTTGTGGTATCGAGGTAAGTTCGTATGGTAACAATAATGCAATATCATGCTTGAATTAAAATTCTTTATTGTTATGGCATTAAATGTATGGCCTAAAATATTAGAAGTTTGTATGAAAGTAATGCTCAATTTCATTATGATGTGCTTAATACTTGATATTGTACGAAATGTGGATGTATGCCTCTATTGGACTTGACTTCTGAGGATTCAATAAAAAGGTGATGATATGTGTACTAGTATAAGACCATGTTCGGGACATGGCATCCGCACTAGCATGAAACCTCGTATAAGACCATATCTGGGACATAGCAACGATTTGTGGATCCATGTAAGACCATGTGAAGGACATGGCCTTGGGCATTCTATTCAGCGCATGATAATTTCGAACATCCTTTAGCGTCCCGAGTGTTCAACGGGTAAAGTAATGGATGATGTGATGAAAGCTCTAAGGAGAGCATGTTAAAGAAGGTATGATTATATATTTTATCACGAGTTGGTATAGGTATGTACACTGAGCTTATGAGTAATACCTTGATATGTGATAATTTATGATGTATATAGTATTTGGTGAATAATATGGAAATGGCATGATTTGGAATAAGTCTTTGATATTCTATGACAATGAGATTATGGGTCCATGCTTATGATGCATAGCTATGTGTTCTTACCATGATAGATGATATGATGTTGTATTAATTTGGTGAACAATAATTGTGAATGAATAAATTAGCTTGGACAGTGTTGGGCTATTGCAGTGGTGTAACTTTGAAAATACACCAAAAATGGTAGAAAATGAGTTATAAGCTAAATAAAATATGAGAATAAATATTATTGAGTTTAGTTTCTTATAAAAGAAACCGTGTGAGCAAAAGAATTTCCTATAACGATATATTTGAAGTTGCATGCGATAGAGTCAGAATGATTTTGAGATCCCCTAGTCTGACTTTAGAAAATCATTATAAATTGGAAAAAAAATTTATAAGTTAATGATTTATATTTTTAGAATCCTTAATGAGTCTAGTTTCAAGCGAAATAGACGAAAACATTATTCGAGTCTTGAGCTATGAGATAATTGAACTTTAATGTGGAAGGGTCTGAACTATCAGACAGTGAATCAGGTGTAACTTTGAGGAATAAAATGTACTAATTGGCTAAGCCAAAACTTCTAGAAATTTTATGGTAGAAAGGTATATGAGTCTAGTTTAAGGGAAAATTAACGGAACTTAATTTTGAGTTTCGTAACTCCAGTTATAAATAATTTTGTGACTATTACTCAAGAAGACAACTTGCTGTGAACTTGAGAATATGTTGTAAACATTGATAAAACATGTTAATGAGTTATTTATTGTTATATGAACTTACTAAGCGTAAAGCTTACCCCCTTTCTTTCCCATGTTCCTTAGGATTGCCAGGTTAGCTCGGGTTGGAGGGCATCAGAGACATTATCACTCTATCGAGTCTATGGCATGTATAGGGTTTTAATGTTGAGTATGTGATATTATGATTTAGCTAAAGGTGTTGGATTGTATTGATAAAGTGTTGTAGCCATGTGAATTGGCCTATGTTGGCTAATGATGTTGTGGGCCTAAATGTTTATTCATATATATGTATGAAACTATCTCTTGTGTTGTGGCTTATAGCATGTATGCCTAGAGATTGAAATGAGATTCATTGATGAGTTAGTAACTGATGTAAGATTAGGTGATTTGTAAATAGTTAATAATGCCTCATGAATGGTTTGTGGAAATGATTATGTATGCTTAGTGATGGACATGAGGTTTGTGATGTAATGATAGTTATGACTAGTATGTGGTAACGATGTGAGCAAATTCTATGAGATTTATTGTATAAGAAAATGACTTGAGCATAACATGTTTGTAGATGTTTAAGAGGTCATTTATGTCATGTTGTATGTTATTGGATAAGTATGTGTGCACATGTTGTAAGGGTGACAAATGGATTGGAAAATAGCCTTGTAATTTATGATATGATTGCATCATTGTGTGAAAATTTCGTAATGAAATCCTATGCCTAAAGTGCTTAAATTGAAATAGGGACTAAATTGAATAATTTGCAAAACTTGCATTCTAGGAGTTTTTAGTATGAAATTGTTTTGGAATATTAATGAGGAGGTCTAAAATAGCAATTTGACCAATTTCTAAGTCTATGGACAAAAATTGGACATGGATGGAATTTTTGGAAAGTTTAGTAGTAAGGGCATTTTGGTCATTTAGTTATTAAAATGAATTAAAAACAAAATTAAAAGCCAATTTTTGTCCATCTTCTTCATTAGGCCGAAATTTCAAGGGTTCTCCATAGTTAGGGTTAGTTTCAAGCTTCCAAGCTCCATAGTGAGTGATTCCAAGCCCCGTTTTTAATGTTCTTTACGTTTTTCGAATCCCGGTAGCTCGATTAAGCTTATGCTAGCAATAATTCAACCTAGGATTCATATTTGGAAAAATACCCATAGGTGAAATTTGTGTATATTTATGTTTTATGATAGAATATGAGGTTTTAAATTATGTTAGACAACTTGTACTACTCAGTTTTAAGCGAAAACGAGTAAAAGGGCTTAATCGGTAAAAATACCTAATAGTCATAAGTACATGTTAGAATGTGAATTTGATGTTTTCATAGAAGGGAAAAATGATCAGCATGTCATAAAACATAAGAATAAGGGATGAAGTTTAATTCCCGAGCCTAGGGGCAAAAGTGTAATTATGAAAAAGTTTAGGGGTAAAAATATAATTTTCCCAAAGTTTGTATTAAATGCTATTTTGATGAATGTATGTATTAAATAAGATTAATTTGGCATTATAGATCAAGAGAAACGGGATTCAAGTCGCGATCGAGGTAAAAACAAAGTTTACAAAGAATAGGCTCAATTGCTAATAACTTCGTACCGAGGTAAGTTCATGTGTAAATGTAGTAACATAATTGTCATTTTAAGCAATTTAATGTTGTTTATATGATATGATGCGGATTATTATCATGAAATATTATGCTTTGTGGTTATTGTTGAATAATATGTAATTATGTGAATTACTTTATGAGTATGAACTATCACCGAAGTATCGATTTCGATATTCCGTGGAAGACGGCAAAGATGTGTGATTGAGGAAAATGCCTGTTTGAATCTTGGGAATAGATTAGAATACAAGTGACATGTCACTAGGATGGTTGAGTTCCGAACTCGTTGAGTTGAGTCCGAGTTCGTGAGATGTAACTACGCATCCAAGCTCATTGAGTTGAGTCTGAGTTCACTTATGCATGGGAACGCCCGAGCTCGTTGAGTTGAGTCCGAGTTCACTTATGGGCAGGTTACATGGTAGCTTGGCTACATATGTTCCGCAGGCTATTGAGTTTGTCTAGCTGCAGGTATGGCTCTTATGTTCATGAGATCCGCGCATTCGAATTATATTCCGATGTGTTAAATGAGTGAATCTTAAGTGAATAAGAAGAAGGCCTAAAACAAAGGTGACATGTTGGTAAGTGTGGTAAATGAGAAAATTTGACAGGTATGTGCTTAAACCGTCGGGTTGAAAACTTGGTGTGATGAAATCGTAGAAAGATATTAAATGTAAATGAAACATGAATGTCTTGGTGTTGTTTATGCAAATGATGTTTTATGTGAGATTGTGTGATTATGTTACTTG
This sequence comes from Gossypium arboreum, assembly GCF_025698485.1. Classification (NCBI taxonomy): domain Eukaryota; kingdom Viridiplantae; phylum Streptophyta; class Magnoliopsida; order Malvales; family Malvaceae; genus Gossypium; species Gossypium arboreum. The sequence continues at coordinate 18,053,532 of NC_069078.1, read as the reverse complement.
CTATTTGCATGTGAACTTACTAAGCATTTGTGCTTACTCCCTCCTTTTATTTCATTGTAGTTTTAACAAGCCGGCTTGAGAATCGGGATAGGTCGAAGACTCGTTCACACTATCCGAAGGCTTAAATTGGTAAAATGGCTTGTGTATTTTGAATGTGGCATGTATGGCAAAACACTCACTTTGTGTAATTGATCTTATGATATGCCTATGGTTTGGTAAGAAAAGATTTTGTAAATGATTAGCCATTGGAATGGCCAATCTAAGTCATATTTGATGTTATGTATGTTTAAAATGCTATTTAGTCCATGAAAATCCTTAGTAAAGTGAAATTTGCCATAAAACAGAATCTAATAGCAGCAGTGATGTAAATTTAAAAAATCACTACAAATATTAGAAATTGAATTAAATGGTGAGTAAGTTATTAAATTTAAGCTTAATTAGTCTATTTTCATATGGATTGAACAAAATAGGTATATAAATTATATTTTATGAGATATTTAAATTTTTTTGAAACAGGGCCAGAGTGATTTCTGGATCCCCTGTTCTGACTTTAAAAATTCATCATGTATTGTAAACAAATAATTAAAAGTCATGCTTTATATGTACAGATTCCTTATTGAGTCTAGTTTTAAGAGAAATAAACTTCATAGTCATTGAAATTCTATACGGATATATATCTGATTCGTAATATACAAAGGTTAGAGCAGTCAAACCCTAAAACAGGGGAGACTTTACCTAATAAAATTTACTAATTGGCTTGAGAAAAAATTCTAGAAAAAAATTAGTAAATATATATACGAGTCTAGTTTCAGGGAAAATTTATGAAATTGGATTTCTAGTTTCGAAACTCGAGATATGAATTTTTAAGCGACTGTGATGCAGATTGCTAGCTTGACTGGAAATTTTAAAAATAAATTGTTTGAGCTGTTTAAGTAATAAATTAAGTCTGTTAACACCTTGTGTTCGACTCCGGCGACGGTCTCGGGTACGGGGCGTTACAATGACAGCTAGCTCTAAATCATGTATCGGATAATTTTTCTCATGTGGCTTTAGTTGTCTAGAGGCATAAGCAATTACCTTTCCTTCCTGCATAAGTACATAACTTAGTCCATTAAAGGATGCATCACTATAAATCACAAACTCTTTACCTGGTTCTGGTTGTACTAAGACAGGAGCTTCAGTCTACAATGCCTTTAACTTGTCAAAACTCTGCTGACACTTTTTAGTCCATTCAAACTTGACATCTTTCTGTAACAATCTTGTCAATGGAGTAGCTATCATGGAAAATCCCTATACAAATCATCTATAATAGCCGGTGAGACCAAGAAAACTTCTGACCTTTGATACATTCCTAGGAGGCTTCCAATCAACAATGGCTGAAATCTTGCTCGGATCAACTCTAATACCTTCACTTGAGACTATATGTCCAAGAAAACCAACTTTCCGTAACCAGAACTCACTTTTGCTAAACTTGGCATAAAGCTTATTATCTCTCAAAGTCTGTAAAACTGTTCTCAAATGCTTTGAATGCTCAGTCTTATCATGAGTATAAATCAAGATATCATCAATGAACTCAACTAAAAATTTATCCAAGTAAGGTTTGAAAATTTGATTCATTAAGTCCATGAAAATGGCAGGAGCATTAGTCAAGCCAAATGGCATCACAAGGAACTCATAATGGCAATACCTGGTCCGGAAAATAGTCTTCGAAACATCTGACTCTTTAACTCACAACTGATAATATATGGATCTCAAATCTATCTTGGAGAACACAGTAGCTCCCTTCAATTGATCAAAAAAATCATCAATTCTAGGCAGTGGATACTTGTTCTTAATAGTCATCTTGTTAAGTTGCCGATAATCTATGCACTATCTCATCAAACCATCTTTCTTTTTCACAAAGAGCACTGGTGCACCCCATGGTGAACAACTAGGTCTTGCAAGGCCTTTCTCTGTTAGTTCTTACAACTAAACTTTCAATTCTCTCAATTCCGTTGGAGCCATTCTATAAGGAGCAATTGAAATGGGTGTTGTGCCCGAAACCAATTCAATACCAAACTCAACTTCAATGATAGAAGGCAAACCTTGTAGTTCTTCTGGAAACACATCAGGAAACTCACATACCACAGGCACTGATTCAATTTTCAACTCTAGATCTTTAGTATTCAACAGAAAAGCAAGATAAGCTTCATATCCTTTTCTCAAGCATTTCTTAGCAGACATAACAAAAATCATGCAATTGAACTATCTGACTCATCTGAATTAACCCGAAGAATTTCACCATTTTTGCATTTCAAGTCAATGAATTTCTTTCCACAATTCACTATCACGTCACGTGTAGTCAACCAATCCATACAAAGAATCACATCAAACTCATCAAATGACAATAACATGAGATTGGCCGGAAAACAGTAACCTCTAATCATTAAAGGGCAATTTTTACATACTTTGTCTACTAATACATACTGACCCAATAGATTCGATACTTTAATCACAAATCCCGTAGACTCTATGGACTTGTTCATACTAGGCATCGATTTCATGCAAACATAGGAATGGGTCGAACCCGAATCAATCAAAGCAATAACATTAACATCATGAAGAGAAAATGTACCCATAATTACATCGAAGGAGGATGCCTCTTCATGAGCACAGATAACATAGGTTCTTGTAGGTGCTTTAACATCTGGTCTCACTGTTGAATCTCTAGATGCACCTCTACCTGCCCCTATTCCCGAACTTCTCTGAGGTCTGCCTCTAATGGGGGCATTACCTGATCTTACACTCAGAATTACTTCTCTTTTAACCATCTCAGTACACTCCCGAATGAAATGATCCGATGCACCACATCGAAAACAACCAGTTTCAGTTACTCGACATTGACCTGGATGATGTCGACCACATTGAGGACACTCGGGTCTATCAGGCTAAATACTGCCAACACTCACAATTGAAGTGGTCTGAGCTTTCTGACCCATAAATCTTCTACCTCTGTTTTGGATGGAATATCCTACTGAAAAATTAGATCTCATAGAGAACTCTATAGGCCTCTTGGATGTAGACTAAAATGACATGCTCATCTATCTTTTCTTTGTGTCTTGCATCTCAATTTTAGCTTTACCCTTTCCTTTCAGCAACTCCTCTACCTTACAAGCTCTTTCAACTAAAATGACAAACTCTTTTATTTCTAAAACACCGACTGACAATCGAATATCATCATTGATCCCATCTTCAAATCTCTTGCACATAATAGATTCAGTAGACACACACTATCGAGCATAATTACTGAGTCTGACAAATTCACGTTCATATTCAGTCACTGTCATCTTACCCTGCTTTAGTTCAAGGAAATTTTTTCTTTTCTTGTCGATCAACCTCTGACTAATGTATTTCTTACAGAACTCCTCTTGAAATAAATCTCAAGTAACCCTCTCTTTCGGTACTACTTGTAACGCCCCGAATTTGGGCCTAGAAGTATTGGGCCCTAAGTATAGGTCCGTAAGGAGGTTGTATATAAGCATTTAATTGTACAAAAAAAATACACAATTAAATGTCTACTTTGGTGGTTAATGGCTCTGAGAAGTGTTGGAAAAATCTTGGGTTCAAACCTCGGCATTAGCAAAAATTTTGGTTTTAAGTGAATAAAACCCTAGGTGCTTCGATGAAGGCCTTTTAAATTATTTTGGTAAATAAATGACACAATGAAGCGTGTGGTCTAGTGGTTCTGGCGTCATTAAGGTTGCAAGGGAGCTTGGGTTCAAGTCTTGGCTCTTGCAATTTATTTTAGTGACACAAAGAGCCTTGTGGTGTGGTGGTAAGGTGGCGTGTTATGTAACTGTGAGGTCTAAGTTTCAAGTCTTGGGATGCGCAATGGGGTATTTATTTTGCTTTTTGAGCTGTGTAAGAGGTGGAGTTGGACTGGAACTCTGTAGTTGAAGTGGTCATATAAAAATAAAGAATTTTTCTAATGGTTGAAAATAATACCACATTGGGAAGCTAACATGGGAATTGGTGAGAAACTGGTTTTGAATAGAGCTAACCAAATGAGTTGATGAGTGAGAAAGTGATTAAGACTCAATGCAGGATGTGCCAAGGTTAGTGATCGTGGACTTCGGTGCATTCTCATAAACAGGTGTGTATTCACGCCCTTCTTTGTTGTAAGTCAACAAAAGCCGAAACATCGGCATTCGGGGCCTCACGAGCTTGCGATCGCTCGTGGGGTAAAACGAGCCCACGAAATGTGGGCATACGGCGAGGAAGGCCACCATGAGCAATCTCATGGGCCTGGGCAGAAATGGGTCGTATGGGCCCGTGGGCCTGCTTGTGTAAACTTCACTATTAAGCGGGATGGAAATAGACTTATCATGTCACACACACGACTTAGGTAGTTTTGGGCCATGTTGGGCCTAGATGGACCGTGTGGACCCAATGGGCTTGTGGTTCCCACACGGATTGAATCTGCAACTTGTGATAATTATTGGACTGGGCTATGTAGGTCACATAGCCATATCTAAATTTGGGCTTAATTGGCTACACGAGGGTATGGACCCACTTGGGCCGAGTAATGAGCCTTAGGCTCATTTGCACCGTTATGTTTGCTTAGGTTACTTAAGTAGCTTGAGGTGACGATGGACCTTTTGTTGGGTTGTTAAGACCCTGTTTTGTAAAATTACCATAATGCCTCTATAGGGTTCTATAATACCCCTATATGGTAGAATGATGATTATGCCCTTATGTTTCGTATGACTGATGTGCTTATGATTTACATATATGATTGTGCTCAGAATGACTTTGCATGCACATAATATTTATGACATGACATATTGCATGGGGTTGGGTTATTATTGATGGAGGAAGTGTACGGCCAGTAGCCGTTCTGTATAAGGCTTTCAGCCTTTCTGTGATACTTATGGCTTATAGTCGTTTTGTTAATTGGCAGCATTGCTGTGATGTCTACGGCGTTGAACTGTCCTATCTACGGTGTTGAGCCATCCTGTCTATGGCGTTGAGCCATCTTGTCTATGGCGTTGAGCCTTCCTATTGACTTATTAACGCAACCGGTGCGAAGCTTGGTGTGTTGGCTAGGTGGGTTGATTTTATCCCCACATGGTATGTTGGTTGGTACGGGTGGTGTGTTAGTTAGACTGGCCTAGGAATCAGTCTACATTTGATACTGATTCTGCACTGGGCTTAGGCCAACCTGATTCTGTTAATGGGCTAGGCCCAACTGTTACTGATTTTGAGAATGGGCTAGGCCTAATTGATTCGATGAATTTGAGACCCAAGTGGAATTGTCTTGGGCTTTGGCCCACACACATTGTTCTCTATCGTAATGGGCTCGCCTGCACCGATTCTCAATTGCCTGCTTACTAACTATTTTAGTTTAGGAGGGGATTACACACTAAGTTTTCATAAACTCACCTCGTTTAATAATTGTGCAAGTAATCCCCAACATTAAGAGGATCGGTGCCGCGAGGGACTCTGAAGTGGCCACACAACTGTTAATTTTTCTAATTTTCTTTTAAGTTATCTATTTACAAGTACTTATATTTGATCTGGGTTGTAACAAGGCCTCTTTTAATTTCTGGTTCTAGATTTGGAATTTTATATACTGTTTTATAACTACTGGAGTAGAACACAGTTTTCTTTTCCAAAACAAAAACTGCTTTTCAAAATATCACGTTTCTGCAAAAATTTAAACTCAGCTTCCACAGCAAATAAAGTTTTAAAAGTAACAATGTTTTACAAGAGAATGACTTTTAATAAACCAACGAAAACTGAGGTTTTCACAAAGTTTTAAAATGGCCAGAGGTTCTAAATAGTAAGAAGGGTTTTCAATGAGAACATGGTTTTCGAAAAACACTTCAATGTGACACGCTATATTTTGGCCATAGCGTCTAGGCCGGGTTTGAGCTGTTACACTACTAACACAAGTGTCTTCCACCAATGGTAGGCTGAGTCTTGTGAAAGTGATACAACACACTTCATGCACTCTTCAGGTGTGCAGGATAACTCATTAAAGACCCTAATAGTATTCTCGAGACAAAATTCAGCTTTCTCTGCATCGTCATCTTTAGTAGCCTGAAACTCTTCGGCCCCTTGTTTCCTAATTTTATCAACTGGTGGCTTCTCTCTTCTAACTATATCTGTGACTGGGGAAGCTACAAGGGTAGTCTGAGGATCATGAGGGGTAGAGGTCTAACGGCTGAATTCGTACGAACGAACTTGGCAAACCATTCATTCATAGCTTGGAAGAAGGCTTCTTGAGCCTTTCCTCCTTGACTAACTGTAATGGCGTTTCACTACTATCTGGTGACACCGTTCCTTCTGCATGAGCGGGCACGTTACTTTTACATCATCTGCACCAACTCGTTCGAGATTCATAACTATAAAAGAAAAACATTTTAAAATCGTCAGGAGTCTTCACACTATCAGAATATAAGTATGGCATGTATAGCTAGACGCTTACTCATACTGAATATTCTGAGAACTGACTAAACTCTTGCTTTGATACTAATAAATGTAACACCCCTTGCCGGAGACTGTCGCCGGAGTCGAGCATGAGACGTTACCAGACTTACCTTACTTGTTCGGGGCATAATTTTGTTTTACTTTTAAAAATTAATTTGCTCGCATTCATCTAATAAATCCCCAAAAAGGCCTTTCAAGGCCCTAAAACGTGCAACTGGGACTATTCGGGACCAAACTGTGAACATTAAGAATTTTCCAATAACTTACACAAATCAAAACAATTTATTTCACTATTCATAATAAAATTGTCCATCTTTATAACAGTCACTAATTAATTATAACTCGAGTTACAAAACTTGAAATTTAAATCAGTAAATTTTCCCTGAAACTAGACTTATATATCTTCTTACCATAATTTTTCCAGAATTTTTGGTTTGGCCAATTAGTACAGTTTATTCATTAAAGTTTCCCCTGTTTCTCAGTTCAGTGGACCTAATCTCTCTTCACTAAAAATTGATTATCTCATTATACAGAATTCAAATAATGTTTATGGTTGTTTCTAATGAAAATAAACTCACTAAGAAATCTAGAAATATAAAGTATGACTTACAATTCAGTTTTTACAATTTCTAGTAAGTTTCCAAAGTTGGAACAGAGGATCACGAAGTCACTCTAAACTAGTCTTACAAAAAATTAAATATCTTAGACTATAGACTTCATTTGCTTGCTACATTTCTTTCCTATAAAGATAGAATCAATAAGCTTTAATTCTATATCTCATTCACCATTTAATTCAATTTCTACAATTTTTAGTGATTTTTCAAATCCATGTCACTGCTGCTGTTCCTTAACTATTCCATGGCCAACTCTTACTCCATAATTTCTTTGCATCAAACCTCATTTAGGCATACATAATACCAAAACATGTTCTTGTTTAGATATATCATAAGCTAATCATTACCAAGTATTCACATGCCATTCTTTAATCATATCATAAGGACATACACACAAAATAGCCAAGTCCCTATACATGCCATAACTTAGAGTATTTCTAGTCACAAAATACAGAGGTAGCTCATTGATAGTGTGAGGTGATCTTTGAAGTCCTTTCGATTTTTCGAGTTGGCTTTGCGATACTATAAAAAAGAGAGAAAAAAAGGGAGTAAGGATAAGTAAGTTTGCATGTAAATAAATAACAACATTCTAAATAAATTATCAAGATAACCTGAACCTTTCGAACATGGACTTATCTTACCTTCCCTTTGGTACACTCTTTAAATTTTCCATTGAACCACTTGGAATAATAAGGATACACGGGTACCTTTCCTTTTTAAACTTACCATTTCCATGTCCTGACACGGTCTTACGCGGTATCCTTGCCTTATGAACTCACCATTGCCATGCCTTGGCATGGTCTTACATGGGATCTTTACCTTATCGTAGTTTATCAATGCCATGTCTTGACATGGTCTTGCATGATTTCCTTACCTTGTAAAACTTACCAATGCCATGCCTTGGTATGGTCTTACTTGGTATCCTTAAACCCTAATGTCATGACATTTGTATCCTACACATTCCTAAGGTTCAACCGGGACTTTTAAGTATCATTTCTCTGTTAATTCTTGCTTGAATCATCAAGGAATAAATTTACAAAATAAATATATAGATGCTGAAAAATAACATCATTCGTTATAAATAATAAAACATTGCATTTATTTACCGCAAACTTACATCGATACAAAATACGATCAAATATTTTGATTTAGTCCTCAACCTTTTTCTTTCCTCGATCTAACCCCAAATTTCGTTCTTCTTGATCTATAATAGCAAATTTAACTTATTTAATATTCACATTTATAAAAACAGTCCCTAACTCTAACTTCAAAAAATTTATGATTTTGCCCCTAAACTTTTGCATATTTACACTTTTTCCCCAAGGCTCGGAAATGAAACTTTATCCCTAATTCTTATGTTTTATGACATGCTGATCATTTATTTACCTACGGCAACATGAAATTCCCACTCTAACATGTACTTATGACCATTAGGTATTTTTACCGATTATGTCGTTTTACTCATTTTTGCTTAAAATCGCTTAGCTCAAGTCGTTTAAGATAGTTTCAAGCTTCATATTCTACCATAAAGCATCAAAATAAACACGTTTCACCTATGGGTATTTTTCAAAATATGAACCCTAGGTTAAATTATTGCTAGAATAAGCTAGATCAAGTTACCGGGACTTCAAAAACCTAAAGAACATTAAAACCGGGGCTTGGAATCACTTACTATGAAGCTTGGAAGCTTGAAAAAACCTTAGCTAAGAAGAACCCTTGAAATTTTAGCCTAATGAAGAAGATGGGCACATGTTGCCATCTTTTTCCCTTTTTTAATCTTTTAATTACCAAATGACTAAAATACCCTTCATTAAAACTTTTGTTATTTTTATCATGTATGTACATTTTTGTCCATGAAAACCTAATGGTCTAGTTACCATTAAGGGACCTCTACTTCAATTATGCCCTTCAATTTAATCATTTAGCATCTAAAACTCATATTTTTCAACTTTTGCAATTAAGCCCTAATAGGTAAATTAAGCATGCTATCTATAAAATTTTCCATCGATACTCTAACACATGCATCTAATCAGTCAATAAATTATAAAAATTAATTAGAATATACTTTTCTATCTAGGATTCATGGTTTCACAACCACTGTTCCGTTAAGGCTCTATTTTGGAATGTTACACGTTTGATGTTTTGACACCGAAAGTCGATTTTGCAACACTGCAGTCCTGTGCTGCAACATTGCCCTTACGCAGCCCAAAAAGTTCCTGCACCTAAAAGATGCGTTTTGAAGGGAAATTAGGAAACTTTTCCTGGTCAAACTCTATGCACTTCAAGGACAATTTAGGCACTTTAATATTCTGAGTTTAGCCTATGAAAGGCCATTGTAATAAGTTAAAACACATAATTTTAGGGAGACAAACAATATACTCAGGGTTTTTATTTCATTCTTAGTTTTTACTTAGGGTATTTTATGTTCTTTTAGTCAGAGTATCCTATTTTGAAGTGAGACTCCCGTGAGTGGAGATTGTTCCGGAGCCATTCATTCATTGATAAATCCATGAGCATCTCTTTCCATTTATTCTATTTTTAATATCTCTTTCTTTAATATTGTTTAATTGAATGTTTTTGTAAATATTAGAATCAATTTATGCTTTATCCATATCTCACATGTTTTCAACTGATCTAATCTTATTAACTGGTTAAAGGATAGAGTTTCTTAGTGAATAAACTATTTGGGAGAGGAAGTATTTAAATCTTAGGCTTCACAACCCTAGGAAGTTACTTATGTGGAAATTAACCCAAAATTGGTATGGCATATCCATGAACACCTTAACCTCAAACTGGCCTAGATTGTGAAGTCAAAAGATAAGTAGTTATTGTCGACTCGTTATTCTAGTGGATGTATCGGAAGATCCTACTAGGGTTTCAAGTAGTTGATTGAATAGAAGCTGTCCACCTTTGGACGTACTAATGTTTAGAGTGTGAATACTATAGTAAAAGATATAAAAATATGAGACAGTATCTGCAAGTATACTGGTCTAGTTGTAATATAGTTACAACAAAGTAGGGGAGTACTCCAAAGATCATACCCAAGGGATACAAGTGCTAGATCAATTTTAACCTAAACACAGAAAGATCTAATTAGTACTCTAATTGAGTTATAGTACCAAAGTAAAAATAAAAAAAAAGGAATTTTTAAGGTTTTTATAATAATAAAAGGAAATAACATAAAGAAATAAAATTCAAGAGATCAAAGGATAGAATAAATCAGATCTGAATATGGATTAGATCACTTCGGTAATTCCCATCAACTATTGCTTTACGTTCCTCGTCAATGAACTAGTCGCTATCCCAATAGGATTCAATCTTCCACTCAAATAATGAGTAAGCAAGAACTACATATCTTCCCACCTTACAGTCCAAACCGGTTTGGGTGAAGGTGTTCATGGATAGGCCATACCAATTTTAGGTTAATTTCCACCTTGATGACTTCTTAGAGCTGTCTGGCCTAGGGTTTTAAGTTCTTCCTTTCCCAAACAGTTGATCCATTGAGTAACCATAAAAAACAGTTAGTGGATCATACCTCCACTCACTAATCCCCCATAGAAGGATTAGTTCTTGATGGCTTTCATAAACAATATGAAATTTATGTAAATAGAGAACATGATGAATTATTGAAGTGTAGAGTTTAAGAAAACCCTAATTTGTATTAAAGATGACAACGAATCCATAGAGTTTGACTTTCTCTACAAATTAGATCTTTTGAGACCAGATAATAACAAACTGAACAATAAATCTAACACCTAAGAAAAAGAAAAACTAAATTGAAATTAAAAGTGAAATTCTAGGCTAAGTGAATGGTGTCCTTAACATGTGACAAATGAGCCTACTTATAGATTTCAAGTGTTCATTGTCCTTAACCATAGGTTAGCTGATTTTCCTGAACTTTAAGTTTGATTGTCCAGACCAAAATGCCCTCTAACTCGTGTTTAATTTCATCCAGACGATCAGTATCTATTTTTTATGCCTTCTAATGGTCTTCTGTACACTTACAAAGTTCATTAGCTCACTCTTAGGCCTCATTCGATCCTAAAGTCGATAAAAGACTCAATTTGCACATTTTATTATCTTAAAGGAAACTTAAGAAAATATAATTAAAACTTAACAAAAATGCTTGCTTTCAAGCTCCTAAAGTGTGGAAATTAGTTTAATCTGCAACACCGAATTACTATAGATCAGTACCTATATCACTAATGAATTAGTTAAAACAATTGGATCTAGGCTAAAGGGACTCACGTAGTCGAAACAAGGGAAAAGAGAAGCCGATACATGAACTTAGAAATAGATTTAAGTTTAATTCAATTTATTTAGTTAATTAATATTATTATCATCTTGAATCCATATTAACACTGATAATTCGTGACTCAAGTGGAATAGTAATTATTTCTCATAATTACTTTGATAATAGTCTTCCCCAAACTTCAATCCTTTGGGTACAATCCTTGGAATACTTACCTACTTCATCATAACTATATTACAACCTGACTTGTATACTTGCAGACACTGCGTTAAATCTACATCTTTAGTTGTAGTATTCACACTCTAAACGTTGGTATGTTCGGAATCAGTCAAGAATGCACTAAATTAAGGAAGATATGGGTGAGTTTTGAGAAAGTATTGGGCGCAGTCTACCCCACCCAAAGATAATGATAAGTTTACTTTGCATGTAAAAACTTAACTTACTCTTTACCTGCAACATCCTATTTTTAGTCAAATAGGAACAGTGGTTTCGGGAGCACGAATTTGAAGTTAAAATAATTATTTTATTATTATTTTAAGGTCTACAGCATGATAGAATGGTTGTGTGAAATTTTCATTAAGAAATTTTATCATTTGAATGCTTAATTTGATTAAAATGACTAAATCGCGTAAAGTGTAAAAGTGATGTTTTAATAGCTAAATGTATTAAATGACTATGAAATTAAATACTGGAGGTCCTTATATGGTAATTAGACCATTGGTTGTTTAAGTGGACATTTATGGACTTCTTTTAAGTGATTTTTATTTATTAATTATTAAGGTTAATTTGGTACTTGGTAATTAAATGTAAATTAAATAAAACAAAAGCCAAAAATTTGATTCATTCATCTTCCCTAGCCAAAATAAGCAAGAATAAAAGCTATTGATAGGGCTTTATAATCGGCCAAGCTTCCTAGCTCAATTGTAAGTTCCTTTTTGTCTTGTTTTTAATGTTTCCTATGTTTTTGAGATCGTTGCAGCTAGGTTTAGATAGCCCAAGAACTATTTTGCAAAATTGTTAAAGATTTAGGATGTTTCCATTGATGAATCTCTGAGTATTTTGAGGTTTTATGATAGATTATGAATGTTTGATGATAGTTACACAAGTTTTGTTAAGTGATTTTTAGTGAAAATGAAAATTAGGGATTAAATTGTGAAATGTGGAAACTTTGTGGTAAAATAAATGAAAGATATGGGCTGATATATGTAATAGGAAAATTCAACTAGCATGGGTTGGTATTAAATTGTATGAATTTGTGATTTTATGAAATAAGGACTAAATTATAAAACTTGTGAAATACTTGGGGAAAAAGTGTAAATGTGTTTTAATGAGTGTTTTGGATAAAATGTAAATGAAAGATTATTAAATAACCAAAATTTGATTACATATAGCTCAAGAAAAGTGAAATTCGGATCTTGATCGAGGGAAAAACAAAGTACTCGACTAATTGACATATTTCATTATTTTTGTGAACCGAGGTAAGTTTGTATGATTAATAAGCTTAATGTTATATATGTTTATATGCTTAAATATTATAATTGTTTTATTACGACATTGCAGAATCTATCAACAAAGCATTAAGACAGTGAGAATCCCGGTTGAACCTTAGAAATAGATAGGATACTAGTGACATGTCATTAGGGGTTATTGTGATTATGTGATCCAAGTGTTGGTCCTGTACGTCCTATCAATGGCTGAGTATATCGACATGTGTTGTGGCTACTTGACAGCTTGTGTGAGCAGCACCATATAGCAACATCTTGACTGACAGCTTGTGTGACAAGCCCGTTGATAGCTCGAGAGTGAGCATATATGTGATTTGAGATTGAGATAGCATTGGCTATGTATGTGGCACTTTAGTGCGAGAATCCTACATATCCATTAGTATTCTGAATGGTTCAATGGGAAAAGATGATGGTACGAGAATGTAAGCAATGATACAAATCTGTTCAGGTACTCGTGTTAGGTTTGGCAAGTAAGTGATAATTGATAAGTTATATGTAAAGTAAGTGAAAACTATTTAATTGAATGTATTACTTATGTTTTTTAAATTGTGAATGAATTGGGAATTATACTTATTATTCATATGAACTTACTAAGCTATAAAGCTTACTTTGTTTATTTTACCATTTTTTATAGTGATTCTAAAGCTAGCTCAAATTCGGGAATCGTCGGAGACTTCATCACACTATCAAGCTATTATTTTGGTACTTTTAAATTTATGTTTTTGGAATATATGGCATGCATAGGTATTTCTGCAATTTAGCCAGGTAAGCTCGTATGAATTGTAGTCTGAATAATTTTGATTAAATTTAAAGTTAATATGTGATTAAATCAATATATATATGTTAGTATACAATTTACCGGGTTATGAAACAACGTACGACGATTACCAAGCCCCGTTTTAACCTTAGGAATTCGTAGGATACAAATGACATGCCATTAAGGTTTACATGATTCGGATGCTGGTCCTGAATGTCTTACAGGTGGCTAAGGTCTGACATGTGTTGCGGATACTCCACAGCTTGTGTAAGCAGCATCGTGTAGCTACGTTCCAACCCACAGTTCGTGTGAGCGGGCCTATTTTCATAGCTCGCATGAGCATTCTAATTCACAGCTTGTGTGAGCATACATGTATGAGAATTAACATATTACAGTTATATGAGTTACCACACTATGTGTGAGCTATCCATGGTATCCAACAGTATTCGAAATGGTCCAATGGGCATTATTCGGATAAGAAATGATAAGAGAACGACACATTTTATGACATGTACATATATGAACATCCTTGATATGATGATATATGAAAACTATATAGTTTGAGATGAGTTATAAACTCATGAAATACATGTTGCGGCTAAATGGCTATTTATGTTAATATGCCTACGATTTATATCTTGTATGCTAACATGTTTGGTGTAAATGCTTAGGATATGGCCAATTTGTGGTTGGATTATGTCATGTTAAACTTATAAGTTATGCTTTGATATGTTAAGTGCCTAAATGGAAATATGCTGGTGATCATGAAAGAGTGGTAAGGTTTAAATTATGTAATTTCTATTGAAATGGTTATCATGTGGTTAATTCCAAAAGAACTATGTTTAAATGCACTAGCTTGTGGCTATGGTTGAATGATATGCTTATGTCTTGTGTGTTATGCATATAAAATGGGTGTGGAAAGGTAATCAAATAGTAAGTTCATACTTGAAGTATAAAATGATGAAAAAGGGAATAATGAGTTGAATTGATGTTGTTATTTAAGTTAAAGAAAGTAAATGCAATGGAAAGTAATGAAATACAAATGAAAATAAGAAAATTTGAAAGGGTTTAAATTTTTATAAATCCTACTATGCTATGGATGATATGTATATGTGATGTTGTGAATTTACTCACTTTGTGAGTTGTTGAATATGGTTTCATGAATCTTGCAGTATTGGTATAGGACTATTTTTTATAAGTATATGAATTTCATATTTGAAATGGATTGATATGACTAAATTTTATACAAGCTTACTAAGAATTCATTTCTTAAGTAGTTATCTTCCTCTTACTTTACAGATTATCGAAAGCTTGATAGGGTTGGAAGCTCATCGGAGATCTATCACACTATCCAACGATTATATCGGTAGATTTTGATGTCCTGGTCATAGGTGGACTATGTCTAATGTTTAATTGATGAGTTTGGTATATATATGTCATTTTGGTTAATGATTATGGCATGAAATGATACCTTGGATTTCAGGTACTTAAGGTACTATTGTTAGCTTATTCGGTGTGGTTAATATGGTCAAATTGGTGTATGTTTTGAAATGACCAAAAATGGTATGGTTGTTATGTAACATCCCGAAATAGGGCCTAAATGGAATAATGGTTGCGAAACCACGAATTCGAGGTCAAAAAAATTTATTTCGATTAAGTTTTAAGGTTTATTCATTGATTGAATAATTGTGTGAAAATTTTGTGAAGAAATTTTATGTATAAGTGCCTAATTTGATAATTAGGACTAAATTGTGAAATTAGAAAAATGTGTGTTCTAGATAATAAAGGGGATTTAATTGAAATGGGTTCTTAAAGTGGAGGTCCTTATTTAGTAATTAGACTATTATATTTAAGTTTGGACAAAAATGGGCAAGAATAGGACAAATTTGAAAGAAAAGCCTTTAAGGGCATTTTGGTCATTTAGTAATTAAAAGAATTAAAAAGGGAAACTAAAGCCAAAATTGGTCCATCTTCCTCATGGAGGCTGAATATAGCATGGGGGAAGCCATGGTTAGGGTTTCCAAGCTTTCCAAGCTCAATAGTAAGTCCATTCTAGCCTCGTTTTTAATTTTCTTTACTTTTTTGGAGTCCTGGTAACTTGATTTATCTTATTCTAGCAATAATTCATGCTAGGGTTCATATTTGGAAAAATACCCATAGGTTAAATTTTGATCTTTTATGGTAGAATATGAATCTTGAAATTATGTTAAACAACTTTTGCAAAACGATTGTAAGTGAAAACGAGTAAAATGACATAATCGGTTAAAATACCTAATGCTCATAAGTACATGATAGAGTGGGAATTTGATGTTGTCATAGAAGGGGAAAATGTTCAGCGTGTCATAAAACATAAGAAAAATGAATGAATTTTAATTTCCGAGCCTAGGGGCAAAATCGTAATTTTGCAAAGGTTTAGGGGCAAAAATTGTAATTTTTCCAAAGTTGGAGTTAGGGAATGTTTTGAATAGTAAATTAATTAAATAAGTGAAATATGATGTTTTAGATCCCGGAAAGTGAGATTTGGACCTAGAATAGGAGAAAAATAAAAAATCGGGAAAGTTGGTAAAATGGTCGTTTTGGTATCGAGGTAAGTTCATATGTTTAATAAGCATTTAATTATGCATATTTGAATGATAAATTGATATTTTGGCCATAAATACTTTAGTATTGAGTTTCAGATATAATGATTAATGTTCGATAATAATTCGATATTGGAAAGAGAACTTGTATAATTTATATGTAAGACCATATTTTGTATTATGGCTTTGTATGATAACAAGAAAGTATTGACTAGCATAGTTTGATGAGAATAAGTTAAGTTGATGATATGATGAGATTGAGAATGTAAGTATGTAAGTTGAGTAGCATTTTATTATTATGTAATTATTGTTATTAGTATTGTTATTACTGAGTTATGCGACTAACCTTGAGATTTGAGCAAGTATGTTTCAACTATGACTTGAAAAGGCATTGATTTCTCAAAAGTCCATGGTTGTACCATGGAAATTAAGGAAGAATTGATGGAAAAGTCCATGTTCATAACATGGCATTTAAGGAGGAATTGACGGTTAAGGATACCATGTAAGACCATGTCAAGACATGGCATTGGTAAGGCAAGGATCCCGTGTAAGACCATATCAAGACATGGCATCGGCATTGATTAAGGGCTCCATGTAAGACCACATCAAAATATGCATTGGCACTAAGGTAAGGATACCATGTAAGACCATGTTTGGAACATGGCATTTGGTAAGATAAGGATATCATGTAAGACCATGCCAAGGCATGGTATTGATAAGTTCTATAAGGCAAGGAAATCATGTAAGACCATGCCAAGGCATGGCATTGATAAGTTTTATAAGGCAAGGAAATCATTTAAGACCATGTCAAGACATGGCATTGATGAGTTACTATAAGGCAAATGTCCCATGTAAGACCATGCCAAGGCATGGCATTGGTGAGTTCATAAGGCAAGGATACCACGTAAGACCATGTCAAGACATGGCAATGGTAAGTTCAAAAAGAAAAAGGTTCCCGAGTAATCCAAAGAGTAAGTCAAAGAAACGACAAGGTGAGAACATGAAGAAAGAGTACAGGTATGCATTTAAGGCTTATTTATTATTGAGATTGTAAGTAATTGAGATTATCAAGTATTAAGTAAGTGATGAGTTTTCAGTTATGCTTGTGACACTTTATGACATGATTGGCAATATGCCTATATTATGAAAGAGTACTCATGTGTTAAGTGAGATGTTGCAGGTATGTAAGCAAGCTATTAAGTAAGGTGTCTTTTGTATTCTGAGCCTTTGGTAAGGTTTCTGATGAGTAAGATGAGAAAGTAAGAACTAAACATTATTTAAGCAAATTATGACAGCATAGTAGTAAGCTAAATTGATTGCTAATGCTTATTATTTTACATGTGAACTTACTAAGCTTTATAAGCTTACTTCTTTCACTTTCCCATGTTTCAGAGTACTTAAAAGCAAGCTCGGGTTGGAGGTCATCTGAGATCACTTCACACTATCGACTATGAAGTTACCAAATGGGTATCTTTGTTTACAAACGTTCTAGTTTATGGCATGTATAGGGACTTAGCCATCTTGTGTGTATGTCTTATGATATGGCTAAAAAATGGTATGTAAATATTTGGTAATGATTAGCTATTGAAATGGCTAATGAAGAACATGGTTCGGTGTTATGTATGCCTAAATGGTAGTTAATACAAAGAAATCATGAAAAAATGAAATTAGCATTAAAACAGTATTGAACAGCAGCAGTGACGTGATCTTGAAAAATCACCAAGAATAGTATAAATGGAATTAGGTGATGAATGAAATATATGATTAAAGCTTATTGAGTCTGTTTTCATATGAAAGAAACAGAGTAAGCAAAAGAAGTGTATATTAAGATATATTTGAATTTTAGTGAGACAGGGTCAGAGTAATTTCTGAATCCCCTATTCTGAATTTATAAATTCACTAAAAATTGTATAAAACTAGTTATGAGTTATAGTTTATATTTCTAGATTCTTTAGTGAATATACTTTCAAGATATATAAATGGCATGGTTATTTGAATTCTTTATAGGGAGAAAATGGATTCGTAGTGAAGAGAGGTCAGAATAGTTGAACAGTGCAACAGGGGAAATTTTAACTAATAAACTGTACTAATTGGCAAGACCAAAAATTCTGGAAAAAAAATTAGTAAAAAGATATATGAGCCTAGTTTCAGGGAAAATGCACAAATTTAAATTTTGAGTTTTTGACTAGAGTTATGATTTATTTAGTGACTATGACGCTGGTGGGAGGTTTTATAAGGAATAATGAAATAAATTGTTTTGATTTGTCTAAGTATTTGGAAAATTTTTAATGTTCCTGATTTGGTCCCGAACCGTTTCAATTGCATGTTTTAGAGTCTTGAGGGTCCTTTTTAGGGGCATATTGAATGAATGTAAATAAATTAATTTTAAAAGTAAATTTTATGCCCCAAATTAGTAAGTTAAGTCAGGTAACGCCTCGTGCTCTACTCCGGTGATGGTCTCGGGTAAGGGGTGTTGCATGCTTTGTATCAATTATGTCATGTTTTGGCATGAAAACATGTTAAGTGATAAGTGGTCAAATATGCACATTGTAGAGGTCTTTTGGTTGATGTTTTAGCCATTATGCTTTGGCTTCTAGGTTCAGTAATTTGAATGGTTGACATGTTCATATATGTATGTGCTCTTATGATGGAAGTTATATTGTAACATCCCTATCCCGTAACCGTCACCGGAATAGGTGAGGGGCATTACTGGACTTGTAACTCATGCCAGATCAGTAAAATTTTGAACATTTTCTTGGAGTAAAGATCATTCAATTGGATAATTGCTAGACACAACCAAGGATAAAATTTAAAACTTATAAAAGTAAACATTCAAAAGATGTCATATTGGCATGGTTTATATACATTAACCAAAATATCCTCCCACTATTAGTCTATTCTATACATGCCTTAAGATAATCCAAAACATAGCAGTACCAAACAGTGGATAGTGATAGTGTGACAAGTTGCTGACGATCCTCGAGCAAAAAGGCCAAAATCAACAATCTATAAAACAGAGAAACATAACAACAGAGTAAGCTTTTGTAAGCTTAGTAAGTCTTAAGCAATTTAAAACCAGTGAACTCAAATATAAACAATTTGTTTATTTGATTCACATATAACATTTCATTTCATATCTATAGTTATCCTCATCGGACAAATCAAAATGTATATCCCCCAATATCCTATAGTATTTCTCCATAACCAAATACTCACATATTCATATGGCATTTTCATATTTGCTTTTCACTTTACAATCATGATTTAATTCTGATGGGTCTAACATGTACAAGTATTTATCACATACCTGACCAACCAAATTAAAAGTCGATCTTTTAATTCTCATATAACCTCTTTCTAGGTATACTACCCTTTTTGGCCAAATATACACAATTACGTAATACACAATAAGTAGATAAATTCTCACTTGATAGTGATCTCTTATAATCATAGGTACATTACATATTTTCACCTAACTTTTCACATTGACCAAAAGCACAATAATCATAGAACAGTCTTATTGCTTTACTCACATATGCATCACATAACAACCTTGTGATTTAATCCAAATCAAGCTTAAATATAATCTCAAAATACATACCTGACCAACTTAACGCATTGAACGATTTATTACCAATTGTTCTTTGTGAAGTCGTATAATCTTATGCTTTACTCGAATCTTCAGCGAGACCTTTAGCTCGAATAATCCCCACACGTAGTCATCGGGTCTTACCCGGGCATAATCTCCATACGTAGCCATCAGGTCTTACCCGGAATATATTTCCAAGTTTCATGTACATTTAATCACATATTACAACATTCACATCGACTGTCATATTTGTAATTCATTTGTCTCATCAAATATCTAAATATACACAGCTTTCACATTTGGTTATTTGGCCACAATATATACACATCTTATACATATTTCACATTAGCCATTCGGCTTTACCACATATACATATCTCATACATATTTCACACTAGCCATTCAGCTTTACCACACATATATATATTTATCTTGTACATCAATTTCAGCAATAGCTTATAAGCAACTCAATTAGTTTCATCAATGTTTACAACAAAATCACATATTCACTACAAGCTGTTTTCCTGAGCAATAGTCATTAAATTATTTGTAACTGGAGCTACGAAACTCCAAATGAAGTGCTGTTAATTTTCCCTAAAAACAGACTCATATATCTTCTATCCATAAAATTTTCAGAATTTTTTGGTTTGACCAATCAATACCAGAATTTTTCTTAAAGTTTCCCCTATTTCACAATTTGACTATACTGACCACTCTTCACTACGAATCAACTTTCTCATTGTACAGAATACAAAATATGTTCTTGTTTATTTCATTTGAAACTAGACTCATTAAGGAGTCTAAGCATATAAATTTTATCTTATAACAATTTTTTTGTGTGATTTATAATGATTTTCTAAAAAAAACAGGGGATTTCAGAGTGATTCTGACACTGTCTCACACAACTTTAAATATCTCTTTATAAGAAATTCCTTTGCTTACACGGTTTCTTTTATAAGAAACTAGACTAATTAAACTTTGATTACATATTTTATCCATCCTATAATTCCACACCAACAATTTATGGTGATTTTCTAAAATCACGTTACTGCTGCTGTCCTAAGCAAATTATTACAATTTGCTCTTAAATTTCCAAGTCCAAACACTTATGTACGTACCATTTGAGTTTAAAACATATCATGGCCACATCACATCTTATTAAATCAACACATTATGCCCTATTATGATTGAATTTACTCAACGTTTAATCACTTAAAACTTACCTCGGAAGTGGTCGACGACTAGATGTCCACGGCTATTCGTTTACTTTCTCTTTTCCCCTATCCGACTTTGATCCTCTTTGCTCTTAAGCTTAAGTAAAACAATAGATTTGCTTAAGTACTTAACTAATATTATTCACTTAAAAATCACATTTGGCAATCACATATCATTTAATCTATATCTAAAACAATAGATTTCAATATGTATCATATTTAATAAAACATGCCATGACTCGATTTCATGCTTATTTAATTTATATCAATTCACATTCACAAGCAAAGAGTCACTTAATTTATCATGCTTTCTTATACATGAATTTAATCATATTGCCGAATGTCCTTATGTGTACATGGTACATACATAAGGCATATATATATATATATACCTATATATGACCATTACAATTTAAACATTTAATCATAATCGGCAAGCTTTATTTCAACTATTTAAGGTGCAAACCAATGATGTTATTCATTAACATTTCGTCATATTAAATCTTTGATTAACCAATTTAACACATACCAAAATCCAATCATACATCTAACCTTTATCTCAATACCAAACCGAGTTATAAGATTATACATTACATTAAGCATATCATTAAACATACCTATTCAATTTAGCTAATTTCATAGCCGATTAATCACCTTACCCCACATTACTCAATGCCGAATATTAACCCAACATCACAAGCATAATCACCATGAAACTTACCTTAATACACATTTTATCCCATTGCGAATACATATATATATCATCAAATAAATATTTATTCACATAACAACAATTCATTCACATCTCTATAAATGATCATAATCGGACATTATAAACAAATCAACTAGTTTAGCATTCAAATTCTTCTAACCATTCCTCAATCACTTACTCAATGAACAACAATCCAAGCACATCAAAGCATAGTCGAATGTATCATTCTTCTTAAATTCAAAAATAAATGCATGGGCTAACTTCAAAATCTATTTAACAACTCAACTTTACCAAAATTATCAAGAAATTAAGCCAAACATACCTCCAATTGCTAATATAATTGCCATACGTCTAAGGGCCCCCTTTTCTTCTTCTTTGATCCTAAGAATCAGCTATTGAGAGAAAGAATGGATAAAACTTTGTTTTCATCCCTTTTTTTTTCCATTATAAAAACTTTATTTCATATTTTATAAGTCTTTATTTAATTCTTTAACAAAATGTATATAATATCATTTAGTAGCCATCATTACAACAAATAAAATACATATTTTCTCACCTAAAACCATCATGGTCGGCCATTATCATGAAAAATGGGGACTTTGACATGCAAGTCCCCATATTTAATCCATGCAACAATTTGGCCATTTTAAAAATTAACCAACACATTTTCAAGGTTTCTCACATAAGCCCTTTTGATTAAATTCGCATTCAATTGACAAAATCAAAGCATCAAAATTTCACACATAAATTGTAACATAAAATAGACATGAAATTTAACAATCAATTATTTGTGTGACTCGGTTTTGTGGTCTCAAAACCACTTCCTGACTAAGGTCAAATTAAGGATGTCACAACTGTCCCCCTCTTTAGGGATTTTCGTCCCTGAAAATCTTACTAGCGACTACGTTAGGATAACGTCCTCTTATTGAATTATGTCCATATAAACATTAACTCATCGATAACAATTGTAATTCATTATCGATTCCACATCGACCCATAAAATCATCCTCTTACCTTAAAACAAATACATAACATCAACTCACATATTCATAACCCACATGTTCATTCATATATATATATATAAGCCGTAACATGGCCGAAAGTATACACGTTCTTAAACATCCCAATGAATATCTTTTATACTTTATCACATCTCAATATTCAACTTAACTCATTTCCAAAAGAAAAATCAACTTCTACATACCTGAACATTTAGCTCATTTAGCACATTCAATCATAGTAACATTACCCGTATACAGTCGATTAGGCATAAAGCTTAATATAATACACTGGCATGAGATTTATTCTAGCGCATAACTCGTATATCCAAAATTATCAGCATTCATCAAAAATTCTTACAAACTTTCGAATGTCAAAACTTAATCAAAGTAATTTCTTGAACAAGATTAACAAAATAGTGTCCATTCAGCAATAGCACATATAATTTCATATACTGAGAATCTCATAGACTAAATCCATAACACATTTTCAACTAAGCACTTAAGTGTACATATAACGTAAATCCATTCCTTAACAACATATCCACATTTTTTTTTGTACCCACTTATAACAAAATTACATCCGAAAAATAACCAATCGTCAATTTATATCTATTAATCCCCAATTCAAACTCAAATACCGAATATCAGTATCTAATTAAAATTCAACATCTAACTTCAATTCTACTTCCTAACATTTGTCAATTTAAAGAGCGTTGTACTTGTCTGAGTAAGTCGTTTACTTAAAGCCATAGTCCAACCATGTTCTTACATGTTATCACATATCGAGTCGATGCCATGTCCTAGACATGGTCTTACACAACATCTCAAATCAATGCCTTCGTCCCAGATGAGGTCTTACATGAGTCTCATTTCACACACTTAGTGCCCACTGACCGATCTCGCACACATAGTGCTCGGTTGAAGAACTCGCACACACAGTGCCTCAATTACTGATCTCGCACATATAGTGCTCGATTAACGGAATTTGCACACACAGTGCCACTAATCATTCGCACACATAATGCCCATATTCATTCGTTATTACACATTGAAATGACTTAACCAAGTCTATAAAACATCATATATGTACACTTTAAACGTATTCTTTCATTTAACTTTGAATTCATATAGTAATGAACACTTAAACCTTGCTCGAATCATCGGTATTAAGCCTGCTAGGCACGAAGGCCCGAATACATATCACCGGCACGAAGCCTGCTAGGCACGAAGGCCCGAATACATATCACCGGCACGAAGTCACGAAGTCTGCTAGGCACGAAGGCCCGAATACATATCACCGGTACGAAGCCTGCTAGGCACGAAGGCCAGAATACATATCACCAGCACGAAGCCTGCTAGGCACGAAGGCCCGAATACACATCACCGAGTTTTATGCATATTTATTCACATTTTAATACATTTCATATAGCATATCATATTTGTAATTCACTTACTTCGTTTCAATATATACATATCATTTACACCTTGACATTATATCATAGATATCATTTACATGTAAGCTCATTCCAAATACATTATTTTCTCTTCAAAGTTCTCATTCACATATTTAAAACATAACATCATAAATAACATTAACAAAGCATAAACTACACAACAATTCCATCTCTAATAGATGACATATATATGTATATATTTCGCCCATTTACATAAAATCCTGAACCAAAATATAACTTCTCATGCATACAATATACATCACTATTATCCTAATATACTTTTCCCTATTTATTTCATAACACATTCAGCAAAATTACTTTGCATTTCAATACTTCAAATGTATATCATACTTCTATTCATACCTTTCTCAATTTTGACACATCATAAGCATGTTTCAATCCTCTCAATACCATCTGCTACAGCTTGATCGGGATTGGAATTCATTATATTACGAAAAACACATTTTAACTGTCAGAAATCATCACACTATCATTTTATCACTTTATGGCATGTATAGCTAGACTCACATGTGCTATGTTAGTCCTAGAATCGACTAAACCGTAGCTCTGATAGCACTAAATGTAACACCCCTATCCCGTAACCTTCACCGGAATAGGTGAGGGGCATTACTGGACTTGTAACTCATGCTAGATCAGTAAAATTTTGAACATTTTCTTGGAGTAAAGATCATTCAATTGGATAATTGCTAGACACAACCAGGGATAATATTTAAAACTTATAAAAGTAA